>NC_063276.1:10000000-10331486 GCF_910591885.1 Bombus terrestris | reverse complement strand
TTCAGATAAATAAATTAACCCATTAAAGTTTGCTTGTGATTCCATCTATGGAAGTTAAAATCCTTTTTAACGTTATGTCAGTTTCCTAATTCAATTCTTTTAATGAATTGCAAAGAAGAAAAGTATGAATTACACAAATAAAGTTGACTTCAACATATCTGAAAATATGTTTAGAAATTGCAAGATATTTACTGCAAACTTATGTGATCGATTGATGTATAGTATGAATAGTCACCTTAAGTTTCTAATAAGTGTCAAAGATAAACTCACTGAATTATGATTCATTAACATTGTGGATAATTGTCTGTTTAAATGCCTTTGTGATCTCTGCAAAATACATATATACTTGCACTAAATAACTTGTAATTTTTGTATACATTCTCATATTTTTTTATACATTTTTTTATACATTTTTATACATTCTCAGAATCGCTTAAATTTTTACTAATGTAATCGTAATATTTGAGTATCATTGCGGTGCTAATGAAATCTCAAAATGTTTCGTATAATACACCTAACATGTTCGTAAAAAATGTCAAGTGTGCAAGTACTTTCGTGAAGAAACTATAGATAGATCTGTACAACACAAGGTAAGAAAGAAAATAAATATCAAAAACAGCACAAAAGGAGAACAAATATTTTTAGAAACGTACTAGCAATGGCACGACGATGATATCGTAGCTGTTACAATCTTGCATACTTTAATGAAAACTCGCGATTTGTTGCAGGGGGTTAACGAGAAAATGGATTAAAAGAATAGTGCTGGCGTAGGTAATTCACGAATAATTACCGTTATCTTTGGTGCCCGAGGGAACAGCCATGATAATGTAATAAAAAACGACGGACCGTTCCGTTTAGAACCCTCGAAAGAGGCAATAACAATAAAATATTATGCCTTCGAGGAAGACAATCTCATAAAGAGCTGCGTTTACGTAGGTTTAGTTTCACTGAGAAAGTGGAACGAATCACGATTCTTATCGCGATTTATGCATGAAACTTTGGAATCGCGTTTAACGATTTTTTGAAACCAAAGGAACAAAAGGGAGAAGGAGAGAAGAAAGGGAACAGACGGTTAGAGAAAGGAAACGTTCACGGTAATGGAGTTGACGTAACTTTGTTTGCATTAAAGAATTACTTCCATGAAGGAAAGGATGATATTTAGAAGAATTTATATCTGACGAATTTATTTGAAAATTTTCATGGGTGTAACGTATATGTTGAACATGGGTGTCTTAAGATTAATTTAATAACAATTGTTTTTAAAGTAGAATGTTGTATGTCTTTTATTTTTATCTTCTCTCACTTCTATATATTTCTATGATAAGGGAAAACATTTTTAGAATATATATGTATATTTTGTAAGTTTTGTTCAAAAGGCGTCTTTGTGAATAAAATTCTAGGTACAAGTATTGATTTTTCCGACAAATTTTAGAGAGAAGTAAAACGTTAGGAGTTCTGCATATCTTATTTCAATATCAATAAGCCAAGAAAACATTGTAAGTTAAAATTACAATTTTTTAATTCTCCTAACCAAAATCTAAATTGGAAATTGTAATATTTTCATAGCTATTCCGTTCTTTTAACTTTTTTTTTTATTAATATATTACATTTTCATCATTTCATATATTTAGAGTTCAAATGAAAGTTATAAATTATCTTGACGGAACTAGACAGAGAACGAAAACAAAATATTTCAAATAGGAATGTTGGAATATTGTCTAAGTAACGGAAACAAAATATCAAAAAGGATAAAGAAATATAAAAATTTCTTTGATATACGAAAAAATTCACAAAAATTATAAAGTAAATTAGAAAATTTGAAATCTAAAAGTATTACTAAAAGATCTAACATAATATTGCTACGAATTCAACCACAAAATAAAGAGGAAATATTGAAAAAACTAATTTTACCTAGCAATTTATAGACGTGACAAATTAAAATTAACACAAATTTATTTCACTTTTCTTAAGGAGGTATTCTAGTCTAGAGGTATGAATTTCGGGCGGTTTTTGATGCTCTGTACAAACGAAACAAAAAATATTTTTATTATCCATTTTTTTTATCATTTGTTTATTGATATTTTAAGATTACATAAAAAATTAACCAAAAAAACTTAAAATTCATAAAGCTATGAGCTGGCAAAATGGGGGGTCCTGGCGTGCATGATTTCAACCCTTCTGGTCATCTGAAGCAAAAAAGCCGAACGGATTCTTAATTAGTGTATAGATGCGGCTATAGCATGAACCTTGGAAGAGTCAAAAAAATATTTTTTCACAAAATGGCGGCCGTTTGAAAAAAATTTCCCTTTTTAGTGTTTTTTTGACAATTCCGAATTTTTTAAAAATAGTAAAATTAAAAATTTTGATCTGAGCGTGATTGAGGCGATAGAGGAATGTATAAAAAATATTCACACCAAATTTCAAATAAATCGGTTCATTAGAATTTGAGATATCGTGCATGCCAACTCGAAAAAAGTAGTTTCGAGAAAAACGCATTTAAAGTTTTGAGAGAAGTTTACTCGGACAACGTCTACCGTCTACTGTTCATTTGTTCCGGTCGGACCGGAGCAGATGCCGCGTCACAAAAATGGCTGTAACTCATAAAATAATTGAAATTTTGAAAAATCCTTTTAAGGGCATATTCTTGAATGTTTAAACTTTGGAAATGTGAAAAAAATTTTCAATTTTTTCAAATTTGTAGACTAAAATACCCCGTTAATCCATTTGTATCATGGCTCTACTTAAGAGGACTGGTCCCTGTCACCGCGCGCGGTCGGTCGTAGGTGCAGTAAATGACATCCGAATTCTTCAGGGAGCTGATCGAAAATTTACTGCTCAAAACGATTGGTAGACAATGTTACTTCGCAAACATCGCATCTTACATTCTTTATAACAGAGGAAAATAAAAAAATTATTTATTTAAAAAAATAGAAGAAATAAGAAATTAAATCATATTATTTCGTGGAATTCTTTGAAATGGTCAATACAATGAACTGATATAGGCGAGATGCTGACAAAGGAGTCAAACGTGAACTCTCACATCTGAAGAATACTTAGCGACTGAAATAAAAAGCAGTCGCAGCGCACGTAATAATCCGCGCTTGGTGATAGAAGAAAGTCGCAGCGCGCGGATTAATCCGCGCTTGAATACAAATGGGTTAATACATATGTATACAGGAAAGAAAGCATAAGAAATTACAAAATAATTCGTCTAACATAACAAATCAAAGAAATATAATGAAACCCGCCTATATAATAGTAATAACATATTATATAATAAATATAATAATGACTTAAAGAAATTTTTCTCAAATTTATTTTAATTTTATAATAACAAGTACAATCTCGTCATTATGTAGACATGGACATCTGGACTAAAGTTTTGTAGACTCTCATCACTGACCGGGACAGAAAGATATATGAAAATTCGTGAATTTCCTGAACTAAATTGATAGCTGCACTAGCGACAATGAATAACTACCCAGAAAGTAATTCAATCTAGCTCTTACTTCATCAAGGTGCTTCTAGGTGCAATCTTGCGTTACAGGGTCATTGTCGTAGAATGCTTCACACTGCAAAATCGGACACACGGTTTCTTCTTCCATTAGTCGTTCTAATCATGACCAATCGGTGAATGGAACTCTGTGTTCAATCAGTTAAAATGACTGAGATCCAATGAAATCTTAGTGGTTCCAAATTGTATAATTGTCGTTACCCTCAGAGCTCGTCACTACTTTTACAGATTTTGTTCTCACCTTCAATACTTTTAGAAGCGAAGAATTTTCTAAGTCATGAAGGTAAGCTTGTTTTTTTTGTAACTACATATTAGACTTCGAACATTTTTGCATTTACGAGAAATTAAAGTACTCCTTATAATAATATTTAATGAATGAAACAAATATTTAGTCAAATTTCACTTCTTTAGCCATATTGTCAAAAATGTGATTTTGTGTAAACATACATAATTTACTAGTGATTAATAGTAGAAACACATATTTTTATAGTTTTGTACAGAATACATAAAGCAATAAAATTTAAAACAAGTTTTATCGAAGGCAAATAAACTAGGTTCAACGATACGTATGAAGGATACAGAGAGAAATAATGAATGTCACGAATTAGCTTAAAATAATTATTGGATATTTATGATCCTATACTTACGTATGTATAAGAATTTACTTTCATTATAAGTAGACCGCAGATTTTTACACAAAGTCATATTTTTATAAACATGATTAAAGAAATGGAATGTAAAGAAAAATTCATTTTCATTCTCTAAATATTATAACGAATATTTTATTGGATATTTTTTATATTATAGCACATAATTTATATATATTCTATACATTTCTGAATGTTTAAGGTATCCATAATGTCACTCAATTATTTTAATGTGCATATCCATTCAGTATTTAAAATATGTTGTTAGGAACATGATTTTCTTATACTTTTCTTATACATATAACCACCGCTCGGTCTTTGTTTCCAAGATATTTGAAAGACCACTAGTACCACACAGTAAATTCTGCCTATAATTGTGCGTCTGTGACAGAGTATGCGTTAGTATTGGCTGACGGCCGTCTCACAAGGACCGGATAAAATGACACCTAACCCAAACTTAATTCTTATCTTTTTATAGCTCATATAGATTTGAGTTAGGTGTCACTTTATTCGACCCTCGTGAAGCGACCGGCTACCAATACTAACATATATACGCTATCATAAATGCACAATTATAGGCAGAATTTACTATAATGATACCAACAGTTTTTTGCAAAAATCTCGAAAATTAAAAGAGTTCAGCGATAACATGCAATGCAAAAAATTGCTCAAAATGTTGATCTACAACATATTAAACAATCATCAAAATCCAAGATGGCAAGAGCTTTCTAAATAATTACATTCATCCTGTAATAAACACGACAAATTGCATCTTTCGTTTAACTTGTCAATACAGTCATTTTAGACGATTTTCTAACAATACTTTGTTAATTTTTATTACTGTTAAAGATATTCTTTTTCTCATTAAAATAATCTTTGTGTCACATAAAGGCAAAGGAGTGGCTCGTGTACTAAATTCAACTTAATTTACTTTCTAGTTGTTATTTAAAATAAAAATTTTGGAATTATCCTATATTTATAGCGTTACAAACTGTAATAAACGTATTTTTAAATTCTATATTATAGCAACAAAAATAAAAATAGAACTTCTGATAATATATTTGGATGAATTCATGAATAAGTATTTTCCTATCTACAAGCTCGTATCGATCTTCCAAAACGAATGCCTCTATGTCGCAATTTTAACTACAAACAGTTACGTATCAGTTGATCTTCAATAAATTGCAGATCCATGTCCTGAATTATTGACATTTACTCGTGGCTTATTCGGATAATTTATGGTGACAACTAACCCAGCTTGTAACTATCATTGATATATTTTGCAGTTTACATGCATGTCACTCATACTGTTTGGACAAGTATCGTTTGTATTGGAATTCCAACTTACAATACTTATCAACGTATTCATCAATACTCCGTGTCCTTATAATCGCTCTGTGTTCTGATAATAGATAGATATTAATGCAGTAGAATCTCTACAGTAGGACAAGGTAATTCGGATAACCGAGCAGTTCTGATAATAGAGGTCTGGGAGATAATTATCCTGATCAGCTTTTCTTGTTAGTTCAGTTACAATGGTTTATGTATTATGATCTCAAATGTTCCTTCATTGATACGTAGAATAAATATTGAACAAGAACAAATGATATATAAATATATTCGATGTAAGAATAACTGTACGTATTACGAAATTACGGTCCATCGTAGTTCGAATAGCAGATTCAGCATTAACTTGTTCGTGTAAAATGAAAAGTCATAAGAGGTATATATATGCATATATAGATAAAGAATTTTTTGAGAAAGTAGACATTTGTGACATTGTTTTAGAATTCAGCATTTGATCAGTATGGTTTAGCAGAAGGCTAATGTTATCAGCAACGTAGAAAAGTCTAGTCTAGCACTCTCCTACGCACAGTAGGAATGAGTAACACACAGTCACGCAATCAAGAAAAGAAGCAGCCATCTTATCTGACAGTGTTGAAGGATTATGCCATTATCATTGGTAGACTAATGGGAAGGCAGGTTATCTGCTTTATTTCCCGAATCTCTAACGATCGCATTTGTGTATACGTTGATAGTAAACAGACATCCCATCAACTCCTGTCAAATCGTAGCTCGATCATCGTTGCGAATATCAGTACTGTAATAAGGTCATGCATCTCCCCGTCTAAATGAATAATATTATCTAACATAGCCGTGTGCATTTCCAATGTTCACATAGACAAATTTTTTATTGAAAACAACATTGAAATGAATTCCAAGTTAACCTATCTAAGAGCAGCAATCGAAGATCGGCCATGTCTTGATTTTTAGAAAGCTGTGCGTAAGCCCAGAAGACGTATCAAAGGTTCTAAGATTCTTCAAGATAATCTATGATATCACTAGTACCGCATATTCACGCCTACAAAGAACCTCGATGTATCATATATAAAAAGGAAGGACATGTAGACGAAGAATGTAACATCTACAGAAAAGTCTCACCTGTCACCAGTCCATCGCAGAAACAAAAGAAGCAAACAAAATCAATAACCTATTCCCACGAAATCCGAAAGTGGTCCCCACCTCCCATCTTGGAGTCAAAATTAGAAATTATGAAACAGATCAGCGATCCAAACTTAGTTACCAAAAGAACGCACTATACATGCACACTAAACTCCGCAGATCCGAAAATAAAGAATAACTCTATTGCCTCACCAATTCCAATACCATTCAAAACTAATCCAATCAAAGTATACAACTATACAAATATATAAGAAACGAAACAGACGACTTGACGCAGAAAAATATCACTAAACTTAATCCAAACCACTGACTTCGATTGAAACCGCAAAAGATATGGTAAACAACCTGAAATGAAACTTTTCATTAAACTGGACATAACTAGTTAGTTTCTTTGAAAATGCAATTGGAGTTGATGACCCTATAGAAGTAGCTCAAAACTATATCCACGACAAATCCGCTTTAATCAAAATGATGACTGAAATTTTAATGTTATACCAGTCTCGACAGACTGCGACTTAGATCTTGAATATACAGGACTACCTATATCCTGTATCCGACATTGTATCCGACCTGTATTGGAGACATAACTTTAGAAGATCACAAACAAACTTAAGTAACATCATACACAATCGTACAGTGGACTTTAAACAACTACATTTCCCAACTACCTCATCTACAATTATTACTAGACCAATATGATCCTGACATTGTATGGCTCTAAAAAAGCCAAGATTTCAAGATACAACAAACCATAAAACTGCACAACACACTACCAACCGCAAGTCTCAAATCGTAACGGAAGTATAGCTGTATTAGTCAAGAACACAGTACATGGCGAATAGGTCGAAATAACATCAAACATGGGATAATTCGATAAATTCTACAACGGAACAACCCACAGTAACTAGAACAGAAGATCTCACTTCAACTAACGAACCTTTACAATAGGAGAACTAACAGATAAAGTAAAGAACTACAAAAATATTCGGTGCCAATAGCATCCCGAACATACTTTAATAACCTAACATACTAACTGAACATACTTTAATACCTACTATTTAATACCACTTTGGGGCAAAAACGCCATAAAGTTCGTTAGTTGAAGTGAAATCTTCTGTTCTAATTACTGTGGGTTGTTCCGTTGTAGAAGTTATCTAATTTTGTTTTCTATAATTTCTTCTTGCATCGATTTTCTCTGAGGCTTATGGCTCTTATAACTGAGGCAAAAACGCCCCAAAGGGGTATTAAATGGTAGGTATTAAACTGCTAACAATTACCTACTTGACATGGGTTTACGATTTGAAATGGTTTATTTCCAGACATGCCGAGGTGAAGTATCATTGATTCAATCATCGAACTGGAAAAAAGATCCTATGAAATCAGACAGTTATCGACCAATGTTACTTACGAATATTCTGTGTAAGCTAATGAAAAAAACGATAAATAATAGGATTTGATGAACATTCAGAACTAATAACATTATACCGCCCTAACAAAGTGATTATACACCCTTTCACTCAACAATGAACGAATTAATTACCATTCAAATGCAAATTTGACTCAATAATCTATGCGTCAGCGCAGAAAACCAGCCTGATGAAACTAGACACAATGCATAACACAGCCTTAAGAATTATAACAGGAACGTTCAAAACCAACCCCATTGCTGCTATCCTTCAAAAAGTAAACACATTTCTCATATATAGCTACCTCCACAAATTAGTCTGTGACCAAATATACTTAATTCAAAACCTCAATCTTTATACTACAAAGTACATCAATGCAAGCACGAATTAAATCCAAAACGACTTTCCACTATGCTAATAGATTAGCAAGAAGATTACCAAGAATACTACTCTGGAAAATTCCCCAATCGAAATAAGTATAAGTCTAGCACAAGTCTAACACTAGACCAGGAACTTACCGCGGCTTAATAGTAATATTCTACACAACTACAAAGATGATAGACACATTACAGAGTTAGCTCAGAGTCTGATCCGGGTACTGGATATTCGATCGTTTTCCCTTTCCTCACTCCACATTTAGAATCAAACTTCCGAATGAACCACAGAATGAAACCTCAATCTATTGAGGCGAACTAATGACTATGCAACGTGCCTCCCAAATCGCATACACTAAACCCTACCAACAGATTTATGCCATATTTATGGACTCAAAAAATGCAATAACGGCGGTACACAATAGCACATTAAATATTCTATAAGTTATAGATTTTATAAATCTAAGTATTCTATAAATCCTAGAAACACATCAACGAAAAATATTGCATGACAATAAAATTAAAATTATATGGATCTCGAGCCACATAGGAATCCCTGGCAACGAAAACGTTGACCAAGCTGTCAAAGAAGCTATTAATTCCCCGATTATCGACTGCTATAACAAATTAAACCTAGAAGACATGTTAAATACGCTCAAAAACAGACTATGACTACAATGGGAAACAGGATGGAAACAAACTGCATCTTTTCGCACCATAGATATCGACGACAGCTTCTTCCAAAAACACAAGACAACTACTACATGGCTAGTTTTATTAGTCGAATTCAAAAAGGCCACCCACTCATATTAAAAGAGTCATGTGAGAAACATCCATTGCAGCTACCCCTCGAGGAAAATCTAGAGGATGAAAAAATACACGACTTATTAAAATTCATCAAGGAAAGCGGGTTAGCCAATAGAATATTTAAATGTGAAACTCTACACTTCATCACCCTCTCTGCTGAGTCGCTAATAACCACGCTGATGATGCGACATTAAACCTTAATAAAAAATAGGGAAAACAGAAAGTTTTTTTTTAAACGAAGTTGACATGTCTGGATCTGTTGTGACAAGCACGCCACTACTACCTACAGACAGGTGCTGCGTTATTTCATTTTTGATATGCGTTATTTTATTTTTCATATATATCATAATTCTTATAAAATTTCATGTTTTATTTATTCCATATTATAATAAATATTAGCAATCCGGTATGTCGACTTTATTAAAGTTTGTACCAATGTCAATTGTATAAAGCTGACAATTTTCATGAAATAAAAATTACAAAAAAAAATTATTTGAAAAAATAGCACCTCTATTTCTAGTTTGAAATTTATTACCAATGTTAAATTTGAATACTCTTATTCTATATAAATGCTTTAAACCAAAATATAATAATTTTTAATCATTCCCCGTCCTAAACTCATTTCAAATACATAATAGTAGTTAATAGCATTTTTATGCATTTACAGGAAATTTGGAAGTAAAAAATATTGCATAGAATGCATATAATGTGAAAAAATATATAAAATATCAAAAGTATGGTACTTTCCATAATATTTGGTAGGTAATATAATTTTCTACCGAGTCTGTATTTTTTTTGTGCGAACGTGCGAATTTTCAGTTTATTAGAAATAAATAAACATTATAATAGAAGACCTCTATACGATAAATAAATAAAAACTATAATAGAATATTCTATTACTAGGAAATGATAAAAATATGCATTAAATTTTCCATCATTACCCATTGATTTCGATTCACGGATCTATTTTGATATCTTAATGCATCTGTTTTCGATAATCTTCAGAAAAGAAAAAAATGCGAATCTCAAATTCCTCGATAGAAGAAGATACCTCTATTCCTGTATTGAAATTCACAATCAAACCAGTTGCTGATAAGTATATTATTCCGCGCTTCAGACATGTCTTATTTTTTTAAGAATGACTTTTACTTCCTTTAGACATACTTCATTCATAGATGCACCATTCTTACGGAGCATCCGTACGATACCTGTAAAAGTTTCAATTGAATGTAGGATTCCCGTGGAAAGATCACCCAGATGTACTCACCACTTGTTACGATTAAAAATATTTAAACCAAGGAATATTTATATACATATTCTTGTATTATAAAGAAAGTGTTTGTCATTTCTTTGTTTTTCTTTCTTTTTTTGGTCCTTCGTTTTCCAAAGATGAATTAAAATAAAATCTTAGATCAAGTATATTATAATTTTATTATTAACTACTACTGTTTCAATATTTTATATTGCTATCTTAAATATTAAAAATATCATGTATTTTCTAGTTATCTTTTTTAAGGCGTAGTTGCTTTCATGGTAAATCATATGCTTCTAAGTATATTTCATATTTCTGAAATTAATGGTAATTTTTTATATCTTCTAACAATAACAAAAATTTTTCGAAAAGATGTGAAATAGTATGTTAGGGCTAGACTCCGTGAGATATTCGAATTCCTACATACTGCAACAATATATAATACACAGCGTCTTGTAATTATAAAATTGCTTTAAAATCTTCACCTTTTATATATTGCATTTATTATGACAACTCATCATAAAGCAGATATGAAAACATATAAAAAAATAATGTTTCTTCAAAAACGTATAGAATATATTCATTGATATTATTAATATAATATTCATGGCAAAAGGCGAACTTATTCTCGTTTCATAATCATAAAATTAGCGTAATTGAATGTTTCATTAAGTAAACATTGAACTCAGAATATAATGAAATAGAATATTAACAATAACGAATGTAAGTCTAACTGCCAGGTTTCGCAGATTTTTAGTCAGATATTGTCGTAATATATTTTGTACCTTGTATCTATGTGTATAAGAATTGATAATTTTAGGTTAGTTTCATAGTTATGAAACACAACTTATAATATAGTAATAAATGACAAGAATAAGGATATGTTTTTTTTTTTTTTAATAAAAAATGATCTTCTCTTAAGATAAAGTAACATAACCTAAGTCTATTTTAACCTTAACCCAGATCAGTATGGTTA
Source organism: Bombus terrestris (assembly GCF_910591885.1). Taxonomy (NCBI): domain Eukaryota; kingdom Metazoa; phylum Arthropoda; class Insecta; order Hymenoptera; family Apidae; genus Bombus; species Bombus terrestris. The sequence continues at coordinate 10,320,047 of NC_063276.1, read as the reverse complement.
CCTATGATTCATCAATATCACTAAAGAATTAATAATTTAACTATCGATTATAATTATTTCTCAATGAATCAACCATTTTACGCATTTGATCATACCGATTATCATAAATGAGCAATTATCTCGAAACGCGAATTGAAGAGATCTATCAATAAAATTTTATCTTTTACCGTCTCGGTCGCTTGAGCACTTGAAAGAAACTTGTTAAGCGCTTTATAAAGGAAAAGTTGCCGGTAAGATCATACACTAAGAACAATATCAATCCTGAATACAACGATGAGAATTGTAAAATCGAGGGAAAGTAATAAGTTCTGAGCTTCGTGGCGCGTTCATTCGATCGATAGGAGTTTGCACCAGTGGAAAAGTTGGCAAAGTTGGGGAACGTTATTATAGCGCGAATAACGTTTCAGCATAGTTGGATCGATCTTCCAAACTTTTATTGCGACTTACCTTTGTTTAATCGTTACCTCATCGCGTACATCTTGCCGCGAATTTCCATGAAGTAGAAAATTCACGTTCAAGAAATTTAACGCTGCGCTTACTGTGCCTTTGTACCATGGAAACAATCGATAAATCAACAGGTATCTATTATTTATTAGGTATATGTATATATTTAAAATATTACTTATAACAATTGAAAAGATCATAACAAAATGACCTCTGTTTGCTTGTTTTCTAGGAAAACTGAAAAATACTCCTGCATCTTTAATTTCGGTTTATTACGTTTTAATTTTTTTCAATATTATTGCATATTACACAGTTATAATTACTAAACTGCGGATTGTTGTGCAAATTTATAATTTTGTGAGTATAATTAAGAAGATAGGATCTCAGTAGAAAATGACTAAACATAAAATAAAAAAAAGCACTATACTTTTGATATTTTATATATTTTTGCATCTTACGCGGATTTTGTACAATTTTGCGCTTCCAAATTTCCTATCAATGCGTAAAACTATGCAGTCTAATAATTACAGTGAGCAACGAAATTATTCGGGCGGTGTGATAGGAAATAATATAATACATCAATCAAATATGTACGTATGCACAGCAGTGTGAGTTATGAACGTCCAAAATTATTGCAAATACAGTAATGAAATTATTCGAGTGACAATTTATGTTTCTTGCTAACGTACGGCTTTCATAAAACTCTACTATGGATATTGTTTTTCCAGAAAATATTTTGGCATAATATATGTACAAATACTTTTTTTAACAAAAAACTGTCACAATAACTGATGGCAATTTCAGTGTATCTCTGTTCATGGTTAACAACTTTTGTCTAGATCGTGACTCATTTGCAATATTTCTGATCCTGTTGTATTTTCTTATTATATAATAAATTGTTGATTTATTTCTATTTAGAAGAGCCGTAATTTCTTTATACAATTTTCCTTTAAGCACTGTATGTAATATAACAGCAATTCATTTAGGTTTACTTGTTATCGATTTCTTTTCACTCGTGATCCTCAATTATATAGGAAAACGTCAAATTTCCACTTGCATTTACTTTCAAGTACTTTTAGGATCATACTGAAAATCATTTCTCTATATGTATGTGTTTAGCTTTGGCTAGAACACATAGCATTCGAATACTTTTGTTATGTGTTATTTGTACCTAATTGTAATAAATATTATGTAATTTGCTTACAGGTTGTTGAATTTTTCTTTAATTCAACATGCATTTTGTGAATGTATAAATATAATTTGTTTCAACAATTTGTATATAATGTATTATTTCCTAACGCGCCGTTGGAATATTCTTCATTCATTGCAGGTATCTAGATCATAGAAAAGGTTATGTTAAGTTAAATCATGGAGTTGTAGGACCTTAGTAAAATTTGTAAAGTTATTTTATAATATAATAAAGTTTACTTTCTTTGTTACTTGTTTTCAAGAAAGTAAATGAATAGTAATCCAGTAACTTTAATTTTTGTTCAATACAGCGCAATTTTTTTAAACAAAATATTCATCATGTTCTATAATTTTTATGAGTATATCTGTTATATCGCAAAAGAATTATATCTAATTAAAGCATGAAGTTGCTATTAATAAAAGGTTTAAAAAATTGGCAAGCTTGAAAACAAAGATTGGGGAGGTTGATAACTGTTGTTTTGTTATAAGTCCCTTAATTATAAGATTTAATACTGCACATAGTCCTTTTATTTCATTTAGTGCATATAGAACATTAAAAAATATTTATATACTGTATTTATACAATACAATATCTGCTGAGCTCATACAAAATAACATAACTGAGACAAATTATTGAGGAAATTATTAATTGATGAAAATGTAAAATAAAATGCAAAGTCATAGAAGATAACAATTTCAAGCATGTAGTAAAGTTTATAAAAATTGTAGTAGCTATACAAAATACTTGTATACCATTATTTTATAATAAATAATTTTCTATACTAATTAAATCAAAGTATATCTTACAAATCTAATCTAATAAAGGACGCTAAGAATCTAATAAAAAACGCTTTACTGTAAAATAAAGATATTTACAAATATTTTTTATATCCATTGAATTTGCAAGAATTATAGGAAAATAAATCCTCTAATCAAAAAATTCCACTGAAACAATGGAAACAATCGAAAATGGCGTGCGAATATAAATCTGCTTTAAATCTAACAAATTTCGAATGTCAAAAACACTCTGAAGCTGATTTATAGAATTATTTATAGTATGCACGAAAGCAAATAATAGATATAAAAAAACCTACTGATATGAATATCAAAATAGGTTTATATGTGGGGATAATAGAAGAGTGAACCATTAATAATATTATGCACTCGAAAATATTACAACTAGAAAAGATATTAAGTTAAACTTTCAGAAGCTAATAAAGAAACAAAATTCAAGAATCATATTACGAAAAGAACTCTGTCTAATTATATGTATATATATGAATATGATAACAAGTAAAATTAAACAGGAGATCAAATTCACTTTGTATTTTATTAAGAAAACTTCGAAGAAATCCAACAATTCTATGATCAAATTTCTAAAGCTTTTTCAATTGTAGAATAATTCTGAGAAATATCCACATTTCTTATCTATCTTCTTCTGAACAAACATAGACATTATTCCTCCTAGAAAATAAAGAACTGACTCTAAATCTTCATAAATCAATAAAGCTATATAACCATTTCGATTCGAAGTAACCTTTAAATGAAATAAAATAGAGAAGGCAAGGTAAGAATGTTAAAGAAACTCCGAAGTAATCGTAAACCAACCAATAATTTCGAGACCTCGTTTTCGCAACGACCTAAACATTTAATTTCCCCTCAAAAGAACGGATCAAAAGGGGGAATTGGACGAGAATGAATGGCCAAAAACAATAAATTCCGTTTTCACATTTCGTGATTCAGTTTCACGAACTCGCGTAGTAGCCAGAATGGAATGTATTAAACGAGAAAAAAAGTCGGAACAGTTGTATAAACGTGAATCAACGGAAGGAAATGCCGTGTATTCAGTTTAATAAATGACGATAAAGGCCGATGTTGGATCATGGAGGGCGTTTGATTTCATGCAGGATGGCCGAATTAATTATAATCCAATGGAACGTCTACAACGACGCGTTGAATTTTAATGAAAGTCTGTTCAATGGATAAACCAAATGATTCAAAAAACTTCAAATAAAACGTAATTTTCTCATATATAGTATTCTACATTTTAAATATACAGGTTTTATAGTAAAAGTAAAATTCGAGGAATAGTAAATATAAGAGTAAAATTCGAATATCGCGTAACGTTCATGTAATACATTTGTATGATATTATAAGTAATCTAATAATCATTTTAATTAAAAGGGAGAGTGTTGTTTCTTAAATGCGTCTATAATTATATTATAGATGGACTGTACTTAACTAAATCATGAAGTTATGAAATCTTAAGAAAGGTTGTTTTTGTAGAAGTGTTTCATTCTCATTACATTATAAGTTAATTCTATTTAAGTAGTCGAAAAGATTAAAAATGTCATTTCTGCTATAAATTCCTCAATTATAATTTAGTATTTTTAACTTCAGTGCAGGACAAAATAACGCCAAATTAAAGATTTGTTCGCTTATGGTTTATAATATTTCCTTTCTAAACGCGTTAATTGCTCTAAGTGTAGTAACAATAATCCTTAGATTCATCTTATCTTCATTTTGAGATTATATTTCTACAAAAGACTGATCTTGCAAAGGATCTCCGCTTCCTTTAATCAACCGTGCTGTATCTCTTCAGGTATTTCCATTCGAATCGTATTTTTATATTCTTAGAAGATTTGTCAAGTTTGAGGAAGATCAGAAAGACCTATTTCTAATATGCGCGATTTTTCATTTCAATTGTGTATTAAAATTTCTCTAAAACACCAATAGTTTTCTTCTCTATAAGAAAGAAATTAAGATATACGGAAGGTACTTATATAAGATATTATATTTATATAAGAAAACCAGAGCAGAATTAAAACAAATCCAGCCATTCCCTAAATAAAACATAAGATAAAATAAAATAGGATGAAGAAATGAAAAAATGAAGGAAGGATATTTGAATAAAAGAAAAATATAAAAGATGCAAGAAAGAGGCAAAGAATACAAGAGATAAAAAACTCGAGAATCGGGACAGGATCAAAACAAATTTAACAACAGTTTCCTAAATAAAAGATCGAATTGAATAAAAAGTAAATAATAAAATAAAGTAGTAGAAAAGAAGCAAAAAAATGAAGATAGGACATTTAAATAAACGACAAATGCGAGAGGTGCAACAAAGAAATAGACAATAAACGTCATTAGCGATTTCGCTGACCATCGCAAAACTGATACGGAAGAAACGGTGGCGGGGTGATGGTGTGCGCGGCTTCGGAACGAGGTTTTCCGGTCTGACGATCCTTCCGGTAGCTTCTTGCATAACCGGCGACGGCGTTGCTCGTCGTTGTACCGTCTCAAGGTTTCCGCGCTGGATCCATTTCCTGACCATCATTGGAGAGAATATTACGCTGACGGCAATCATTAAATCGATCGTGGACGTGTTTCGACGATATGGAAAGGAAAAGTATGCGTCACATCGCGTCGTTCCCTTGCTCTTTGGAACGTCTTCTTTGTGGAAAACGTTTCTTCTAAACGTGCCTCGTTGGTTGTATGCTTGTTTGCTATTCTGAAATCACTTCACACTTTTGCCATTCCTTCAGGGACTAATTCTTTTTACTGTGTTAGCTTGCCACCATTTCGCAATTTTTTTTATTCGCAACGGTCGTTCGATTTTCTTTGACGTCTTACTCATTTGTTCATTTTTGGTTCCATCGTTTAATGGAAACTGAAGCATTTTTTGTTTAATTGTCAGCCAAAGAGGTAAATATTGAAATAATTGATGTATCGTGAAAAAATTTTAGATAAGGAATTACGTGATGAATGTTTAGCCACATACAGAATTAAATGCATTAAAAATGAAATGATCTTGGTCTCTTTTATAATGGTTATGAACAGTTATTAGTAACTGGAAGGATTTATGCATTTGTAAACTGCACAATTTTGTAAAAAACAAATGCACAAAATTGTGAACTTTCTTTTATCCGCCATTGTAATTATTTCCTATTTCTAAGTTTCATCATCTTTTTCTCGACCAGAAAACAATATTCATCGCTTTACATTTGAACTCTCCTGAAAATCACAATTTCCAAGGTGACTAAGTACAAAACAGTGGTACGTATAGTTTAATAAATTGCGCCATTAGTAATAATAATAATTATCAGTCAACGAGTAAAAGAAGTCATGCAAGTATAATTAATCGGCAAATTGTCGCTTACCAGATGCTGCAAAACACTATTATTACTTTATGTTTTATGTCCTATCATTTGCACTGACTTGTAAATACAAAATCCGTAGAAACATGTATTTACATAAACGTCAGTCGTACCATGCAATTCATGGAATTACAATCACCAGCTTTCAATGCGTACGTGGTGATTCGGTTTTTATAATTATAAACAAATGAAATCAGTATCCTTGTATTGTGGACAAAGTAACGATCACTAGAAGTAGTCGATTGTTAATTGCTACAAAATATAGATTATATTACTTTTTTACCATCTATTATCCGAGTAATTTGTAAAAATTTATAATAGAATATTTATTAAAAGAAATGCGTTTTTCGACTATTTTTAAATTGCTAATTGAAATTGCCTATTATTTCTTGTAAAACTTAATGCTTGGAATTTGAATTAATTTCAAGAATCGCTTTTGTAGATATTCCTTATAAAATATTAACTATCAAATTTCTACACTTCATTTTTATTTACGATATGAAATACTTCAAGAGATTGCTTCATAGATCATTTCAAATGTGAAAACTCTTGTGGATGCATTCTATGCTCAATATTTAATATAATAGTCACGATAGTTAAAAATTTTACATGTAGCAAAATCACACCGTTTCGAGAAAATAAAAGTCAAAAGAATATAAAATATCAAAGGTAATAAAGGTAAAGGAAGATAAATGTATAAAACCTATGTCCGGATTGTATTATTTACTCAAAATGATTTCGTAATTTTATTAGACAAGCAATTAGCTATTCTTTGACCAAATATATTCATACATATACGAAAAATTTATTTTTCGTCTTCGATTCATTATTTTTGGAAAGAGCAAATTTGCTTCAACAGATAAAATGCAACCAATCATTCAATAAACCAATTATTTCAAAGATATAATAAAACGATTGAACTGTTTTCGATACGTATGTATCTCTTAAACATATAACTCTAAATCAGCGGCAAGCAATCAGAAAGACCTGTATCTATACAGCTCTAACAAGTTTCCAATAATTACAGCTGTGCCATACGTACAACTCAGAATTGAACCAATTAAGTAGGTAACAATACAGTAACAATCTCAAAAACACATTCTCTATTCTGTCTGGCGTTCATTAATTTATTGGAGGTTCGTCTCGGTGCAATTGTAATTAAACAACTAAAACTTCGTTTGAATAAAGCGTTAAAATTATTAATTAATCAAAGCTAAACAAGAAAAGATTATTAGACAACAGTATACACATTACGTTAAACATTTTTACGTTTTATATTATATTAATATTCATGATTTATGCGTTTAAGGAATGTTGAGAAGTTTATCTGATTTCTAGTACTTATCTTTCATTAGATACTCTTTTAAAGTCATGTTACTTGATGTTGAATGATTTCAAGTAATGTAATTTCATTTTAAGCAAGTATCTAATGAAAAATAGGTAGTTCAAGTAAGTAAAATTGAAACAATCTCACTTGTTTAATTCGAACGAAGCTTGTGGAATAAATTGTTAAATTATTTTACTATATCATTTTATGTGTCCTGTAATAATATCATAATGGTTTTTAATAATTTTACACAGGGGTTGGCCGAATAACATGTGTAAGCTGACATGAAATGATTCCTTATGAAAAAATAAGGAGGAAATATAAAATAAAATGTATGCACATGATACTTCGTCTTCGAGAAAATCGTGTTTGAAACTTTATCAAGCATACTTGAATATGGCTAATTCTAGACTGAGAGAATGTAGAATAAAATTTACTGACAAAATGCTTTGTGTTCAGAAACTTAAATCTGAAAATGTATCATACATCCGTACTAAGCCAATTCTTAACTAAACATGTCTTAACTTTATCTTTTTAAAAATGAAGCCTTGAACGGAAAAATTTTATTCCACGTTTTTTTTTACTTGTTTTCGCATGTGCAAGTTCAAGTATGTTATATGTGACAAATTTTGAAACTCGATTTTTCTGAGGACTAAACTTATTTGATTGGTTCTACATATCAGCAGAATGATCTTTCAAATCCGCCTTTCTATCAATATCAGCGATAGATAAATAAAATTTCCATACCCATGATTTTAGTATCAGAAATCAAAATATATTAATAGTGCTGATTTCTCACAAATCAACCAATTAACCTCGATACAGCTAATTAATTGCATTTTTTTTTTATCCCTACCACATTTCATTCATAATTATTTTGTCTCTGAGGATGGAAGTCATACGCATAAATTAAACTAAATAATTGGCTCCAGTCGTCTCGTATCCAAAAACAATAATTAATTAATGATTAGTAATTACACATAAAGATTACCTCTCAGCCACTGTTTGGCTGAGAAGTTATTCATCTGTGAGAGTTCAGAGAAATCTGCTGACCTTTATAACCAATATAATAGTTCGAAATAGCATGAAGATTTCTTTGAATTACTTTATTTCACTATAGGTCAACTCCAATCTAATAATTTGCCGTGAAAACATAACGCAATACATACAAGAAAGTAATCGAGAACATAACCCGAATTAAATTCAGGTCTCAATAATCCTCTGAAATCTATGTAGCTTGGGTAGGATGGAAGGCGGATTATGATCAGACAGTTTTAAGATCCTAACGAGTGCTAGCTACGTACATACATTTTAGGTACAGTGATTCGCAAAAGTATAAATTTTATGTGTATATTGAGCGTATAAAATCTTTTAAAATTTCATTACCATTACAATGAGACGCGATTGCTATGACTATATTCACAAAATTTGAACGTAATCTGAGAATATATGGACAAGTAGCGAGATATTCTCTGCAATCTTATATCTAGTAAAAAAGTTAACATAAGGTATGAATAATAATATAAATAAAAATTAAATATAAGTATAATATAAATAATATGATATAAATATAAATTAATATAAGAATATGAATAATAATATTAACTAATGAATAGTAATATAAAGTATGAATATTGCGGATGATTGCTTATTTAAATACTTTTGTGATTTTTGCAAAATATATAGTTATAAATATGTTGCAACTTCTGTATACATTTCTAGAATCGCTAAAAAATTTACTCATTATAACCATAATAGTTGGGTGACGTTACAGCGCCAATGAAATTTCAAAATGTTTCGTATAATTCACATAATATATTCATAAAAGAAGAAAACATGTGCATGAATACTTTCACAATTTATGTTAACAAGATACAAATTCTGTCACCAGAATATGACAAACTAATATGTTTTTACGCACACAGCGGTCACAGTGTTCTATGGTTAGCAGTCGATTTGTAAATCACATCTTATGACTTCTGATTTATGAAATTATAAGCCTTATCTCCACCAAGAGACCTATTGTATACGACCGTGATGTGAAGATAATGTAAAGTGACCACGGAAGTGATTTTCTGGAAAACAAATGAAATCTCATTTATTGTCGTTGCTAAGATGAATGTCGGAATTTAACTAGATAAGTATGTATATGGTCTAATGCACAACACCGACGCGATCTCGCAGCGGTGTCGCTGTACGATTCGGCAGGTCCTTCTTTTTAATTATGCAATGCACACGGGCGTGCGATTCCGCTACGATATCGCAACTGACAAGAGATTACCGCTATGGTTGTACGTCATTTACCGAATCGCAGAATTGTCGTACATTGCAAAGACCAAACATTGCTTTGGATATTGGATACTTTGAACATTCGGATTATGGATTGTTTGGCCATGGAATCATTTATTGAGGAAATTTGATATAGTCAGTTATAATTTATTATAGTTGGTTCTAATTAGTTAGTAGTTAAATGTAATAATAGATACAATGGTATACAAATACCTTTTATAACCACTGTATATTATATTGAAATCGTTTGTTTAGAACCTTATCAGTAATGCAATGTAAATCCATATACAAGTCCTTGAAACATTGACCGGTTTTTAATATTACTGTCAGAATTATTTACGATATTCTCTTTATCAGTTTGGAAAAACCCTTGCAACTTTATTTAGAATTCGGCAAACAACCAAGAATAATGATATCTATAAATAACACATCGTTTAACACTTACAGATGATAAGATTTAATTTAAAAAATTAGTATGCAGTAAAAAGATTGACATCTGTATCATAATATTCTATAAAAACTTTAATAAAGGCTATTTGTAATTTTGTAATTAAAGTACATTTTATAAATATAAACAGGCGCCTACATACTTTTCTATGAAGATTAGGATACTCACAGAGAATGAGATAAATTTCAAATATCGTTAGGGATTTTTTATAAGCTTTATGATTATTTCCATTTGGATTATGGAGAATCAACATATTATATGATGCATATTTTATCATAATATTAGGTTGATTTATATGTTGGTTCGTTCACATTTTTTTAAATAAATATGATGTATCTAATCAAGAAATAACTTACCTATATAAATACATATATCTCTCTATAAATACATATCTTCCATCAAAAATTCAGAAAAAGTGTATTTTTATATTCTGCAAATAATTTTTATATTATTTTTTAAATCCATGCGCTTGTGAAAGACGAACGAATTTATTACTCAACTCAATAGGAATCTCATAAATAATAATATCAACTCCTTTCTCGTACACCTTTTCAAATTTCATTCCTGCTATATTCGGTTTACGGAGTTTGATTCGGTTCTTTATTGCTTCCAAGGTTATTTTGCGAATGATTTTACGATACAATTTTTTTCAGAACCAATATATAATATACAAATATACAATCTTTATTATTTCTCTATAAATCTTGCAAATGACTCTTTCAAGCTATCATTGAATATTCCGAATCTTTATCCTTTAATAAGGATAAAGTTATAATCGTTCCTTTAATAATGTAGATTATCATTACATTCTGTATGAGGCAAGTAAATGTTGTAATACCTTTGAACAGAGATGTACGTTCGACTAATCTTCAAACCTAGTTATACGAAACGGACAAAGTCGTAACTAATTATTTATTGTTAGTTATATTATATGTAGTATCTTAATGGGTCTAGAGGAAGGATAAGTAAAGGATGCTTTATTTGGTAACAAGTTGGTATAGTTCGTGTATTTAATAACGATGAATATAATAATAAAGAGTGACAGATTATTCAGTAATAAACAACGTTAACGTGTTCGTTCAGCTTAGCGGCTTTATACATCTGATTTCTCGACGTATGCTCTTAGAATCTTCAACAAGGACTACTTTTCTTAGATCATTTCTTGGTCTTCTCGGGGAGACGACCCCCACAACGCTCGGATTACGCCATCGTTCGCGTCTATGATTACATATGTCGCATTCGTTTTAAACAAGCGGCCGAAATCGACGTTTCTGGACGTAGCTGCTTGGATGCGCTCGTTGATACATTGTATGTCCCTCGTCGGGCAGACAAGGCGATCCGCCTGCGACATTGTATGACCGCGAGCGACGACCAGAAACGCGACCTATACTAAAACCTCGCAGCGTAACAGAACGTACACTTCCCTCTTTTCGATACTACATATATAATATACATATATATAATTTATGATTAACATAATTAACCCTTTGAGTGCTGTGGGCGCATATAGGTGTCTGGCGAAAGCTATCGTTGTGGACTAAGGACATATATATGCGTTTTCTGTAAGTGCTCGGCATGGACTAAGGACGCATGTATGGGTTTTTCAATTTTTCCGAACACCTACGCAGAAGTAATACTATTACGTTTGTGTAAAATAAATATAAATGCATTCCTTACGGCAGTAAACAAATGCTAATAGTGCCTCGTTATTGTTGAAGTGGTCACCACTTGTAAGAAAACTCTACATCTGGTTTTTTTAGTTTTCTCAAGCACTGAATTTTTCACACACAACTAAATTATTAACTTGTGTTATATTTACTAAATTTAATTTTCTAGTTTATTGTTTTTTAGTTTATTACCCAAATTCTAGTTAACTGTAAATTTCAATGTTTATAATAAGTAATTAAAAATAACTAAAAAATAACGCTCTTGAATCATTTAATCTCGTGCAAAAGAATTACTATAACTTATTACGATTTGCACTTTGAATAGTCAATCAACAGAGTTCAGTCTAACGAAAAAGTATTCCGTCCACAGCGATCGTCAGCGCTAGACGTGCGCCGTCCGTACGGACGGCATAGGCCGCGAGTATTCAGCACTCAAAGGGTTAAGAATTCTTCATCATATGAACTTTGATTGAATTAGTCTTTTCACATCCTAAGAAAGAAATATATGTAATGACTCTATAATATACCAAAAAAATCACATCATTCACAAGTACTCTAATTTCTTTGTTAACGTATTTGAACAGTAACGAAAAACTTACTTCGGCTGTGAAAAGACTCACGATCACGATCACGCGCGATCGCGTGATAATAAGTGGCGTTGCTCGTTGAAAATGTCTGATCGGATCTAGTGAACAGAGGGACCAGACACACGTGTATCTTTACAACGGCGACGGGTTCGAGCTAGTCTATTTGCCGGCCCGTGAAAAAGTCCCGGCACAGTTGAAAATCATTGGTTCGGTAGCGAGAGCCATCGATGCACCGGAACGACTTCTGCACGGCCTTATGCATCGCGCGCATTAGATCGATCGCGGCCCTACAGAGGAAACTGCATTGCAGCTGCCGAACTCGCGGCCGAATCCGAAGTTTCCAATTTCGAATTCGATGGCGAACGTGCCCGTGATTTTAGTCGTTTAATTGCTGACTGCATTCAAACTGAATATCTGTCCAGGATTTTTTATTTATTCGTTTTTTTCTCTTTCCTTTTTAGTAGGTTTTAACTCACGTCAACTACGCTACGCTATTAGTAACGATAATGAGCATTGAAAATGTTATGAGGATTTGATTTTATTTTTAATACTCTGCTTGAAAACGGTTTTCTGCATTTATAGAAGAAATTTAGATTTTCCAAAATAAGACTTTTCAATATTTGGATTATTATTTATTATATTATATATGTATTATATATCATTGTTCCTTCACAATCGTTGTTTCACTACGCAAGTGAAACACGATGAAGTGTTGTACTAAAATTAATTTTGTCTTAATTAATTAATGTTTGAGTCGTGGTATTGCGTATTGTATTAAAAAGATTGTCTAAAAGCTAATCAGTTTGTATGGTACTATGTTTAGATAGTTCTTTAAGAGGGGTAATTAAAATATTTAATTTGAATTTGTATTCTTTCTATTAAGTTATTCAGTATCTGCTATGTATTTTATGTTTAGGAATCTTAGGATACTTTCTGTTGCTGGTAGAACTTGATAGTATTTGAGGTAAATTATGAATCTCAAATTACAGTTGAGCCACACTAAAGTTCTGTTATCCAAATATAATATTTCCCAATAACAAGTACTTTTTTCAATCCCAGATATGTGCATATTTTATTACTGTTCACATATAATGTATTCTTCCCCTTATTCCACTGAGTAAATTCTGTTGATCAGAATTTAGTATGAAATTAATAGCGTTTTAACTATCAAAGAAGGAAAAGAAAGAAAAATACGACATAAATGAAAAACTCGAAAGTGACGAAAGTGCAACAGAATTAATAAAAATACATGTCGTTGAAAAAATCACAATCATAGACATTAAAAGACAAACACAATGAAATGGTTTCATTGCAATAAAGACGATAACAATGACGACTTTATAAAAATGAAAACAGAAATGAAGATGTTTTTCAACGCCGACACATTTATCACTTTTGGAAAAGGGTTTGGATGGTTCAAAGTGAAGAAAGTAACTGTATGCGGTTACTTATGTTGAAAAAATTATGTGACTGGGCAGCGAAATAGGTATGGGATCCATAAATATTTAAAGAGACAGAGAAGTAATCTGTATTTGGATAAATGAAATTTCATATCAAACAAGTGATTGTTTCTATTACCTGAAAATTCCATTAGTCGAGCAGTTTTATTTCCCCGTTAGTTTGGATAAGGGATGCTCTACTATACACGTATCTCCTAGTAAAAGTTTTAATAGTCATCAGTCACAATCAGTTACTTTCATTGTATAAAATATTGAACTAAATGATATTCCACATACAATTGTATATCTATATGTATGTCTATATTGACATTTATTATATTTATAGCTTTTTAAGATTACTTAAACATTTGATATTTAATATTTAATATTTAAATATTAGTTTCGAGATAAACATGACAATCGTTATAGACTTTTATGTAGATAGGTATAATAATGGTATAAACAAATCCGTAGCTTCCACTAGAATAACCAAAAAGTGATATGTATGGAAATATGCTATCAACAAGTAATTATATTTAATGTGCTATGGTGGTGTATGCGAACAAATAATCTTCTTTCACTCGTGTTGAAAGTTACATTAATTTTGCTTTCGATTTTATAATTTGTCATTTTTACAGTATTTTGTAATGTCACGGCAGATCAGAATATTTTAATGTCATGAGTAGAAAAATATCGAATGAATTTCGAGAGACTACGATTGCAAAATATGTACCTGCGGATACAAGAGAATTTATTTACTATGAAATTCCCAGTGGCATGATGAAAAATTGCGAACAATACTCATCAGTCAAAGATGATTAAATTTGATATAACGCACTGGAAATAAATACATTTCTTTATTACATATTTATTATTCATATAATTTCTTTTAGAGCGTAATACGGATTTCTGATATACATAAGGAAACTAATAATTGTAAAAGACATAGAAGCGTTCTTTTATCTAAATTGATACAATCATGGTACACATGTGTATAAATTGTATACATATATGTGCTTTATAAATCTGCGAAATTTACGTTTACAAGATTGTTTGGACAGAAAATTTAGCAGATAATTGTCTGCAATATATTAGGAGCTTTAAAGCTGTATCAAGAATGGAGGACAAACACTCATGCTTTGAACCTAAAAAACTATATAAGAGTTTGCTTTGTAGAAACAGAATAAATAAATCAACGTCTGAGAACAAGTGCCAAGAAAGCAACGTACATATGTAGAATATAAGACAAAAGAGTATGATTTAGTGTACGAAAATTCATGTTGCAGATGTTTTTAAGTTCGTTGAAATAAATTTTCGTCATCTCTAATTATATTTAACTATAAAACAAGAAGAAAAGGTCTCAACGTCATTAAAAAATGCACGTAAGACATAACATTGTCAGATGTATCCGTAACAAAATTTCACAGACTCGTTTTAAGTAGATACTTTCAGGAAAAGAAAAGTTTCAGCCATTTTAATATATATGCAAAAAGATAAAACATATAATATTTATATATATATATAACAATGTTATCAGAAATATTTAATGAGAATTCCCAACATCATTAAAAATATCTACTCATAAAAAGGGAAGAACTTTTGTCATCATCATTTATGCTCAGAACGAAAGAGAAGAAGAAATTCTCGAGCTAAAATATTCACGAGAAAGAAAGAATTTCAGCTATCGTCATTTATATTTACCTCGCGAGAAGAAGAGAAAAACTAATTTCTGCTCCTTCCTTACTAGAAATATGAACAAACCAAGGAAATTGTTAACATTTTTAAAAATATACAGAATATAAGAACTTTGGCATTTCAAAAATATTAATAAAAAAGACAGGAAATCTTTGCTGTCAAAAATAAATATAACAAAATTTATTTATTATCCGAAATATTCACAAAATTCCCCCCAAAAAAAGAGAAAGAAAAATTCCTTTTTAAAAGTATTGACAAAACCTGTCAAAAATATTCATAAACCAAGGAAAAACGCCAGGATCATGGAACACATTTTCTACAAGGTGAAAACTGAGAGAAAACAAAATAATTTTAATCAACGTCTCGAAGAAGAAGTTGCTGTCCTATGCGAATGCAACTCGAGGGAGAATCGAATTCGCGGCGTTGCATTAAACTTCGCGAAACTTCCGTCTTTGATGCAATCAAACGTCCTAGCTGAATAAATAAAATATCAGCTTCTTTTCGCGAAAAGCGCGTATGCATTCCTTTTCTTCTTTTGAAGTTGGTCGAAGTGAATCCAATAGCGGCGCGGCCACTCAGGAAAATTACCTCTTTCGCCTACTCGCTTCTGCTGAAAAGTCAACAAACTTGCACAATCCTGTTGCTTTGGAACGAAGCGGATTAATCCAACGTAATGAAGTTCGTTACCGGCTCGTGTTGATTAACGAGTCGCATGCGAAAATATGGAAAAACGTCATCGAGGGAAACGTAAGCTTGTGTTTCTATGATCGTGGAAGGATAAAATCGAGTTAGCGGTGCCGGGAATTATTTGTGATTTTATTTGATATCTGCTACGTTAGAATATACAGTCGATTAAAGTTTCATACTAGTACCTTTTTTATATCTTTTTGATATCTTTATATTACTACTTTCTAATTATATAACTAATTTATAGATACAATAATTAATCATGGAAGAGTTAAAGTTCTCCTCTCTTCACAATTCGTTTGTTCATATATAGCTTCTTAATATCAAAGATAGAATTAATTTCACAATATCAAATAAATATCTTTTATTAACTATCTAAGCGCAATAAAAGTCCCAGAAATGATTGATTATAAACATATCAGATGTATTTCCTAAGAGAAAATTATTTTTCTAACGTTGACTAACTTTGATTGAAGAGGATTAGTCGCAGAACGTCAACGGAGGTTTAATTGAAAAATATGACGTCCTTTCTATAGCTTGCAATGATTGGTAATTGAAATCTCGAGAAACTAAATATATTTCCAACCAATGTAACTGAAACGGTAATGGATTAAACGAAAGGAGCAATGGGAAAATCTGTGATAGATATGTCTATAAGGTATATCTCGAAGAAGGGTATGCTTTAAGAAAAATACAGTAATTTGATATTTTGGAAAATATATAGCAATATTTTATCAATTATGTACCTAGTATTTCTGATACACAGATTCTCAATAGTAACTTCTTAATTGGACTTTTATAACATTCTTTTGCTCTTTATTATTAAAATCTATTGTTTATTATTAATTATTAACGAAATTTCGTTCAATGTGTACTGAATATTACTACCATCATTATGAAATTTTATTATATATTTTCTTATGGAAAATTGTAGGTGGAGAATTCAAATAAAGAATGGAGATTTGATATATCGAAATATATACATAGTGAAATTTTATTAATTTGTATTCTTCTTAATATCTTGCAATCAATTATGATGTATTCTTTTGCTCTTTATTGTTGGAACCTTGTTCGGCGTACACGTACGTTGGACATTACCATCATTGTTATGAAATTTTATTTTATACTTTTGTACAAATTAGCGAGGGAACACTTAAATAGAAAGTAATGACTTTGACACTTCTTTGTTTGGAATAGTGCGAAATGTTCTATTCTTTATTGTTGAAATATCGTTCGACTGGACATTATTTTTATCATAAAATCTTATTCTATATTATTTTTGTCATAAAGTTTTATTTTATACACCAACTTATAGTTTTAAAGCATTTAAAATTCCTCTAAAATGAATCGAACCACCTTCCTAAATTTGTATATTATCAAGGAACATTATTTCATCTATAAATATGAAAAAAGCATTCTTTATAATTTTTATAAAGAAGATATTAAACGATTTGTATAAATAGATAATAAACAATTTCTTGTGTAAAGAAAATATTCAATATTTTCGAATTAAATGTTATTTATGTTAAAATCAAGTAACAGATCAAATCCATTTCATTCGGAGTTAATAAATTGTTAGCAAAATTAGCAAAAAATACCTATTAAGAATAGGAATGAAATTAAAAATGCTATTAAAACTAAAATAAATATATCGAACTAGCTACACACGTAAACAATCATTTACTGCTCAAATAATGATGAACAATAATCTGTGAAATAAACTTTTGTGTCAAATTTCTTATTTCTTGTACCATCAGTAATAAATTCGCGAGGAATTCTTTAAAACAGGAAAGGAGATAGACCTTGAACCACATCAGCACGTAACAATTTCGTTGATCAACGCAGAAACATGAATGTTTATCGGGGTTACTGATTGTTAGAAATGTATGGCACGACGAGAAGGAACTTTTACGTTTGTTTATCACAGACATCGTCTAATGACGAGCATCGAGCGAATAGTAGTTGAAAAAGTTTTACTGTTCCGAGTTCATAAGTTTTCCAATCAGCGAAACGTTTCGACTGACGACAGTCGTTCCCAAACAGCTGCATTCGAGTAGAGTCGCGCTAAAAATTGATAGATTTCAACTTGATCGTCGCAAGTTTGTCGTTGATTGTAATCGGAAGATTCGCAAGTGAAACAGTGTATCTAACAGTTTCGTAAACAGTTTCAACATTTATTTGCTTCTCTATTTTAGAATCTCTAATTTTGAGTGTTTGAAACGTCGATATTTGAAATTTGCGTGAATTACATTGCTCTTTTCATTTTGGTCGTAAAACATTCTAAAGATCGCAGCTTTGCTATTTCTGGTTTCTTTTTTTCTGCAAATTTTCGCTATCGAAATTTCCAAATCCTAGCTTTTCAAACTGTAAATACTTTAACTCTCAAAATTTCCAATCTCTGAATTTTTCAACGCTTAAAACCTCCGCACTTTTAACCTTTCAAGCTTCGAATTTTTCAACTCTTGAAAATTTAAGATTTTCACATTACGATTTCCAGATAAGCTTTTACGATAGAAACGAGTTTCAATTCTAAGTTTTCCAAATAGCAAAATTTACGTTCGCAAACTAGGCTGAACAGCTGCTTTGCACGCGAAAGCATGAGAGGCAGAATTTGCTAGCAGTTTAAGAATTGGCATATCATTTGAAAGCTTCCTCTGCCTTGTCTGTGGATACGGCTGATCGAAGGTCAATGTCGCAATCACACGTTGCAGCAAGCTGCATTATTTGCGGAAACTCTGGGACATTCTAAAAGTGAGTGTCGTGGTAATCTTCAATTACGAAATTGTCGATTGCATCGGCCGAGAAAATAGACAACACCCAGCTCTTCCACGAATTTTCATTTCTACTCAACTCTCGAGTCCAATTGGCTTGTGTGCTTTAATAAACGTTAGCTTACCAAAGGGAGAGAGAGAGGGAGAGAGAGAGAGAGAGAGAGAGAGAACACTTTTACTCCTCATTTAATACCCATTTATTTTAATTGGGGAACGTACTACCGATCAGAAATTTGGAATGATTTTCGCAATTTTGGCTATGCCAAATCTCCTACTAATGTTCTCAGAACTTCCAAACTATCCTTTTTTCAAAAGAATTCTCTAAGATAGCAGAATTCTAAGCTTCTTTAAATTCTTGACTTTTATGATATATATAGTAATTCCAAACATTGATAATATATGTATGTTTAGATACTTTATTATTGTTTAGTTAAATATTCCTTTAACAAAGAGGATGGTCCACTTAAATTGAATGAAATATTTTTATAATGCTGAAAGACAAATACAAATTTCATATAATATAACATATAAATTATATTACAAAACTGAATTAAAATATTTTGAAATTAAATATTTTGCATTTACATTTTAGGCAGAAATACTTTTTGAAGGATAAAAGAAGGCACGGTATATAAAAGAACATTCAGTTTTGTTTGGACACATTATATTAATTATTATAAAATTTGGCTCACTTATCGTTTAACGTCCATTGTTTTTCAATGTCTATTAAGTTTTAATAATTAAGATATAAATACATAAAATATTAAACATATATGTATATATAGTTAATAATAATTAATTAGTTTGTGATTATATTAAACTAATCAGTGCAAAAACTAATTACACAATAAAATACATAAAAATTTAAAAAATGAATAAGTTAAGCATTGACAAAGATAAATTTAAATACTGATGTGACATCAGATTAGTATAATGTTGATTGTTATTACACCTTAAATTATGTCATACTTGTAGTAGAGTAACGAAAGATATACTTTTACAATGAAATCTTACGAAGTATTATGAAAACCTGAGAATGCATTTGCCAATGTATGTTCCATGTACACATTCTTCTTTCCTACTAGTAACATTTTATCACAATTTTTTAGTCTGCTTTTCACTTCTTATTATTCATACATATGTACATATTTTTCTTCATTACCTCACATCACTCCGTCGGATTTTCCACTAAAGATACAATAATTATTCACCATCCCACGTGCTGGAATTTTTCCTCGCTCGTCATTGTTTCAACAAAGTCAGATTCTCATCATAATTCCACGTAAAACGCGCTTTATTCACGTAACGTGACGTGATTAAGTAACTTGCCCGGCAGAACTTTGTAAACCAGCGGGCGAAGAATTAATCGAAGTCTAATTAACCGTTTATTCCCAGCTCATTTAACACGAAACCGTAATGGTGACTTTTTCCCATGTACCAATGGGCGAACCAGCGCCACTTTCTGCCTCGCGATCGTTAATTTCGGTCTCAGGAAGATTTAATTGCTGGCCACCGAAGTTCTGGCCCGTTCCCATGGAGCCTTGCGTCACGAAACCGCACAAATTGAAAGATTCCTATTTTGTCGAGTAAAGGTTTTCTTCCAAATTGAAATTCCGAAATGTTATAGATGGAAGATGTGAAAATGTTAAAGAATTAAATATTTGAGTATAACTAAAGTGCACATTTTTATGCATTTGTGGGAAATTTGAAGTAAATTGCGTACAATGAAGAAAATGAAACAAAATGAAGAAAATCAAGAGAAATGCGTAGAATGTACATAGTATGTAAAAATATAGAACATTTAACATGTTTGCTTATAGTATTATAATATAATACGATTGTGTTATTATAATATAACACATGATTATTTATAATACTAGTAGACAATTATTATATGTCCATAATATGACGAGAAAAATACAGTCTAGAATTAATTCTTTAGTTTATTATATTCGCAAAGATATAAATTTGAATAAACATCCAAAGTCTAGTTATGTAACATATGAAATATCTGAAATATCTCAAATTTCTAATTAACCAATTTCAAAAATAAATATCATATATGATAGAAAAAATTCTTAGTTGCAAGCGAAATATAAAATTATTCGCAAACAGGCGAAAATTGATGATTAATGCGTACAATTCTAACATCACAGGATCACATAAGGAATACAATAAACTATATTAAAGAAACAAGCATATACACTCCAAAATGTAACCCATTTAAAACCAATATCACCGACAATGAGCTCGTACTTGATGCAACATGAAATACAGGATAAGACGAAGAAGGAAAATTTAAATATTTTATATGTTATAAGTAAAATAATGTCCGAAAATCTTTGGCTTTCTTACTAATTAAATGATACTTTTTAGTTTTGATCTTATGTTAATTATTACTAAAAAGTAGAAAATTGAAAAAAATTGGGAAAAATTAAAATAATATAGATATTAAACTAATCATTATTAAACATTAGCTATTTTATTGTCGCCATTTGGGAATTTTAAGCACAAAACATAAACTTCATGTCAACAATCATAAAATTTAAACAAGAATATTCTTAGATATAAAAGATATATGCGGTTGGATATATAATATTCTGGAAATATGTCTTCACTCTCTAAGATACAATTAAACTTTATAAAATTATGTTAGAAATCAAAGAAAGATTGCAATTTGTGAATTTAAAATAATTTACTGTTATGTATTAAATGATTCAGGTCAAAAAAATAAAAAAAAATATAAAAATAGGAAAATGTTTTTGTAATTTTTATGTAGTTATGTTTATTATATGTTCCATGTATCTGATGCTATAAATTTATAAGACATATCTGCACTTTTAATTCAGGTTTTTCGGACAAATCCTTGAACATGCACAATTTTTTAGAATCGAAATTGTTTATGCATGATCTTGTAATTATATAAACGTTATAAACAACATATTATACTTACGTTTAGAAGTATACATTTATATTCCATAGTAATTCGTAGTTATATTCGATTAAGTGGAATCACAAATTCATTTGCGAAAATAAGAAAACATCTTCTTGGAATTAAGATATAAACTGTTACAATATGCATAACGTAAGACAACATATAGTACATAAACATATATGTATATGTACATATGTATATATTATTTTTCCTATCGGTAATTTATCTTCGAAATCTCAAATCATTCTGTTTTTGCTTTTCAATCATCACATCCTCGCTATTGCAGCAACGCGCTGACTTACGCAAACTCAATTCAATTACTTTTAATAATCGATAATTAAATATGCCAATAAATTAATAACAAACAATATTATGTAACTATTCTGTTTTTAAAAATTATATTTATTCTTATATTTGTCTTCATTTTGCTACTTTCTGATTTGTTCAAAAAATAAATCTACAAATTAGTACGAAAAAATACAAATCAAAATAATAATTAAAAAAACGTAACGTGAGGGATTTATAAGTAAATATTTGTCTTCAATTTCTTAATTCCTGTTTGTTTCGTGATTGTTATTACTAACCAAATTTTTTAAAATAAATCCTTAATTATTCTAAGACCTAGAAAACTACACTTCTTAATAAATGTAATTTATCTTCATCTTAACTATATTTGTTTACACAGAAACATGACATGGTTATAATTTTTCCGTGCACTGAATGTTATTTGCTTGGCCTCGACAACACATGCGGAATCACTGATCTATGGATAGATAAATAACAGCGCGACGTACGGCATTAATTAAGCGTAACTTAACAAGTGTACTGTGTCACTGCCAAGAGACCATATGACTGGTTCATTGTCACGGTTCAAGGTGCTGATCGTTGCATCACTTATCGGATGGAAATCACGTTTTATGTGAATATTTTTTTGTCTATATTTGGCAAATCAGTACCTGAATCTTTGTTTTCCATCGTACGGTTATTCTAGAAGGCAGTCGATATTATTTGAGAGTGAATACGTCTTTGGTGTAAAATTAAGGACCTCTCTTATGAATTTGATATGTTCTCAATTTTTTAATTTGTTTTTAAGCAACTTCCAAATTTTGTACTATCTTAATACTTCAGTTTCAGCTAGTTTAATCTTAATTTCCTGTGGAATTTTAAATTTCTTTCTCTCTAATTGTATGTTCCATTTTTATGTTTTTGATGACCTAAATTCTCTTATTTCCGATTAAGCATTTTGCCAGATCATACTTTAATCTTAATTTCTCTTTTACATAATTTAACTAAAATTAATAAAATATCGTAATTGCTAAAATTTGTGAAACAGAACAATCTTCTTAAAAATTTTAAAACTCGACTTATGATTTTAACTGAATAACCTATACATATAATAATTCATGCAACTGCAAACTATTAGAGAAAAATATATTGAACTTTACATAATTTTCTCAGTTTCCTATTTCTCAATATTTTAGTATTATAATTTTCTAAGTTTTTAATGTTTCATTTTTTTTATTTTTAGGATTCACTCTGGGATTTCATTATAAACTCACAGCGTTGAATGTAAGTTGATTTTGATAATTCTGAATATTTTCCTACTTTTCCGTTTATTATTTACATAATTATGAAATTCTATTTCTTCATTTATCTAAACATTTAACTTTCTATTTTTTGTAATTCTGTTACTTTTTGTACTTTTACTTATCAATTCGATAAATTTACAATTTTTTATCTTTGTTTTTTTATTTTTTCATAAAATATATCTTAATTTCATCTAACATGTGACTTATTTGTGTTTCCAACATCGTGATCTCTTCTAACTTTCTAAGTTCCCCCTTTCTAAACTTCCTGATCTGAATCATCCCGTTAATTTCTCAACCTAACCACTTTCTTACTTCCGTAAGACTAACAAACATCCGCCATAAATTAAGGAACCAACACTATAAAGAAGTAACTCTAACTTCCAATTCCTCGAACCACATCCCTTCTTCACTATTTTCTGTGTATCCGTACTATCCTATCTTTAAACTTTAGATTAATGCAGTCTTTTCTCAATTTAAAGGTATTAGGATGTTTTCTTTATCAAAATTTCTTTTTAAATTTAGCGAAGATTTAAATATTTTTTTTCCATTTTTCTTTGCATATTAAAATTTCCATCCTTTTCAGTTCTATTTCCAAATTCAACGTCAATTTAAATATTTTCATTTTCTATCTTTATTTCTAAAGAGTGACAAGTCGCCTGTTTTTAGTTCCACGATTTTGAAACTGAATTTGGTGCCAAATAATACCTTATGATGAGACATCAATCACCACTAATTTTCAGGTTGAGCTGACAATTAGTTTCTGAGATATAGTTGGTTAAAAATGCGAAGATTCATTAACTTAGATCATACACTTGGATGTACGAATTTTGAGGTCAGTTTAATAACTTTAGAAATTGTTGGCAGTAGTTTTGCCAACAATTAAGAACGAATTTCCTTTCTAAACAGGAAGGGTATTACAGTCAATTCTCACAGATAATTTTTAGTAATTATGATATTATGTTACTATAGCATGAGATGTAACCTCAAAATGAAGGTACTTCATTTTAATATATATCTTAGTATCTTTAGTAGATATAAAATACTTTGTGAGTTTAATTTGTTGTGTAGATACAATGTATAACGTCTTTCTAGTCTTCGATTTTGCTCTATTAAGAAACTGGGACTAGAAAATTGGTATAATTGGTCAAGCATGCGTTGACCAATGAACATTATTAAATTTCGATATTGCTTCTTTAACTGTAGATATTTTTAAGTCTCTGTAGTTTAGTATAGTATAGTATACTCTGTAGTATAGTTTCATTGATTACGTATCAAGGAGCATTACTGACAAACCTCAATGCTTTTTGCTGAGATTGCTAGACGAACTCAATGTTAAAATTGCTGACTGTGTTCTACAATTGAGTCCCATAGATTCATACACATTTTAGAGTGACTTTATATAAGATGAGATGCTTTCTAAGGATCACTTTGAACGCTTACGTAGGGGCCATAGAACTGTCTCACTCTTCCTTTCAAGAAGGTGCTTTTGGTCTTGATGTGCTATTTCCAAGTGAATCTTCTTTGTAGTGGCATTCCCAGGTACTTTATCGCGTGTTTAGCAGGGATTTCTGTGTTATTCAATGTTACCGGTAGATACGCGTGTTTACATAAGGAGAAAGTAATATACGTAAATTTGCTTCCATTTGATGCGCCATTTATGGGACCACTTCTCGATATTGTTTAGATGCTTTTTGAAGAGCTGTAGAAGGTACTTAGGGATTTTCATGAACTTTACTATATACTTTATATACCTTCTTTTCATCGTCTCCATTATCATATATCTTTATTTGTTAACAATACATGTGGCTGTGATAGTGTTGGTTATAGTGGGTAAGTTTGCCCTATAGATATAGAAGTATAAGAGTGGTCCAAGGACACTGTCCTGTGATACACCAGTGTCAATAGGGAAGTCTTGAATTGTCTATTGTTTAACCCTTTGAGTGCTGTGGGCGCATATAGGTGTCTGGCGAAAGCTATCGGTGTGGACTAAGGACATATATATGCGTTTTCTATAAGTGCCCGGCATGGATTAAGAACGCATGTATGGGTTTTTCAATTTTTATTCATCAATACATGATTAAATAGTAAGGCACCAAGGCAACATCTTTTTGAGCTTGTATAATAATCCAGCCTTGTTATACCTTGTCGAACAATTGTTTATTGTTCAGAAATACTGCTGCATAATATTCTTTCTTCTCCAATTTCCGACGGAATATTAGGTGTAATTCGATGTACTTATTCTGTTGTTGAATGTCATTTCCAAATTCCGAACTGATGGTGAGTCATCATTGCCTCTTCTAGTAGAGTATGTAAGCGTTTGTTTAACATTTCTGCAAGAAGCTTAGATAGAATTGGCAATAGGTTAATTGATTAGTATGATTCCATTTCCTTGAAGTACAGATTTTCTTGGTCTGTGGATGCGTGTGATAATTGACAGTTCGCGTAAGAACGGATAATATCCAATACGAAGAATAGTATTAAATATGCATGTAACAAGTAACCCTTTCTTTGGTTACTCTTTGATCATTTCATCACTTACCAAATCGTGTCCTGAAACCTTCTTCCGATTTAGGTTTTTGTCAATGGTTGCTTTGATTTCTTAGAGGAAAAATAGTTTAATAGAAGAGAAGAAAAAGTTTAATAGAAGAAAATGGCGACTGGAAATATGTAAATGTTTTGGTTTCACGAGAAATGGATTTGGAAGGAAATGGTTTGGATACAGTAGCTAGGTAGAAAGCAAATAAGTTGTTCTTGTCTGTGGGACTCATTGAGTCTCTTGGCAACTCTTCAAAGAGAGTAATTTGCATCAGGTGTAGAAGACAAATTCTCCGAGCATCTTTGGAAACAATCATTTTTTAAATTTTGGAGAAATCTTTTGAGTTTTCTGATTGTCCTGTTCTATTTCTACTTGTCTTCAGGGTATCTACTATTTTTCCATAACTTCCGTAATTTTCGTAACTTCTTCAACTTTTTTCTCCATAACGTCTGGGTACTCATGTCAGATTAGATATTCTAGTTTAGGAATAGAAGAAGGGATCTCAACATTGCAGCAACTATATCTTCGTTCGGTTTTAAAGATACTAATGCTATTATTGAAACGTTAGGTCTTCACATTAATGTGATATATAAAAAGTTCAACGTTATCGAAATTCCGTAAAGTAAAACTAATCGGTTGGAGTTCTATACTGAGCTAATCCGTTAGCGTAATCCCTAGTCTGTTGAAGTTTCCTGTAGTTTGCACATTAGTTGTATGAATATCGTTAGTACCATCATGTAGAAGTGTACTGTTTATATTTCCTAGAGCTACCTGTGAGTAGAAAGCAAAAGGAGAGACAAAATCTGAGATTTAAGTTGTATTTGATTTCGACTTTAAAGAACATTTTTCTGTGAAATTATTTGTGCGCTGGGCAGCCTTAGCAATTTACCAAATTGTCACTTCCGCAACGAATGCGTTTTGTAGGAGTATCTCCTGGTTTTGTGTATTCAGTTTTCGGGTGTATGGTTGTGCATTTTACACAGAGAAATTGATGATTATAGTATCTCTGAATATACCTATATCTTTAACACCATTGAATTATTTTTATGCGGTGATTCGATATTAACCATGGAGTTCATAAGTTGGTCAATGTCATAATCAATTTCGTTATTTGGCTCCTGCTTCAGATCTATAAAAAACAAGGACAAAGTATTTTGTGTAATTCTCTTTTCTATATTACTAATATCGGTTGCTTCGAATTTATGCCACAGTAATTCTTCCTTTAATTCTTTCACGTTTGCTGAATGTTGCAAGTTGAGTAAAGCTGCACGAAAGGATCTCCCCTGTTTTAGTTAAAACGTGTAAAAGTTTGCATTCTGCATTTTTAGAAGTTCTGTTATTTTTCGGCATGGATCAGAGTTGACTGGTATTATCTTGACCTGGCCATTATTTATGCTCTACTTGAAATCGTCTTTGTTGATGACATTTTCTAGAGTTTACATCATCGTTTGTACGTCAATGACGCCATTAAAATAGATTAGAGGAGTTAAAATTTCTTTCTATGGTGGTCTTTCGATCTGATGTGTCTAATAATGCAAATTTATTGGGAATTGTTATCGCATCTATTGCAGGATCATCTCTGGGCCCTCCATACCTTCCTGTGCATTCAGGACCTCTTTTTGTTTAGTCTTAAACAGTTCTTTAATTCAATCATCTTTGTACTACGGAGGTGGCATGCCGCTTGTCTGAAAGATTGGGGAATGTCTTGATTGTTTAAGTCATTTTCGTATAAAGCCATCTTCGAGCCAGGTATGACCGATTAAAGAGAAAAATCGCTACATCTCATCGAGTAACTCAATGCAATACCTATTAGGTCATCCCATAAGTTCGTGCCGACTTTTGTGTATACATTTCATGTGTCGATTTATAAACATACGGCGATAAGGGACCAATGCACTTGAAAAATGGGAAGAAGTTGTATAATGAGAGGGGTATTTTTTTTTCATGAAACTGAAAGGTATGTAAACAATCTTAACATATATAACTGCTCGGAAAACAGCACGAACTTATGGGATAACCTAATAGTTCAATTTTCGATTCTCAATACAGTTACAGTTGTCCTTATCTAATGGTAATATACATATATTCGCTATTTATAAACTCGCAGAGCACATGTCTGTCTGCTACAGTAACTAGATCACGACCAACAACGAGTTTAAGCTTATATTTTCAAAATCTGCAACGGCAGATTCACTGTAGCAATCCATATGTCAAAAAATGTTCTAATTTTCATAATACTTTCATTTAATTATTTGTAAAGTAAAAATTTATAAAGTAAATTTTGTATTCAATATTAGTATAATATTATTAATAATATTAATATTAATAAGTAATATCTATTACTTTAATAATAATTTATTTTATTGAATAATAAGTGTTTTATTATAGTGGAAGTTATCAGCACATTTTCATGCTTGCCGATATGGTTAAAACCGATAAGAATCAATCGGAGAGTACATATTACTGCACATACAGAAGTGGGTATAAGAACTATTAGCTGTTATAGTCACATCGCGTATAAGTCATGACAGTTGTCCATCTATCTCTAAGGATCAGAACCAGGAAAAAAATATCGTTGTAATAGGTGTCTTTTAAATATATTGTGAGAAAGTACAAAATGCAATTTTATTATGGAATTGTCAGATGTGTGGCGTCTAATCGCCAAGCGAATTGTCCACAGAATGTCGTAGAACTCTTTTTTGCTCCACTCGTTACCTCTCCGAACCTTCTCTTGTTGGGAAGATTCGCTGTCACCAACCAGTCCGCTGTAAAGACCGGTGCTCGCACAGTGGGTCAAGATATGCGTTTCCGCCATAGACGTACAAAAATAAAGCGCGTGAGCGAGCTAAGAAAATAATATAGAAATAAAAAGAAAACGCTGCACAGAGGCCACTTGTGTTCCTGTCTAACAACGCGCCCGCATTCGTATACTAAGTATGTTAGTGTAACAACGATCAATGAGCGGCGTGTGTATGCTTCTCATTAAACAAGGATAGAAAAGGTACCTCTATGCAGTGTTCTCTTTCTATTCCCATATCGCGTTCATCTATATGGTAACATATGCTTGTGTGCTCTATCTTTACATGTATTTCTATGGTTTCGGCGACAATCAACAAACGACATACACATTGCAACGTATACAATAGTACAATGTATTCATATTTCCTATAATATCGTTCAACATATTGAATCGGCCATTGTGAATTTTGAAAATCTAAGTTCAAATGCGCTGTTAGCAGTTGGAAAAATCTCTGGGAACAATGTTTTAAATAATCAGACTGACATAAGAATCTGTACATCGTATGTATGAGCATTAATGAATTTTAAAACTAATTCAACTTGAAAATTTGTGGTGCCTGATGTCTCGCTATAAGGTATCCTTTGGTATAAAATTTAGTTGCAAAATGGTGAAAGCAGAAACGGGCGAAAACTCCTCACATTTTTAGGTCAAATTCAAATATTTAAATTCTTCCCCCTTACTTCTAAATTCAACGATGATTCAAATATTTGAATTTTGCGTAATTTGAAATTCAGTGGCCATTCATAAATTTCCATTCTTAATTTTTACAAACTAAATTCTGAGATGAGTAAAAAAATTACTTTCTTTAACTTCATCTTTAAAGCGACAATTTCAATATTTTCGCCATTCAATCGTATCTCCTAATCTAGAACTACTTAAAATTTCAAACATTGTTTTGTTCTTATTTAGTTCCTGATACAAATATTCTCTTTCTCCAACTTTCGAATTCTATATCTATTTGAATATTTTCATTTCTCGGTTCCAAAGTTATTATCAATTCAATTCCTCATTTAAAAGGAGTATAAAACTCTGGAGGCCTAAAAAAATAGTAATTTTTTTCGCCTACAAGTATTTGCTAAAGGATCAAGATTTTTATAAGAAACTTTAAAGAGTATTTTATCTGTGCTCATATACTTTTTCGTACATAAAATTACAACATGACGGAGTGGTGCAACGTTAACTGGCTCTATATCTAGCGGTACTTTGTTTACGTATAACCAGCGGCAAATGTGGATTGCAAAAAATAAAAGATCTTTGTGCAAGCTTATACAAAAATATATTATTTTCAATGAAATGTACGATCTTTCTAATTTTGAAAAATAAGGAAATGGCGGTTTGATAAAGATAAAATTTTATTTTTTGCTGAAAAAAGTTAGCTTTAAACATTTATAAAAATTCAACAGATTAAGATATCAAACAAATCTTACGCTGCGTTATAGATAATGTAACGCAAAATAATGCGTAAAAATGTTAAGTTAATCGAATTAAGGGTTTCAGAGATCTACTGGGTGCAAAGTCGAAAAGTATAGTTGTGAGAAAAATGCGTTTAAAGTTTCAAGTTAATCTTTCTCTAAAATAAAACAATACACTCGCATTCAGTGTTGTAATCTCGCCATTTTTTAGAATTTGAAAATACCGTTTTACAACAATATTCCATACATATCAAGCTTCGAGAAAAAAATCTAAAAAAAGAAATTTCAGCTTTTGAAGCAGACGTGATTGCGTCCCCTCTTAATAACGCTGAAAGATTTAACTAGTATTTGTCCAAATCTAGCGATTTAGATGACTCGAATTTTTTCATTTTTCATTCTCACATATTTTCAGATTCAACGATGATTCGAATATTTTTGTCCTTGATCCCTATAATTTAAATTTAGCGACGAACATATCCTTCATCCAAATTTCGACTTTCAAAATTCGTATATCTTCTGTATTCAACTTTCTCTTTAAATCCAATGGCAATTCAATGTCTAACTTCATTTCCAGACTCAACAATAGATCAAATAATTTTTCCGTTCTCGATATTCAAATTTAATGAAGATTTAAATTGTCTTCCTCCTTGAAACTTGTTTCTAAATTCACCAAAGCTTTGTATATTTCATTCCTTCACTCTTATTTCTAAATTCAACGACGACTCGAATATTTTCCTCGTTCAACGTCTCGAAGTTGTGGAATAAAGTGTCCATGTTTCACGAGCGACACTTCCGCCACCGCATTTCCCCTTGAAAATATCGCGAACGGACTCTGGCGAGTTCTATCGTCGAAGAATAATATCGCAGCACGAGTGTCCATGACAAACTTCATATCTGCCGGATGTCCTGCGTTCACCGGTCGCAAGTAAGTTGGACGTGTAGCTCGAATGGCGGAAAAAGGCCGAAATATTGGTCTATCAGTCTACATGTAATAAGTATATCTGAAGCTAAGTTATGGACAACTGTCTTCTTTTTCTTATTGTCCATAAATGCATGATTCAATATATTTATTTTTGGAAAAATTCTTGAAACTTTAAGAAATATCTTATAGAAATGCTGTAGAACTTTGTGCAAACGCAAACGTAATGTAATGAACATATAGTGGTTCGAAAAAGAATTCGTACATTTGCCACGGGAAACTCTTATGTCTATATTGTGCATGTTACATAAAATATATTGAAATTGTATTAACATTGTAATAAAATGCGATTGCAATGATTATGTTGGCAAAATTTAAACCCAATCTGATGATATACAAAAAATTCAAGATATTTACTGTAAACTTATATTTAGTAAAAACTTAGTAGATATATAGTATGAATAATCATCAACTTTAAGCATGTAATATTAGAAATGGTCCCATTAAACACTGATATCATTGGACGCCTGCCTGTTTTGGCACTTCTGCGATCTTTGCAAAACATGTATGGATTAAATATCTTGCAACTTGTGTATACATTTTCAGAATCGCTAACATTTTTACTAGTTACACTAATGATGAACAACAAATTGAGAGTCATTACAACACTAATAAAATTAAAAAATATTTTGCATAACACATTTATTATGTTCATAAAAAGTATACAACTTTTGCAAGCAATTGTATGTATGCAATCAATTTTTCGTATTGAGAGTAAATTCGATGTATATTGTTGAAAATGACAACGTGAGTTCATGCTCGCCCTCCACATGCGGATGCGTTAGTTACAAAAAACAGTAACTAGAAGATTGCCCTAGATGTAACCGATAGACTCGATCGATAGTTTTTAGGTGCTCCTTTGTTTTTTTCCCCTCCTAGTCCATGTAAGCGTGTGCAATAAAGGTTTTTCGGCTCAGAACGGTGTGATAGATTTATCCGTGCAATATTGTAATAACTATTGTGATCCTACCTCTGAATATAGAAATAACAACATATATATATTTTTTTATTTATTATATATACTATCAATATCTACCAATATCTATATATGATTACTTGAGATAAGATCAAAGATGAAAAGGTAGATAAAAATTCTGTATTTGAAGTACGTATATTTTATATATTTGCTTTAATTTGGAAGCGTCCAATCATTTTCTTTTTGATCTTCTAATGAGCTTCCCAGTCTCTTTGAAACGACAAATTACAAACTTCTCTTTTACGGGATTACTTTCCTTCTATTCTGTATTTCATACCATCTACTGGTTGTTTCTGTTGCTACAAATGCTTTTGATTCACAAATCAGTGCTGTTTTCGGTATCGTTCAACTTTCCCTTAATACTTTGACTAATTCCTTCGTCACTTACGTGTCTTATGATGAATACAAAACGATAACTTGATCGAGGAATGTGCAGAGAGTACATATGATATAGTTCAGTATGGCTGGAATAGTTGTTTCCTTTTACTGAATCGATATTGTTCGGGTAATCAAATGTTCGAACAAAAGAATATTTGGATAAAAGGTGTTCAGAAAATTCTATTGTAGTAGTTGTATTTAGCTTCTATTAGTAAAATGTGGATGTATTTAGTCTAATATTACTATACTACAGTATATAAGGCTTGACGGATGACTTTTTAGTCTTTCATATTATGTTAAAAAGATATGCACGATAACTTACTCACGACTAATCTGGGAATGTCTATGCAAATTCATATTTTTTTAAATAATTATAAACAAAATTCGTGCCGCTCCGTAAATATTATAACGAACAGTTTGTTTAGATATTTTTTTATATTAAGCACATTCTGTGTATTTTTGCACATTTCAATTTCACGTAAATGCAGAAATATCCATAATATATTGAGAACGAATTATCATAAGATTTATTTTGATGCTATCTATATGTAAAATTGTAACTGAAGCACGAACAAACTAAATCATTATGCAAATTGATAATATTCTGAATTTGATTATCTTTTTACATAGATTGACATAAATTTAGATTAGGTAGATTTTTCAACGCGTGATTACATGGTATCGTCACAGAATATCATTGTCTGGATGAGAAATACATTGTCGTATTTGCATGAGCTAAAGTGAATTAATTCACCTTTATTATACTCTAGTTATTAAACTCCCTAAGGGGAGTTTCTGATTTAGGTTCTGAAAGATTCAATTAACAGGTGAACTGCTAAGTATGCCCTTATTGTAGAGTATTAATCTTGAAGTATTGGAGAGATTTCTCGTGCTGGGAAGAAATAAACTTGATAAATTTAGTGACACCGTTAGTATCATTATATCATATGAGTGGCATCATTCTAGATAATAGGAAAGTGCTTCATTCAATTATTTTTTAATATTCGATAGTATCGTATGCACATGTTAACAAAATTAATTCACATATTAAGAAATAAAAAATTAAAATAATTTATAAATTAAATATGAATATTTAATACATTTCATCTTGATATTGTTGATATACCCACTTATAGAAGTGAATTAAAATATCATCATAATAAAATGTATAATAATAAAATCACCAAATATATAAGAGAATAAATGAAACCTTTATCGACGCCTGTCAGGGAAAGGACCTGTTATTTTTATGTTCAGAGGTAGGATCACATTAGTTATTACAATATTTCACGGATAAATCTATCACACCGTTCTGAGCAGAAAGAAACCCTTTTTGCACGCGCTTACATAGACTAGGGAGAAAAAAAATATAAGCATCTAAAAATATCGATTGAGTCTATCGATTGCATCTAGAACAATCTTCTAGTTACTGCCTTTTGTATCTAGCGCATCCCCATGTGGAGGGCAAGCACAAACTCACGTTGTTATTTTCAACAGGACCTTTGTCGAAAAAATTCCTACTTAAATAATCCTTCCACATTAATCACCACCTACAGTTTCACATAAAGAGTAAAGAGATTACAGAGCGCAAAGCATGCGTAACCCGCAAAACAGTTACAAGATAATTCTACACGCGCATTTCACCCTCAGTGTCGCACGACTTTACCGTAATAAGATTTCAGTTTTAGTATGGCGGACGAAGATGATATTCAACCCTCGTTGTTAATACGCCGCTCATGTTTTCTCGTATTAAGTTCGTCTTATTACGTAATTATTAAATGGCTACGGGCACAAACTAATATTGGAGTTGCGTTACAACTTCAATATTGCAACAGAGTTTGGTGTTATGCACAACTAACGGTTTGCCAATATAGGCGAAACCGAAAACTTTAAAACGATACCTACAACCTGTTAATGAATTCGCCGGATTGGATTTTCCCCGTCCGTTGTCCAGTTTTCATAAACAATTTGAGCGGAACGTTCGTTAAAAGTTGCGTAAATACACAGTCTCCCGGTATGATATAATTTAATATGTCTAAAACAAGGGTTGAGAACAATTGAGCTGCACCTAAAAATGTTGATGAAAGGTACGATACGTTAATTTAAATGGTATTGTAACATATCGGATCTTTATATTTAATCTATCTTTCGACTTTATTGGACTGGAGCCTGATTTACTCGCGAAAAGCTGTAGCTCTGTAATGGTAGAGGATAACGTAATTTTATTAAGCAAAATTAAAAGGTTCCGAATGATATAGATATAATCTAATGTAGATGTCTACTCCAAAAGTAGTGGCGTTTTGAATATTTTAAGATTATCTATATTTTTTTTCAAATGGGATTATGAATTGCTTACGTATACAATCAATGAATCCCTGTATTCTGTACAAAAAAGTATTAAGGCGGCTAAATAAAAGATCGATTAATTTAAAAGATATTTTAACTTTAATTTTGTAAAATCTCTCGTATTCATATTTTCTTTACCTTTCATATATTCAATTTGATGAAATTGAAATTGAGATATCTTTTGAACTAAACATTTTCATACAGGTAACTACCTTAATATAGGGAATTAAAATACGTATCGATTGGTGTATAAAAAGATTCATAGTTGTATTTAAAAAATGAAGACGCTCTTTAAAACGCTGTTATTGTCCAAATGATCACGATGCGCCATATGAAATCTTTTAATTTTGTCTAGTAAAATTTTTACTAGACAAAATAAATTTTACTAGACAAAATTTTAGAATATAAATTAAAATAAAATAATAATATTCTCCAAGAAGATATAATCCAAGTTGTATAAAAAATATTATCGAACTTAGATATCCGTTACAATAGCGCAAAAAAATATTGTGCTTAATAATCTCCAAAAATTACGAAATTCAAATGATGATTTCAGCCGCGTCGTTAATAACTATACTGTATATTTCTATGTACGTAGTAAAAGAAATAAAGCCTAAATAGAGATTTGTTTCATCATCAAAATGTTACAAGCACTTTGAATACTTTACATCTTTTTAGATATGATACACATCCTGTACATTTTTGCACATTTAAATATCCTATAAATGTTCGAATATTCAGAGTTAATAATCCATTATAAGTTTCAATGCTTTTGTAAACAATCAATTAAGAAAAAAAAAAGAATTCTCAAGACAAAAAAGAGTAACAAAATTTTAAATCTCATTCTTGTTTAACGCTATTATATGGAAGTTATTAACACATGCAATCTTCTAACTAAAATAACGAAGGAAACGTGTTATTCAGGTAACAATTATTCAGATACGAATTTCAAAGCAACTTTTTTTATCCTTAATGCCAATGGACTTCATTCTAATGACGAAAAAACAAAAGAAAAACAAACTTAGTGTCTGTCTATCGCGAATTTGGCGGGGAAATGTACATTTAAACGGTGGAAAACGGCAAAGTGAAATAATTCCGCCTTATCGCTGGCTATTAACCGCGAGAGCCACGTTTTTAGGACAAAGTCGAAACGGTGCCGTGGTTCGCTCATTAGAGCCGTTATTGTTCGCCGGTTCGTGCTCATTATGGAGTCGTTTCACTTGGAATTTGAGGTTCCGCCGTTGGTTGCCCGTTGCAGGTGCGACAAAAGCACCGAAATTTTGACAGAGCTGCATGGATAGCGCAGTTAATTCGAATAGGGCGTGTGGAACGATAAACCACAAACATACATTGATCAGAGTTCTTGTCATAAAATTGTCTCATGGGAAAACATGCTACGTACGACGAAACGAGAAGTTTTTAGATAGATTTATGAATTTCGATGTGGTATGTGAAAACTATTTTGGCCCGACAATTTTTGAAAATTAATTTTGTACTTAGTAGCGAATGTTTAAAATGTTACTTGATTGAAGCTTGGATGCTATTTTGAATATCATTCGATTTTTATCTAAAAGATGATGCTTCGAATATTATTCGATCTTTATGTAAAATATTTTATTTAAATATAATATTTTTATAAAGGGACGTTATAAATAATAGGTTTTCACAACTTTCTTTTATATGTACATATCTATTTTTTATTATTTTTGACAACAAATTTCTCTTATAATAATATTACGTAACATTTTTCAACTATTATTTTAATTGACTTCATCAGCTGCACATATTCATTGGGATCATAACTTTCGTATATTTTTCTGTTTATATTGTAAAAGAGAATAAAGTACGAAGTATTTAATAAAACTTGAAATGGAGGCACTTGTCATGCGCCATATCTTAACGGAACATGTATTTCTATTTTGATATTTTGTGTAATTACTGATTTGTGAGCATAGTAATTTACATTTCCAATCCCTTTAATTAAATCAATAGTTAGATTCAACATGTTATAACACATGAACCGTTATAGTTATCTTCATAGTAAATATACACATGCTGATGATATAATAGGCATTGCAACTCATT
This sequence comes from Bombus terrestris, assembly GCF_910591885.1. NCBI lineage: Eukaryota > Metazoa > Arthropoda > Insecta > Hymenoptera > Apidae > Bombus > Bombus terrestris. Next base: position 10,283,312 of record NC_063276.1, on the reverse strand, counting down.
GAAATCCGCATAGAATATTTCTGTTTGAAAAACAGATAGAATATAGGCATTTATATAATAGAATATTCATACATCAGAATGCTTTTGCAATGAGGTATTCATTATAATTCAATTAGTACCAAACTGAATAGGGGATATTATTGTATAAAATATGAAAGATATATCGTATAACAGAATCAGAAAATAGAATTTTTTAACAATTTCAAAAATTAGTACAAATATTGCGTCGTTAATTTTAATAACATTTAAAACTTTCAAATTATTTATTATTCTAGACAATACATTTAATAATATATGTTCATATATTCATTCACTAGAAATAGTGTCACATCAGAAATAGTAGTATAATCTCTCACTCAATAGTATTTAATATAATCTTATCACTTGATAAAATAAATTAAGTTTATTTTCACAGATCAGAAAATGCTATAATTAATTTTCTAAATGCAAGGGACAACCATAATTAGTTATGAAAATCTTTATATCGGATTTTCTGTATCTGACGTGCCAAATAAACTAAAAATGCACTTTCTCACAAAGTTATTCATACTTGCATAGCAGCAAAATTATTATTAATGTATCACTAAAAGGAATTTAAAAAATTTAAACACTCTCATAAAAATATTGCCATGAAATTACATCAGAAGTGATATAAAACTATAACTTTTTCAACGCAAAGGAGATAGCAGAATATTATATTATTGGTGTTTACGTAACAAAGGGGAACGGAGCTATTCGATATTATTATAATATTAAATCTACTATTTTTATGATTTCATGCAGATATAACAGGTGTATATAATTTCTACAACACTGTATTTTATTTTATTTTTTGCTTCTGTGTTCTCGAGAAAGATGAATAAATTGTGTCATATCTTAACAATATGTATCTTGATGAGTTAACAAAATTCGTAGGCCTAATATTTTTACCTATAATAATTTATACTTAAAGCGTGTATATAAACTTTTGTAATCGACTAATTTATATGCAAAAAAGAAAAAAAAATATTGTTTTCATTTGAGAGAAATAATTCAGATTGAAAAGGGTTAGTTTTTTACAAACCTTTTCCGACATTCCTTCAAATTTCATTTTCGTACAGTCGTGTAATTACCTATCGATCTTCGCTATCGGACTGTTGACACACTTCCTAACAAACCAACGCAGAAGTTGTACGCGATGCACGAGCGGGAGAAGCCGAATTTCCATCCGATCGATACCGCGGCATCGCGCCATTTCGAAAACTACGCGCACATGGCGTTGTGCATATTTCAAACGATCGTCAAGCAGATTTCAAAAGCCATTCGAATTCGAAATACAGATATCGGATTCGCTTCGCGAGAGGGGGATGCATAAAACGTATAAATGTTTTCGCGCAAACCGCGATTTTTCATATCTGTGTCCCAAAGGAAACGGGGTTGTCAGCGGCGTTGAAATAGCAACGAAAATGTGATAGAAAAATTGTGTACTGCGCGAGATTGGAAAAAAATATGAATGGTAGTTTTTCTTCTTTCTTTCTTTGCCATTTTATTCTCCGTGTTTTTAATTGGCTTCCAAATTTTTTTTAATCAAAGTTTTAAAACGTAGAGACTCAGGTTTTTGTGTTTTATATGTGTTTTTAGATTAACTGATGCATTATACTGTACATTGTAGCGTGAAAAAGAGAAAATTAGATGGTTATTACAATTCAATAGAATTTTTAATAATTTATTAATATTTAATTTGTTTTTTAATTTAAATAACCATTTAAATGAATTTCCTGAAATTGTGCAATACACTATTATTATGTTAGAAATAAATGTGTTCACTGATTCGTTGGAAAGACTAAGCATAAGTTCAAAAATAGTTTGACCTCGTTCTTAGAATTTTTTAGATTGTTTCCAAATATTTGAAATAAAATTTTAGACACAATGTGATATAAAAGTACAATTTTTTGTTTTAATCAAAAATCTGGAGACTAATAATTAAGAACCTCATTCTCATACAACATGAAATCAAATGAATCTTTTATCGCAAAAGGAATCAGTATATACCATATTTATGTAGGAGATTTTTCAGCGAATCTCTAAGTCTATACTATTACGTATAATAATATGTTTATTGTTGTATTATATTTGAAAGCATACAGATTTTTTGTTCATAGTTTGTTAGTATAGTATGTTATGTTATTGGTCATAGTATGTTATAGACCATCTCGATTGTTACAGAAAATTTCGCGATAGTATACTAGCAAAATATCACAACAAAACAAAATAAGATTTAAAAAATATATAAAATGAGTCAAGTAAAGCTGTTTTCTCTAAAACCATTGTAATAAATCTTAATTTTATTAGAGCCATAAATTTAGTTGAATTGAATTTAATAACACTTATTTTAAACATTTTTATCTTATTTTGCATGGAACGCCAAATGATAATAGAATAAAAGTTTTCAAGTTGAAAATCATTTTATAAGATATTTAGAAAACTGTCTTGGATTTCTAGCTACTTATTAATAGCTATCAATAATTAACGTTATCATTGAAATCACACTGTTTGGTTTAAGTATGTACATATACCTGTATAAGTTGTGCATAAGCCAAGAAAAATAAACAAAAGTTCAGGAATGTAATTTTAACTCTGAATAAAAATACGGCTATCTGACCCTATCTTGTGCTTCGTTAAATTGCAAATGCCTAAACCACCCATATCTCGTGTTCTTGTCGATACTAACCAGGTCGCTAGAAAATAGTTGTTGAGAAAACAAGGCACGTTTTCGATAGAAACACAACAGGATCTATTCTCGAACAGCTGTAAACTCCCCTAAGATGGCTCGAGGATGGTTTCCCTCGGAACGGCATCCTCTTTTTTCGTTATCGCGGATCCATCGCGACTAAAGACAACTTGAAAAATTTCTAAAAGACTTCACTTATGTCATGCCAGCTCAATAACAGTCAATGATATCGGATTTAAATCCACGATCACCAAATTTCCATGCGTCACATGAAAAGATTACGAGGGAAAGATATTAAGAACAAAACATCTTCTTGAAATGGATCAGAAAATGGAAGTATAGTATAATAAATATTAGAATATATGTAAAAAAATTTCCTTGGCTAGTTATAAGATTAGCTCTAACAAGAAACGTAAAATCACAGGATCGTAATTTAATTCTTAAGGAAGTATTATTCTATTATTGAATTGTACTATTTTCAGTGATGTAAATATGGAAAAATGAATGGAAAATTTAATTTGTAATTTTTAAAGATCATCATTTCCAAACAAAGTTGACATTTTATCTTTACTTTTTAATTAGATCTAACTAACTTCATCTTTACCAATTATTTTTGTTTCATTTGTTCAACATACAGTGTATTTGTTGTAAATTTATAATGGTGTAAAATAAATCGCATTCAATCAATCTTTTTGTTTTGTATTTTCTTTGGAATGAAAGGAATATCTTGTTGCACGTTAAAATTATAAAATGTCCAAATTTTTCAAAAATATTTTATAAAAGTATTTCGGTAAAGATGCTTTAAAAGATTGGACGATGTCATTTTGAATTTTCGAAAATAAAATTTCATTCAACACTATGCAACACAGAAACATTACAACTTTGGTTATGGAAACTAATTTTTAGGAAGAAAACTTTTCAGAGAACTAGAAAACGAAAGTTCCAAAGTTAAAAAGATCTAAACTATTATATTTAGAGATAAATAAAAATTTATTTCTTTAGTTAACAATCTCTTGACTAATTAAACTTTCCTGAAGAAAAAGATATTTTACACGCACGGTAGATAAACCAGGCCATATTCAAGTTTATGTAATTCTTTTTTTGGTCTAGGGTTTCCAAAATATAAGAAAAAGTTGAGATGCGTATCAAATTCTCCATTGCATTAAATCATTCCATAAAATCATTTAATAAATCATTTCGTTTAATAAAAATAAAAATTCTAAAAGAATTTAATGATTGCCTATAGAGGGCTGAATTACAAATTAAAAATATAATCACATAGAAACTTTCAACCTAAAGTTAGTCGGATATTTATTAGCACATTTACTTACACAAATCAGAGAAAGCTACAGAAAATTTTCTCTTAGGATACCTTTCTGGTATTTATTATGTACTTACGTTTCTACGTAATGGTTACTTTGAACCTTCTAAAGCCGAGTTACGGTCTACTGTACCTCGTCTGCGCAATGCCAGAGGTCCACTTAAGTTTTATCGATACGGAGGAATAGGAATTAACATCACTTTAAAGTTTCGAAAGGAGTTTATCCAAGTATTTATAATGCGTTTAATAATTAACGATGTCCGTGTTATTTTTAGTCTCACCTTCTACTTAGCTGTTAATCATCCTTGAAAATCTTACACGCAGTTTTAAATGTCCCTGTTTTAGAACTTTACTTTCGTTTAAAAATAATAGTCATTTAATAATAGTAAATGATCAACGCTTACTAGTTTGCGGATTTTTATGCAAACGTGCAAAAATGTACAGAATATATTTAATATACAAAAATATATAAAATATCTAAAGTAAAGTGTTCTTTATAATATTTACTGGATTCTGTCATTATTATAATTGGGTTCATAAACATATGGTTTTGCATAAAAATATGCAATCTAGTGATAAAAGTTTTCAAAGTTTATTACACCATTGTTATAATTATATTTGAAATTGATTTAACGACACTGCGTTCTTAGCAAATTTTCTATCACAATTAATTTCATTTTACACAATACTACACGTTTTATTACATTACTTTGATTGATAATCGGTATTATCTATTATAATGTTAAATTATGATTTCAATAATGTCAGATAAGTAAAATAGATATATAACCTTGAGATGTAAATAGTTCTTTGTGTAACTCTAATAAGGTTTTATATCTATCTTTATGAGATCTTGGTTTAAGTTCAAAATGATATTTTCCATTCTGATTTCCCCTGTAACTGACATACATCAATCTCATTGGCATACGTCAAGTGATGTGTATCAGTATTAATCAGATGCTTTATGACTTGCTATCATCTTAATGTATTAAAAAGATAAGATACGATATTACAAAAAAAATGTATTATTATATGATCAAAAAACAATTTTACTAATAGAAAGTGTAGGTTAGTGGATTAATATCTGCGAATGATCCGATGATCGTTCGAAACTTTCCATGTTATATGTCTTCTACAGAAAAATTCAAAAAATCACTTCGACAAGAAAAATACACATATAAACTCCCAAATGCAGTTTATGAAGCTACGTATATAGTGTGACTTTCGTTACATAATGACTTGAAATAATTCGCAAATTATTTGCAATACGAAAAAGATGTTTCAAACAAAAGTTGCATGGTATCTAAGCAAGCAGTGTTATAAAATCAATTTGCCGTTATTTTTCTTTTTTATACATAAAAAATAGTTCTGTTTGTCGAACACTTTCAAGTACAATATATGCTAATAATACACATAATAATAATTCTCACATATCTTCAACCATTTTACACTAATACATGTACTGAATAAAGCTAATGCTACATATTAAATAGAAGATTTGCATGAAACTGACGTGGCTCAAACAGTTTATAGTGTAAACAAACAGTATAAAGTTTGTATAAAATTTAAAAGGATAGTTGTATCAGGCATCCATGCCATTAACCTGGGCAACTTAAATGAAAAGATGTATCAATGATAAATACAATTTTTTAAAAATGATTTGATCTTCTTGGCCGACTAATAGTATGTATATCGCTAGTTTACGTATAGAAGCTTCGCAGTTTACAGACAACGAAGATACAAGAACGGCTGTAATAAAAGTGCATCATCTTCTGCCATAGTATTTTTATCCCCGTGGAGGAACGGTGCTACGAGCTTTCGATTACTTATTCATGAACGCGTGCCCGTAATCGACTCGAGGGAAAGCCGCAGAGTCGATATTAACTCCGGCCAGGAATCAGCTCCGGCCTTCGAATGGGCTAATTAATATTCACTTTGCCAGGAATTAGCGCGTTCCGCCATCGAGACCTCGTAATTGACGACTTAACCGAGTCCATAACTTGAAAGTTAAGTTTCGAAGCTCGAACCGTTTCAACCGTCCTCGGGTTTCTTCGATTAATCATGGATCGCCTGAGAACTCGATATGGTTTTCCTCGGTTTCAGTTACTTCTGTTGAGAGATATTCGTCCTATACTTTTGATTTATTATGTTATTAAGGCATTAAATTTTCGTTTTAATTATTCCTTAGGTTATCGTTTCTGTTCCATTTAGATAATTTTATTGGTTCTCCAGTCTTGTTTAATCCCTTGTCTTGTAATAGTATTATATTTAAGATACCGTAAAATAAGAAATATATTCAGGTTAAATCTCCATTCTAATTTTAAATTGGTAATTACAGTATTTTCTCTATAATTGATTGCCATTATGTTCTTCATAATTAATCGGTTGATATCAGTAATCGGTAATGTTCGTCGGCTGAATAGTGTAACCCGATCCGAATTCAATTGTGCATGAAAAAATACTAATTAGCCATAAGGCAATAATTAAACTTTTCTATTTCTAATTTTTTTTTAATTTAGTTTTTACCAACGTATTTGTAAAAGTTCTGCAATGAAGCCAAACAGGATATAGTTTAAATCGCATTTAAATGTATATGTAATAGACGAAACTGAATCAGCAAATATGGTACAAATTACTTCGTGTTTGTTTGCGGACTGTTAGTTTGTGAGATATTTGCAAAAAGCTGTTGGTACCGCTGTAGTGAATTCTGCCTATATGTATGTATGTGTGACACAGTCCCACGTTCGCTACCTCTTTCTTCGCCGCTTGGCGATCTGTTTAGATCATCAACAATTGATCTCTGTATCCCTGCGCTATATACTTTACGAATCTAAATAATCATTCACAACTGCACATGCGAGACTGCAAAAAATGTCTTCAAAAATTTGTTCCGATGACATCACGATTTTAATAGTCGGATAGTTAAATTCTTTGATATCATGACTGATATGTTCTTAATTTCAAATATAGAAATAAAATATAAAGCTTAATATGTATTACAATTGTTATTATTTATTACACAAACCCATGACCGGGCGCCTCGCGGCGACTGCATTTAGAAAGGTTAATCAAAACCTAAGCCAGACCATTTAATGGTAATCATTTTTAATATGCAGTTGTGCATGGAACTGTAATCCGAAAGATCCGTGAAATACTCAAGCTCGTTTATAAACATGTACTATATTTAAACAACAGGTAAGAGTTACGTTTGGATTAGCTTATTAAATCCGGCCTCCATGGGGCGGCCGGCAACCAATACTGACGCATACCTACGTTGCTACGAACGTACAAATGTAGGCAGAATTCTCTGTACTAGTACCAATAGTTCTTTGCGAATATCTCTGAAACTAAAACTGAGCAACGATCACATGTATAGGAAAAATATTGTTCAAAATTATGCCGTCGACGATATATTGAGAAATCTTCGAAATTTAAGATGACAGAGCTTTCTAAATAATTTTCGTAACAACCTCCGAGATTTCTACGAGTTCTTTTTAGTATTGTAACAAAATAAACTAGGCATTAAGTAACAGTACGGAAATGATGTTCGTGAAATAAAATGTGTAACATATACTTAATAATTAAATAATAGTAATAATAACATTTTAACAATACAACGATTATTACTTTCGATTCCTTCAAAATTTTATATTTTTCCGTTTGTCTATTTCTCTTTATCCCTCTTTTTCATCTCTTGACTTTTTATACTTAACCATGGCTCTGCATCCCTGTCATACCCACAATAGATATGCACAATAAAATGCTATGGTCGATTAATTATTTTATTGATGATCTGGGTCAATTATCACGTTTTGTATGGGATCATAACCTGCTCTAATACATATAAATGGGTATGATTGAGAATGGGGAGTGTATACATATATGTAAACATTAAATATTAGATTCATATACATGAAATGTCGTTTTCTCAAATGAAACTTCAATCACACGTAATTCAGTTAAAATAATTTCTACATGATTGCATATACAAATTGTTTTCAAATATTGTTTCCAAATAAAGTGAACTAATGAGATATTTGTCAGTCTTCGAATCTAAGTCGTGTTTTAATAGTATTATGCGCTCTGTTGTAGTTACTCTATACTATATAATATATACTATATAATATGCACTATATCATACACTGTATAATATATTCTACATAATATATGTACGATTTAGTCATTCCGGAACGTTTTATTTCTAAAGAATTGTCTAAATATTAAAATGCCTATTCTAATCATTGAAGTTCTTCATACCCATTTTTCATATTTAATATACATATTCCTCTATATTATCTATTTCTATTTATTATCTATTATATATCTATTACGTATCTATTACTTCAATGTCTCCATATGTATTTAGCATTCTTATTAACTATTATAAATATACATTACGCCTTCATATTAAAGTTCCATAAAAGCTATATTTCTATTCTGCAGATTTTTCTGCATCTAAGAAAGAGTGAGAAATACAAAAATTTCTAGAATATACGTAATATGTAAAAGTATAAAAAATATTTGAAGTAAAGTAATCCACTCTAAAGTCTAGATAGCGATTCAAATCTCTATCTTAATTCTATTTCTTTAATTATCTCCATAAAAATATATGTTTATATAAAAGTCCGTAGTCTAGATATTCCATATGTATTAATTTAATGCATAATATGCATCGTGATAGTTGATGACGAATAATCTCGACCAGCCAACACATTAGGCTTCTGCCTTAATCTCTACATTTAGATCAATTTGCAAAAACCCGTAACCTTCTTTTAGCGAAACTGCACGATGAAGCGATGTCTTTGTCCGATCTTAATCGCTGAATGCTAGGTTTGTTATCGTACACAACGAAGATAAGCTCGAGGTCTCGAATCAACTCACGGTTGCCGCAGGTCGCGTACTTGTACATGAAGGTGAGCTCATAACGTGTTATCGCGCGTTACGCTTAGCCCGTTTACATTACCGGCGGAGACGTGAGCCATAAAAGTTGTGAATCATATATCGTTTCTTGGGTTCAAAACTGCACTTTTGGACGAAACGAAATGCGATCGAGACGAAGAATTCAAACAATTGTTGTAAATTCTGCACGCTATAAGCTCGCTATCAAGGTCTGTATCGACCTTATAAGTTTCGAGAATTTATTGGATTCGAGAAACCTAGCAAGTATGCATAAAGTCTATGCTGGCATGAGTTACTGTTTCTCAGTTTGATATACAGTGATGTCGCTGTTACATAGAGTTTGTATAATATATGTGTGTGTTGTATACTTAGGTAAGGAAATGTGGAGAAAATTACATACTCGTAGATGCCAGCGGATGCTCTATATCTTACAATAAGTTCTATTCTCTATCGGATATCGCTACACATTACATACTTTCAGTAGTTTGCATTATATTCTAATTATTGTCATTTACGCGACCCTCGCGATTCTCAGTTGCCACACTTTTGGACGCTTATACATATAAAATATTGTTCTTCTGTAAAGTCGATGAAGAAGTTTAATGGTCACTCTTGTTGAGTGTGTGTTATAAACGTGATTCGTTGGTTCGTTGTGATATTTTGAAGGGGATATTCGTTGTGATATTTTGTCAGCATTCGACAATCCATTTTTAGCAAACCGTTATATGTATTTCATCTCTATTCATCAAGTACTATCAGAAAATACAAAAAAAATTTTTTTAATTAAATTTAACCTTGGATGGTATTTTTTCTTTTAGATTATTGGGGTTTGATTGCCCGTTTTTATCATTCTTTTTTTCGTTATATGTTCGTCACAAAGTCTCGTTGTAGTATACAAGTATCCAACATCGTCACAGGTTCACACGAATGATTTATAATTATAATACTATAATTGTAATTATAACAATTTTATAATATGCGAAGAGATAATATTCATTTCAAAATAAACAGTATAACGAGCAAACAAAATCGTACATTCCGATAAATCTCGTGAAACGAGGCAATAGGTCCATTTATTAAACGAATCGCCGCACTGTCGGTGTACGTTTCATTCATTCGAGATCTGGCTTGATTTATTGTGCTCTTATCAACGAATGGTGGTGGGGAGGTTCCATCCAGCTCCAATCGTCGACTGTTGACCGTGAAAAAGGAATTACTCGAAATCAGCAGGGGTGAGGAGGAGAACCAAGTCTTCTGTGATTGGATATTTTTTTCGATTTCCGAAGACATATTGGACGATCACCCAGCAATCTCCTAGGAGCGATTTGTTTTATAACACTCGATAAAATTGTAATCTCCCGAGCACGATGAAACACGAAATTGATATACAAATATTGGTCCATTACGATACAACGAATTTTAATGTCTCTGCAGACATTTTCAGTGGGTAATATTCATGTATTTTGTAATTTCAGTTGATTAGTTGCAGTATTGAAGTATATTAATGGTTAAAGACCGGTTATTTTATTCCGTTTCAATGTGCAGTTGAATATTTGAGTAATATAGTCTATTAATTAACAGTTCCAAATATTACTGTTTTACCAAGAGCAGTATGTAAATGTCGTTTAGCTTTAGTTGCCCACAAAAGTTTTCATTACAGTATATCAAACGGCTACTTTTATTCAAGCAAAACGCTGGAAAGTACACTGTAAGTTTATTAAAAATAAGTTTTATATTGAGACAATTAACATAAATATTAAGAAATAAATATGATAGGGGCTTTAGAATATTGAAGCTTAAAATTTAAATTATGAGCATAAAAATTTTTAATATACACGGTGTCACAGATTTGAATAGTGAAATTTTGTGACCATTCTATGGATTTAAGTAGCAAAAAGGTATTGTATAAACACAGGGTCGTTAAAAAGTTTATTGAAAAATTATGGCAAAAATATGGCATGCAAAGGGAACAGTGATGAATTTGGGGTTAGGTACTGAAATACAATCTAAGAATAGATCAGCGATATTTATCTTCAGTTTATTTATGCTAACTATAATGACCATCTGAGCAGTACATCTCTCTTTCCTTCCGATGCTTTTTTTTTATTTTATGAATCAATCTGTTTCATTTCGGCCATCTTACTATTGGTCCAAGCAATATCAGATTATAATAGGAATTGTTTCAATTCCAAATAGCTCAAAGAACGTTATTATACCATTGCTGTTAGTAAATATTCTTATCCAAATTATATAAATTACCATAATTATACCATACCATAATTATATAAATTATTATATTATTATATAAAATTGTATAAATATTCTATTGTCGTGAAAATATATCAAAATGTATTTGTGGTCTAATTTACGCTAGTATGTTTAACGCACATGCTATCTACAGGTATGAATAGGTGGAAGACAAATCACGGAATATTTCTATAATTAGGTTACAAATATTTGTATAAATTCATATTTTCTGAAATATAACTAGAAAAATAGAACCTATGTACTGACTTTTTTTATCTATTAAATATTGTAACTAAATGTGCTTTCGATACGACATATATATGTCGGAGATGAAAAGACACCGGAGCTTTTTCTTTGGAATTTTGAGAAAATCCCTTAACACTTTAATCTAGATTCTACCATAGCCGTAATTAAGCAATTGTCGTCATTCAATCCGATTGTATTTGTTCGAGATTTGTGATAATGACCTTGGGCTCGAGGCGACAACCAGCCGCCGAACGTAACCGCGGTCAAGGGATGAACGTTTTTACCTAACAGAGATATAGAGTAACTCTATAGCTCTCCTTAAAAGAAATAGTTGTAGCGGCACGCGACGGTAAACATTCCAACGGTTTCTGTCCCGTGGTTCGCCACACACAGACCCTATTATTCGGGCAAGATGATTACCAGATATCGATACATCTCCACAGTACGTGTGTACAACTACGGAAAGATAGGCGAAATCTATTTTTCTCACGGACGATGCTTCCCGCTAGCAACTTTCCCTCAAGGGCGACTAGCATCTTTCTCTAACCACCAACATAGAGATTAACCAATTAACAGGTACGTCTATTTCCCTCACTTTTCGAACGAAGGCTTTCCTCGACGAATCCGATGATCTCGTGTCTTTAGACACACCCCATCATAGTTTTCCTATGCAGTATCATCGTGACGGAAAGTCATTCTCTCGTGAGGTCTCGTTAGCGAGTTACATAACGTCTTTACGCTCGGTGGATATTCTATGTTTTAACAAAGAGTTAGTCCAGTAATACTTGTACCGTAGGTAAGCAAGTTGAGTACAACTTGGACTTTGGAAGAAAGCGCATTTTGTTGTCCCGTTGACCGCGGATTGGTTATTGAACCTAGGATCACTGTCATTAGCAGTTTGAGCATCTAATTATCACGGTTACTTGTCAAATTATGTAATAATCATATTTGCACCTGTCAATATCTTCTCTATTGCATAACAACAATGTCTAATCAAAATGGAGATTCGTTTTACGCCCCTAACCCTAATTATAATGTGAACCCGACATATATATATCCACTATATTATATATACAATAGGTATATGTATCATTTGTACATTTTCTATGCATATTTCCATATTTATATTTCCCATAAATTCACAAATGTACAAGTAGAATCAGTACAAAATTATTCAAGACTTTGAAATAGCGTCATTAATTCCTCTGACAACTTGTTGGTGCTCTTGTTGGAGAATTTAATAATTATCAATTAAATTCGATGCCATTGTAACTTCCTACCGACGATTCCTCAAGCAAACAACAAGAATCATAAATTGCCTCCGTATTCAATTTTTCATCTCGTATCTGTCCACAATTTCTATCTCGTTTTCATGAAAATCGAGGACCATCAAACAAACATCAACGTGCTCGCATGTCGACGAATCGTAAAATTGTGTTTCACGTCGAATCAGAAGACGGGCGTCTTCTTCGCATTGTGATTTATCCAATACAATGAATTGAACGATACAAGCCGAAAGTTCTACAGAGGACAATAAATCGCACCATTTTTAATCCGTAAGAGATAAAGATAGACAGCGTCATTTCGCTACGTCTCGTAGTGCTTCGTTCAATTTCGATAAAGGTACCCCTAGCCAATTTTTTTCTTCGAACAATCGAGATACATGCGATTAAGGTGAAGGGGAGGATCAACAGTGATAACGTCGATGGAAGAGGAGAGTTCTTGCTCTTCTCATAATTCACTTTTTATACCTCCATTTCTCAACGTTCTTTTTTTAGATTGCCACTGAGAAATTTTAATTGAGTGATTTGTTATTTTCATATGGCGATTAAAATGACCTATTTTCAGAAGATTCTGCTATGAATAATTCATTCGAGTTTTGACAATCGTTTTTATTTATTACTGGGCAAATACAAAAGTTTTAGCGGCTTTTATCCATAAAAGGTTTGGAAAATTATTACTCGGAAAAAGCAATATAAATTTAAAAAAGTGCTGTTTACTTTGCTTTGTACTACTTTCTGTACATTTTTACAAGTCAAAAATGGAGACAAAGGATATCAAAAGATATATTTTACCGAGCTTTCCATTTGCAAGTCATATTTCATTTAACACGACGTTTGGCCATTTAGATTTATGAACCCAGTGGTATACTATGGCCTCATGTAAATTGTTTGCAATCTTGTTATTCTGTCTTGTAGGTCAACAAGCGTTAGAAATTATGCAAACAAGATCAAGGTGTAAACGAGAGCAACCTAGTCAATCCTTAAGCTTGTGTCCTAGGATAATTAGAAACTTACACAAATCCTTGTTTAAGGATATAACGACTAACCATTACTGAGATACCTTACTAGAAAGGAAAAAATTGATAATTTTAATCTTCATCGTTAATTTGATATCGAAGAAGTCACTGTCTTTAAGATTCAACTGTACTTTTCAGATTCAACTTTTACTTCAACTGTAATAATACCTCTGATTCGTTGCAAAATGTAAAAAGTAAATATTCAATATGTTAACAAATAAATCTCGTAAGAAATTATATAGTAAGAAATTGTAATTATAAAGCTATATACAATAAAGGCTAATAGTAGAAGACTATTTTTGATATAGACATTTAATTTAGAATAATTGTATTTAATATTACGACAATAAAATTACGACAATAAAACAAGGAAGAAGAAATGTTGAAGATACTGTTTATATTACTTTTCTATAAAATTATTCTGAATACATGTTATTACAACACAAAAACAGACTTATAACGACATTATAACAATTTTAGTCTAGACATGCAGGAGAACTAGAATTGAACGTTACTGTAACAATTAAAGGCATAGTGCGGATTGCCTGCCAAAATCTACTGTACAGAACATGAAGGTATGTGATATATAGGACATAGTATACGCCACTTGAGTAGGTAAACCTGCCCACAATCCCGTAGTTTCTGTACTTGGCGTTCTCATGGATTTGCGGTACATTGATCCTTGAGAAAGAAATTTCTAGTTCTACAAAGTACACAGCAAGTTTGAGATATTTTTTAATCACCAATAGGAATTTAGACTGATTTAATTTAACGTTACAGAAACAATATTGAATGTTATTCTAATTATTAGAAATTCAAACGTTAATCGGGGTCATTCATAAAATTTATTGCTAGAAATTATTAGGGATTAACTGCAGTTATATATATATATTTTTAAATAGATAACTTTTCAATTATTTTAAATGAAATTTCGAATTTTAAGGAATATATGCATTTAACCAGAAAGATTTCGCCAACCAAAAGATAGAATAAATATAATTACATTATCTAAAAACTGAAACTAATTTTCATATTTTCGTTTTATTGTTTACAGAATAAAATACTACAAACCAAACATTTTATAACATAAAATGTTCTCAAGGAAGAATTTTTGATTATTAGAGAGTAATGAGAGTAATTGAAATAGTTGTTCGTTTAAGGAACCTTAAAATTTTCACTGAATTGCGCTTTGATGGTGTTAAATTCAAATCTTCCTGTTACACATTCTTAATTGTTAAAAAGGGTGGCCAATATTTATATAAATTTTATATTTATATTTATATAAAATATAATTGTAAAAATTTATACATATAATTATATAAAATTGAAATGAACCTTGTACAAAATTAACGCGACGTGAGAATGAATGGTATTGAGAAAATGTTGGGATTAATAAGAATGACTAGAAACGATAATTCTGCTCTGCTGTATCTGAATCCTTATTATCAAAATACCTTATATCTATAAATACCTTAATATCTGAATGTTATACAATGCTTAAACCGCCTACCCGAACAGAATATCTGTGAACAACAGGTGTATTTTTCTGTTGCAAATAGCGCCAAATTTCGATTATCTGAACAGTTAACGGAACGATCAATTAACGGAACATCGATTAATAGAAAATTTAACTATGATCCCTTGTAGGAAAGATTGGGAAATAAAAATAGAAAATATGATTGTTACATAATTACTGAAGACATTTTATTCGTATTTGATGCTAGTTTTTGTCTAATAGTTTAAATAGTAAAATATTTCACGTTATTTGAAATTTAAGTGACTTGACTAATGAAGATAGGCGTAGAAACTTGAAAGGATATTTCAAGTCGAGCAACTGATAACTTTATGCTGAAGAAGTTTCAAGTTACTCAAAATTAATTACTGAACCCAAATAACTTGACAAATTTGAACGAAGGTTTACAGCCGTTGTATGTTCTATGTATTATACATACATAATTCGAAAACTTCCATAAGTCTATAATTTTGTTCAATCTTTAATACTCCTCCGTAGAAATCGTTACAAATCGAAATAATAGACTTATTTTGCTTCGAAATATTGATGGCATATTTATTGTAGGTGTGTTATTTCATCTCTGAAAGTCGAATCCACACAAAGAAGTCCAATTTCTGTTGATCAAAGCTTCTTTATAACTCAAAGTTTGATCGCCGCTTTCTCTATAATTCGACGTAATTTATTTGTATTTATATTCATCTATTTATTTTCTGTGCGGGAAAGAATCCTTATTAAAATACAAATAGTCAGTGCATAATAATACGCTAGTAATACGCAACAACAAAAGTATAAAGAAAAAATTAAGAAAAACAGATGCGAAGCTTCTAAAAAAAGGAAAGAAAGAAAAGAAGAAGAAAGAAGGAATGTAAATAAATAATTGTAACCTAATTCAAAACATATTAATCCTTGTACAAGGTCTTTTTATGTCATTTTCGTTTATCGCACTTTTATATGATGGAACCTTCGTAATACGAAGATTTTTATCCCCTTCAGATTTGAGTTACCAAGGTTCAACTGTATTGTAAACGAATAAAACAAGGAGAGGAAATAAGTATGAGGAGAGCTTCAGAATGTTGAAGATAAATTATCGTGAATTATGAGCATAAAAGAAAAGTTTAATAGAAATAAAGAAAAGATATTTAGTTTTGTTTAATTCTTTGTTAAAGTCATCAAATATACTAACATTATTTATGTCTTTGAAATGATTTATAAAATCTTAATTCTATTAAATTTTGTAATTACTGCTATATATAATAAATAAATATTTATAGCTTCGAATGTTATGTGTACTGATACAAACATTAGTTCATCGTTTCGGACTGAAGAGATCTATATCTTCGAGTTCAAATGAAATGTAATGAACACATTAAGCCTACAGTATGCATTTGATTCATTTATAGTCGTTGCTGTAGTTTCTTCAAAACCACTGAACTTCTATTCTTTGCTATTTTTCATTTCATTATTTTCAGTATTTCATTAAATAGTAATAATATCATTATTTGTCAAAAATAGCTACTATTAACTCACGAATGTAACCAGAAAATGGACTAGAAGATTGATGAAATCCATCCCAAGCCACCAGACATGATACTACATAATCTTTCAAAGAGCTGTATACAAATTTTCAAGTTGTATATGTAGAAATAAGTGAAAATTGAATTACAAGACTTTTTTACATACAAATAAAGCTAAATAGAAGCGTGTAAAATGGTATGAAACGGAGGAGACAATACGCTCATAATTTGCTAAAAAATAGACGAAGAGAAGGAAAAACTAAGCACACGAGAAGATATTCCACGAAAAGAAATCAACGTCCGGAAGCATGACGCAGCCAACAAGAAGTGTCGCCGGAATTCCATTCGGAGACCGGGAACCGACAGCCAGAATTCCCTCGTCTCCATTCCGTGGCGCATCGGCTAAATGGATTTATGGGGGTCGTGATGGTAGGAGAATTAGCGACGATACAAAAGCGGTCGACTCGTAGACGATCGGAAATGCGAGAAATTCTCATTAAGCGTCGCCGAACAAGACGGCACGAAGCCGAGGCTTCGTCATTGATCTTGCAAATTCCGCAAGCCTTTTCACTGTCCTTGCCTTTTTCCTCGGCACCCTCTAACTTCTTAGACTCTACGAGAATTCTACTTATATTTGAGACGCTTCGAGGTCAGACTTTTGTAAGTATATGGTTACTGCATCTTACGTGATGTGATTTACGGTTCTGATTGACTTCTTTTGAGTTTCTTTTAAATTTCGAGAACTTCCTAACACAATGATTTGTATTAATTTATTCTGATGGAATAGGAAATTGAGATACAAAGCTATCGATTGCCAACACTTTAACAATATCATTACTGAATATCATCACGTAAATCACAGTATCTATATTAAAATTTACCCTCCAGTGTTTAGGGTAAGATTTTGTAAATGAATTTACCATTATCATTTTGATAAATAAACAGATAAACAGATAAAATGTTAAATATAAATTACTAAATACATAGAAATGAATAGGTAAAGGAAGGATAAACGAGGGAAAATCTGTTCCGAATATTACATTTGTTGTGCCTTTTTATCTACCTGATACATATTACACATTATAAATAAAATATGTAGATTAATAATACATATGTAAAATATGTACATTAGAAATAAAATATGTAAAATTTGTTTACGAATTAAAGATGATTTTATTCATATTTTCTCATATCTTATTCTAATATTGTTTTGATATTAATAATATTAATTTTATTTCTAATATGAAATTTATGTACTGTGTGTTATAAAAATCACGTTAATTTTCTTTTATTAATGTCAAGAATTGATAATGCGAAAACAAATGTGTTCAAATGGCGATAGGAAAATATTCTTGACTTGTATTATTAGTTCACAAATATTTATGCAAATTTATACTTTTATAAACACAATAAAGAAATAGAAAAATATTTGCTTCGTTCCCTAAATATTATATTAAACACTGAATATATTTTATATTTTGTACATTTAGATACCTTGTAAATACATAGCTTTATTTATGGTAAACGCAAAAGGATTATGCAAAAAATCTTAATTTTAAAGAAAAATATTTGTTATCGAAATGACGGGAATAGTAACAAAATCGTTAACCGTTTTACTAATGCATGAAATAGTAACATATTCAATCTACCGATTTACCATGCGTTCAATAAACGATTTTAGAGTGCGATCAATCATGAGATATACATCAAATCCATTGATGCAATTATTAACTGAAATCGCCACCGGTTATTGTCAGGTTGACTCATCGCTAATCCGTGCGATCAATTTGTTTGGTGCGATGTCGATTCATTAATAAATAGCCTGTCCGGTGCGGTTATCCAGGCAGCCGAGTAAACCCTTAAACGATGTCCAAATGTTATTTATTCACGAATCTCATCGGAATTTTTCAGATCAATGGTAGATCGATTTTGATTCAATATATAACTCTTTTCAATCGATTACTAATCATCTATTATTGCGGGTTGAGATTAGAAATAGGATTACACTACGTTAAAAAATATACGTTACACTTTTGGTAAATAGTAATTGAGATTGGTGTAAAGAACAGAGTATAGAATTTATTGTTTTGTAACAAGCTACACATTACGATTAATAAATTTAATATTACAAGTAATACATTTGATTCACTCTAAAAAAGATGAATTACGTTAGTTTCTATTAGATTCATAATTAAAAGAAATTATGATAAAAAATTTTTCATTATTGGCTAATATCTCACTATACAAAGATCCAAGATTCAGTTTAATAAATTATTATATTCAAATTTTAGCTCTACCAGTTCATCGATATATTATGTGCAACTTGATATATTATGAATTTGTTAATTAATATTCCATTTTTCTTAGAATTTTTTCCAAGAGAACAAATCGGTTACGTTAATATAATTAATTAATTGTACCTATACCATGCGTGTTAAGGAACATTCAATCAACGTAAAAAGTAAAGAGTCTACGCAACATAATGGGAAAGATATACACGTACATTTTCGTTAACTGAAAGAAATATTGGCATATTCAACTCTGAAGAGAAATGGTATTGCAACATGAAAGAAAGATAGAGACACGTAAAGCTTATACATCACTCGTAATTACTGTTGTAGAGTGAAATATACAAATCTGTGATAACGCCATAACCTCTTAATTACAAATAATAGTATAAACAAATAAGTCTTATATAAAAATTATTATTACATATCATTATACAAAAAGAAGATTTTATCATAATAAAGGCATTGAAACACACAATAAATTTTAATACTAATCATAATTAATCTACGAATTTGTATACACTTTTATATTTTTGTGAAGAGAACTAAAGAAATGGAACCTACATTATTTGTTTCAGCTACTAAAGATCATGAGTAGTCCAATTTCGATAATTTATCTTATATTTTTGTACATTATATGCCCTGTGGGGTTAGGTTCCGCATCTGTAATTTTATCATAAATACGTAGAAAACCGTAGTCCAGTTATAACATAATAATACCGTTTAGTTATTTTATATAAACATTTAACACACAAATGACACATTGAAATTTATATACGTATCAGAACATGGAAGTATTTGCAAACATTAAAGTTACAATAAATTTCGCTCTTCCTTTTGAAACTTTGGAACGATTTCGAGAGGAGGGCGCATATCGATTTTAATGGAAACTTGTTCCCCATTCTCTTTGACTCGCGTAGTATTCTGAAAATGTTCTCCACAGCTATATGAAATCGATAAAATAAGAGTTTATATTTTTAACGTAGCATGCGTGGTATGCTACGTAACGAGTTCACAATTCGCGTTATACTAAACCCGGTATTCCAGTGGTGTATACGCGAGCACTCCCATTATTTATATCTAAATCGAGTTGCAGTGTGTAATATAAACTTTGATAAAGATATACGCGAAGCAGGCCTGCGTATAACTTGAAACGCGTTTAAAATTCAAATAACAGTTTTCCATAATCGACCGGATGAATTTCGGCGTGATAAAAGTTTGTCGCCATCACGAACACTGATAAGATTCTTCGTAGAAGGTACACTTCGGAAAAGTTTGATGAGCCATGAGGACGATGTTATTTAATGGGAAAAAATTAGATTTCCACATTTAGCCCGGAATTCTATTTTTTTTCTTTTTTCTTTTTTTTTTAGCAAACGAAGAAATAGAAGTTATTCGGTTGATTCCGTTAAAAATAAAAAGATCTATTTGTTAAAAGATGAAATATTACATGAATGTGTTGTTGTATCTATATGAAATTTTTCTTCACTTTAAATTAGAAATAGTATTATAGCATAAGGACATATATTTGATGAGAAAAGATAAGAAATGGTTGATAGTTTATGTATGTAAACTAATGACTTTTTCTTTCAAAGTACATCTTTTAAAACAGACAGTATTGGTACATATATGTCTGTTTTTTATGATCCATATAACTTTTACAATGCTTCTTCGTAGAGTCTTCTATAATGTAGACGTGTAGTGAAGCACTTCGAAAAAAATTTTTTTTTTGGTTTGATATATTTTTCCATAATTTTGCGTTAAATTCGTACTTTTATTAATACATTTAAAGAAATGTAACCTAACTCTCCTTTTATTCACATTGTATAATGACGGTCGTTTAAGTCCATGCAGTCTTTTTATGCTTTTGCGTTTTAAAAAATCCCCCAAAATCCCAAAATTCTCTTGCAAGTTACTAGAATATCATCCACTAAATTTTATTGCCAAGATGTTACTTTAATTTTTTTAAGCAAAGCAATACTTAAACAAAATATAGAAAAATTACTTAAAATTACCGGTCGAAAACGAAATATACTATACTAAATATGTATATTGTAACAAATATTCCATTTTAGATATTTTTGCATATTATAAATTATTCTGGGCATTTTTACATCTTTAAATTTTCCACAAATATATAAAACTCCATAATATATTCATAAATAATGTAAACAACATATCAATTTATTCTAATTCTAATAAGATAGATTTAAATTGTAACGATAATGTAAGAAATAAAGAGTTTCATAACTACTTTTATTAAAGAAAATTCTGTACAGAATAACGTGAAAAATTCAAGTATCACACTTTTTAAGATAAAATTGAGAAATAAATATGTATTTACTAAGAAAAAGCAAGAAAAACGTGATAGTACATATACATAAACTAATAATGTTCTTCTCATAGTAACTTTATCTGGAACTAATTTTAAACAATTTAGAAATGTAACTTTCCAACTTGATTTATTTGTCAACTCCCAATGTGTGATATACTGAAAGAAATAAAATAAAGAAATATTAGCATATGCTACAGTACACTATCATGAAACTTATATAAAAAAATAATGTTGTTTCATCTATCTTTATCTGCAACTGTCCCTAAAGATTTAATTCCTTGATATGTATCCCATTTTACGATCTTGCATTATTATATAAGATTCACGCACATACGGGTGGTTGGTAACTGGTGGTACAAGCGGAAAAGTCGAAAAAAGTCGAAAATATAGAATAAAAATTTCTCATTTGAGGTTTTGTTTTCGAGAAAATCGACTTTGAATTTTCGCTCGGTACACATGCACTTTATCATGTCTCGTTATAACGGATCTCACTATAGATCGTTGTCTCGATGGATTATATCGCAGTTTAAGTTTGTTTTTGCCGTAACGGAAAATTAGGAATACATAATGAAATAATATGAAGTAATCATAAAGTTTATTATTACAAAAATTACTGAAAATGTTGCCCATTCTGCCGAACACATACAAATGTAAATGTTGAAGAGCAAATACTAAAGGACGTTTTGGAACATCCTGACATAAGTGCAAGAAACCTTTCTTTGCGGTATAATCTTAGTTGCTTCATTTATTGTCACTTTTTATTTTGCTTCTTTTACTTAAGAACTAATAAAACCTAATTATAATTAGGACGAATAAGTTATTATTAACTAAGTAACTGTGGCGGCACTCGACAACAAATATCGCCACTCGACACTAAGTAGTAACGGGCACAGTAGCGCAGTTGTTAGCGCCAGTTGTCCTGTTTTGCGACCAAGTTTTCAGGACAGAAGTGGAAAGAAAAAAACAATATCGTACATAAGCACCGCTCTACAGCGACTTACTACACAACTACACAACTACACAACTACACAAAAACTGGTAAAAATAAACAAAAAAAGCAGTTGTTAGCGTCTTAGGTTACGAACGTTCGGGACCCTGGTTCGATTCCCGGTGATCCGATTTTTCTTCCACACATCGAAATAGAAGAATAATTAACAGTACCTTAGCAACGACATCTACAGCCGGCAACTACAATCATCACGGACAACATAATACCACCTCATAACGAATAAGAAACTCATCGTATATAATAGCGCACGTTATTTAGGATGTTCCATAGAGAATCTAAATTCTATAAGTTTAAGAAATATAAGGAATAAAAATAAGTGGACAAGGAACAAAAGTAAGTACATACTAATAAAGTTTAATCAAACAAGTGCTAATGTTATAGGTATTAAAGTTCTAGTTATTATATATCTTTTTAATACATAAATTATCTAGTAAATGATTGAAATTAATATTTATATGTTTGTGTAAACAAGCTGTATTTAACGAAACTTTGTTCGCTTAGTTTTGTCTTTCACTGTATGTATTAATAATTTATAGCAAATTTTGTGGCGGTAAAAGCTTATTTAAAAAGAGGGTGTGAAAAATAGTGTCATCAGAGACATGCTATACATTTTTAAACAAGATGCAATCAAATCACCCAAAATATTCTGAACACATTTACCGTACCTAAATTTCCGAAACGCCTAAGGTATCGCAAACTTTTTTCAAATCTTGGAGGACATAGTTGATATGGAAGATAGGGAGTCACAAGAAGGAATATAAAAGGAAAGAAATGAATGTTGCACAGGTTGGCGTAGCTGAAGTGCGATCATTTTTTATGAACAAGTCCCGCGACTTATGTCGTACGAAGCGTAGTAAGCTACAAGTCTCGATATAGCGAAACTTGAATAAATTGGGTGGCGTTACGAACCAGACACTGCGAATTTATCACGTCGATGTATGTACTTTATCAAATAAAATTAGATTGTAAACGTCGCTGATTTTCGTGTTATGAGCATTCCGTGTAATCTTCGCGCGGATCATTGTGGACTTGGAACGTATTTTCACGACTAGAATGAACAAAGTAAAATAGATAAATATAATGGCAAGCAACCGAGCTAGGAGAAAGCTTGAAAATGAAACAGAATATACATAGTGAAAATTGTATATCGACTGAGAATACTTGTCTACTTGCGAAAAATTTAAATGTGCAAAAATGTAAAATATGTATTTGAATACTTACTGTAGAAAGCTTTCATGAATTTATGATATGTGTTACATAAACCTTTTTGAAATTTCATAGCCATTGAAATGAGATGAGGTCATGATTGTTTGGTAAAATTTGAATCCAGTCTGAAAATATGTGTACTTATAGAAGTTACTAGTTATATACTTGTATTTAGTGAATATACGTTTAGTAAAAAGTTAATATACAACACGAGTACATAGTCTTGAATGTATAATTAGTCCTAAAGGTTTGAATTGAGGCTTTTAAATTGAGTTCTATTAATATAATGTATAATTGATCGTTTATAAATATCTGCTTGTGTGACTACTGCCAAGTGTTTGTAGTTTTTATGTACATTTTCTTATTTGTTTCACAGTTTACCAATACAATCACGATAATCGTGTCTTACTAAAGTGTTACTGAAATTTCAAAATGCTTTGTATAATTTTGTATAAATTACAAATTGTTTGTATATTTATACAAAATTTTCACGTATTCAAATAGTTTCATGAAGCATCATATGTACATAATATAGAAAAGTACATATATATACAGTACCTAACGTAAAATACTCATTACATAATAATATTAGATTGTACAATAAATTTATTGGCATTTCTTGAAAAAACCGTCAAAGTTTGTTACTTTTATATAATATTTACTTAGTCAACAATGTACGTATATTTTTATTCTGTTAACCTTTTGCAAGGAATTGAGTAACTTATTTATTTTATCACTCCATAGCTTTTGTATTTATATGAAAAAATTCCGATATATATATATATTTTTACATGCTTTCAATTATTTAATGATTATTTGTTAAAAAATAATTACTAGGTACTCCAATATTTGCATTACGGCAAATATTCCAATAATCTGAAATGTAGGTATATCGAAAATCTTAAACATATATTTTCGCTGTGTCATAAAAGAAAAATCCGTAATCTCATGTGTATAGCGTAATAAATAGTTCTTTTGTTTTTCTTCCAGTGCCATTACTAAATGATGCTTGTAAGCAATATCTATCCATTATTTATGTATGTTATTTATCCTATATTGTCTATTGGAACTAACATAAGCAATGATTTAATAATACTCAAAATATGACATAAATGTGCGAATAAGCTCACTGCATATACTAATTCTTTGCGCTGGAGGACTTTTTCTACTGGAGTTGCAGCACGGAATGCCGTGGCGACTGAGAGCGCAAAGGGCTCATTACCATCCCTTTTTTAAAATTGCGTTCATTGTGTTTAATTTCAATAAAAGTATACATACTGATTAAGAAATTCCATAAGATACCATATGTATATTCCTAAAATACTAATTAATGCGATTGTACCCTGTACATATAAGGAAAGCATTAACGTATTTATATGTCATATGGAAACAAATATTTTGAAATATAGTTTAATATTAATTTTGTAATATCCAATATATGAAAACTATGACAAAAAAGAAAAATGTTCTGTATTCTAGTTGTGTATAGTTGTTTCTGGAGAAACGATAAATGAGAATGCGAGACAGAATCAGATTTCGCGAAATGCAGCCAGGCGATTGGGTACGTTTCGAGAAAATCGAATTGCACGCCGCGCGAAATGGAGCAAACGGATCACGTGTTGCGGACGTTGCATCCTGCAATTGCAGCAATGAATCGCGTTTCAATCGGAAGATAAATTGGTATCGATCGCGGCCTTTCCCGCAGGGTGACATTATCAAATTTTTCCTGTCCGTAGCAACGATCCATTTTTTTCCTTGGCACCGGTCGCGTTAGCGGTTTATCGGTCTATCGCGGGAATCGAAACCAATGGCGGATCAATTGGAGAAATATTACAGTGGAACGTGTACTGTTTTCTCTTGTTCGATTCGCTTCAGTTTGATCCACTTCAGTTCGATTCGATATTGATTTGATCTAGAGTGCACCAAATTTTTCTAACGCAACTGTTTCGAATAAAAAAAACAATCAGATATTTTGATAGTATAACCAGTTCCGTGGGGTTCTGGAATATCCCGTTATGTTATAAATATGTATTGTCGTAATTACAATCTGAAATGAGACGTTATATAGTGCCTTATTAATATACATTATATTAACACCAAGTGCCTTATTAATAGATTGCAGATTTTTATAGATTTATGATAGAAGATATATAAATGTACAGTATAATGCATATAGTAAACAGAAATATGTAAAATATCTAAAAGCCGTACCATAATATTGAATGATGGAAATAAATTTTCAATTATATCAGATTTCTTTAAATATTTTAACAGAAATATGAATTTGCACAATTATTAAGAATTTCATATCAATTTTCGATTAGATTTAAGAAAAATGCAGCGATTGCGTCAACAGCATTACATACATTTTATGTTAGGTCATTATTAATTAAAGGAATGCCATAAAATAATTATGGAATGATAAAAGGAAGAAAATTAATATTAAGGACTAAAGAAAAGATATTCGTGTATTTGTTATAAATGAAATACAATATTTTAATGTGTAGTATAACAAAAATTTGGACAGGAACAGACTTTTGAATGAATAGAAGAAACATGAGAATTATAATAGTAATTCCTTTTTAAACCAATCAAATCCATGTGTAATAAAGATTAATACGACTTTCTTAAACGGTTCTACACTTCTTTCTTTTTATAAAGATGCAACGATTTTCTATTGATTTATAGAAATAGCTTTATTGTTAAGGGTATTGTTATTGTCACTGTCATGTATATATGTCACGTTACTTTACACCCAGTTGCAAACTCAGTCCTTTGGGGTATAATTTTTCTTTTTCTTTTTCTGAACTGTTCTCCACGGCCCAATTAATTTTTACAATGAATAGAATGAGAGATAACGGATGATATACGAGAGAACTTCACTTATTGAATATATATATATGTTTTATATTTTAATCTATTGATTGCAAGAGAATATTATACAATACCTGATTTCAATTAATGTTAGCATTAAATATCGATAATACTTATATCAATGTTACATATTATAAACTGCATGCTGCAATATTCAGTTTAAAGGTGTAAACTACGGCTTTAGATATATGGTAATATTGTCTTGTGTTAAGTCCAAAGTAAGGCTGTAAAAGATAAAATGGTAGAGAGAGAAAATTCGAACAGAAATAACAAGTGAAGAAGAAAACACTGAATAGAAACAGTATAGTACAGTATAGAACAGTACAGTAATAGAAATAGTAGAAGAATTTGGATAGAGATAAATGTGTTTCATATGTTCTTTAAAGTAAGAGTGCTTTCCCTTACATGGAATGAAAACAGAATATGAAAATCAGGAAAGTTGGAATGAGTTATGCATATTGGGATTTGGAGAGAGAGATTCTGTCATGTCAATGGAATGGACAAAAAATGGTAGTAGGAAAAGTTATTTATACATTATAAATATTATCATTGTTACTAGTACTTAAAAAATAAGTTAAAAGCTAATTTGAGACAAATAATCAGACGATTAAAATTTTCTAACCGAAATTAAAAAACATAGTGTCCTAAAGGTTCAAAATATTGATTGTATTATTGTTGCAATCACTATTTTTGATTATCAAATGTGTGACTACTGCAACTTCATTAAAGCTACGAAGCTAAACCTCCTGAACAGAACAGGTATTTAAAGATCACTCGGTATTGCATCAAATTCCACAATAGGAAATCACTATTTTGTTTCTTGCCAAACGTGCAGCAATATTATTGGCACATATCGTTAGTTTTCAATGAAGCATCTTTTTATCAAATTCTATTCATTTCACTTTCATAGTATTGATCTTTGGTAGTCATATGAGAGAGCTGCTTAGTAAATGGTATGAAATCTAATATACTTCAATTAAATCAGTTAGGATGTAAATATTTCATAACAGATATGTATAATGCTATAACAGATATGTACAATGCTATAACAAATATGTACAGTTTGCTAATACATCTTGTAGTTACAGTAAAGATTCTTTACCAAATATTTTTCTTTATCAAATAAAGAGCTGAATGCCTAAACATTTCCTTCGTTCTATTTCTTTCCATAGGTAAACTCTCCAATTTTCTCCAATTTATTAAATTTTTTCTATTACAGTTAAAATTTTGTCTTATTCAATCTTCAATTTATATAACTATGATAGAAACAGCGAGAACAGAAATGTCGGCAAGCAAACCTAGCTTAGACCTAGCACTGTCTGATACGTGGTCTAATCTTAGCTCGACGCTCTTTTAATCGTTCTAAATGAGGGTTATGATTTTCCTCGTGTGCAGCATACGAAGAGAGGTGGCACCCTCAAGCTTCGTTTTCGTCGACATCTTGTCAAGGCCACGTTCTCCAATGTCGCCCCAGGTGGCGCGTATTACGGTCACCGTATTAGAATGACTGTCAGCGTTATTTCTTGGACCGCCGGAAGAAAGAGACTTCGTGGGGAATATGGCGGCTTGATGGCACGTCTTGGAGAAGATAAATGGACACTCGAGCGACACTCCGTTTCTGTGTTTTCGTTTCAGTAGATTACGTCGAGAACAGCTATCCAGTTTGAGAAGCAAATAATATACAGAGAAACGTTACTCGATCCTTGTTATGTGTACGTACACGAGTAGTTGATAATTTATCTGCTTTTATTTGGACATTTATGTGTGGAATATTTTAGTAGGATATTTGTATTAGTACGCAATAGTAACTTAAAACTTTGCATTTATATATTATAAGATTCCGGAAATTTTGGATGATTCATTATTTCCATTATTTAATTTGGATGTTTAATTTATCTATTATAAATTTTCAAAAATCTTAAGCGATTAATTGTTTTGGTTATTTAATTTTTATCTTTAAAGATCCTATAGCAGATACTTGTTAATATATTTTATTTTCAATAATATGATTTCGAATCTGATTTTAATATTAATGAAGAAAGAAACTTATATATTACTGTTTAGTTTAGTAACTGTATATTTTAATTTCGGTTGAAATAACAAGAATAATTAATGTTAATATGATAATAATATGTTTTAGGTATGTTCATATAATTTTAAAGAAATTTACCAAATTAAATAACTTTTCGTTTATTTAGATAAGATAAAAAGAATACAAATTATTTAGACAGACCTTTCAAAATATTAACTTCGGAAATTTTAGTAACATACACTAAATACATTAAATGTATGTTTAACAATGCATTAAATATATACTTGAATAGAAAGATCACAGTCGATCTTCGATTCTTAAATGTCATGAAAACGATTGAAGACAATCGATGCAGTAACGAAACTACTCAAACAATAAACTATATGACAACTTAAGTATTTGGATGATAGCCAATTTCCATTATATAACATTGTCTACAACAATACAAACAATATGTAAGGTGTACTTACTTATAAATACTTTGTCATGGTGCGTAATATGTGAAAGTATGCGACGATATTATTTAGTACATCTTACAACATTTGTTTCTATTATTGCAATAATATTCCATTAATGCATTCTATTAATGCTTTAATGGAATAATATCATAGTACTAATATTACTAATCTGATATAAATAAAGTGAATACAAAAAATGGTATAGGATATCCGATATATCAGATATGTATGTAATTGCAATCGATTAATATAACAATGTTATTACGACAAACAACTACTAAATGTTTAAGCTAGTTATTTACATATAAGTTACATATAAATTACATATAAGTTAGTTACATATAAATGTTTAAACTATGTTATATATCATAAAGTATTTTATGTTATATAAACTGAAGTTGGAATCTACGATTAAAGTTCATGATCTAATTCCACTGGTATGTGTTATAGGTATATATGCGTGTACAGGGTGTCCCAAAAATCGCGGTACAACAACAAAATCAGGTGGTGTTCCTACATGCAAAATAGGTCGAAAAGAAAGAGTAACATTTTTCCATTTAAGGCTTTGCTTTTGAAAACCCATCAGGTAACCGTGTATTAACTGAATGTTTCAAAATATGAAACTTTTGTTTCTACTCGTGTCATTCTCGCATCATTAAACATGAAGAATGCCACGATTTGCTTCCTGTTCTTGTTTTTATCTTATCTCCGCGATATAGATTATTGATTTCTTTTATTTAATTTGAATGGTTTCATAAATAAGGATAAGATTGGTACTTTTTAAGATTCATTTTATTAATCAAAAAGCAAATTATTACATTTTCCTTATTTAATAATACAGACACGAGCAGAAATCGAAGTTTTGTAATTCGAAACTTCCTGTCAAAACATGGATACCTGATGGGTTTTTAAATTCACGTTCTTCGAAAACAAAGGCCTAAATGAAAAAATGTTATTCATCTTCTTTCGACTTAGTTCTGCGTGTAAAATCAAAGCCGACCGGTTACATCATGATTTTTGGGGTAGTCTGTATAGAAAATTTTACAAATTATAATTCAAATAATCACTTTATTTAGTTGTAAAAATTATATAAAATCGTAAGAACCGTTTTTGCAATAATGTTAATAATAATTATTAAATTGCGGATTATTTTAATATATAATTATAATAATGTTTTTTTTAGGTAATTGTAATAAAAATAAAAAATTAAGGTAATTGTAATAGTGGCGTTAAGATTATAAATTATTTGGTATGGAACGTTTCTTTTTGTTTAGGAATGGTAAATATCTGAAAAGGTAGACAAGTACATTATATTATATTTTAATAAATAAATATGCATACTTATGGATATACTTATTATATAAAATTTATATATATATTATATAAATATATATTATATAATACTTATTATATAACAGTTTATATGAAAAATAAAAATGTGCAGGAAAATTATAATTCATTATAATGCAAATTAGAAAATGTCAGAGTGACCACAAAAGTATTATTAAATATTTGCTATTCTATATCGTATATCGTATCGTAGAAAATATTCAATTTTTAAACCTTATATCAAACACATTGCTGACATACTTTGTATATTTTGCATGTATAAAAATCAGTGATTTAGAAATAATAATAATTATTATATATCACTTTACTATACTATTTTGGTAATTGTAACATAGTAGGAGAAAGATATATATTTAGTTACACTACTAATTATGTACTATTATTAAGAAAATTACTTTACATGAGGAATTAATATTACTAAACATCTTTACTCTCATTACTAAACATAATTTTCTTTGAAAAGGATGTCCCATTTTAATATATAAGTGAAAATTGTTGGTAAACTACCTGCTGTATAAAAAAGATGTTCAGGCAGGCATTAAATGGTTTCGAAGGAGACATAATGTGGTCTAATTTTTCTGGAAAAATAAAGGTCATATGATGTTGACATACGTTCAAACACAATCATATAAATTTTAATGTACCAATTGATCTGTTTTCGCAATCCCCATAAAAAATTATTAATCTATCGTATCGAAAGACATTTTCCTTGTAATTTATATCATAGGTTTTACAAAATGAAAATTAAGGTATCTGGTATAATCTAATGGTTTTTCGCTTAAATAAATTAATATCTTTGTAAGGCTAATAATTTTTTATATGGAATGCCAAGATGGAACGATTTATATATTAAAAACTGTACTATTAATACATTTAAGGAAACGTGTGTCACTATCATGCGACTTTTACGTATCCATTTACAGAGAAACTAATTATGTGGATTGAAATGGGACACCCTGTATGTAGCAAGGCGCTCCAGTCATCTTTATCTTTATTCTAAAATAAGCGACGGCAATCGTATCACGAAAATCATATCACCATTACTTCAGTTCTTACTCACCACCCCTGATCACTATCCGGCGACCTATTACGCGAGGATCCTTGCTCAAAACTATCGTAAAACTCGCGAGAAACGTGACCCGGTAGAAGGCCAACAGACAGGATGTCGCATCGAAGGTCAAAACCGTAATCGAAGCTGTTGGTCGCGAATCCCTGGCGGGGTTGTCGATTTCACGGAGAAATAAAAGTGGCGTTCTCCAGGCTTTCGGCGTAATGACGGTGGTTGGGCAGGAGGAGGGTGTTGTTTATCATCGGTAGTACCGGCTCCACGGCGCTAGCACGGCCACTGTCGGAATAATTGACCCAAATATACCGCAAAAATAGCGGATCATAAATTACATGGACGGAACGGGAGTGCACTTGACACGGCCCTGTCGCGACACAGTCAACGAAGCCGGAGACGACAGACGACGGCAGCAGAAAAAGAGGGTCCCATTCAAGGTTACTCATTCTTCCGGCGCGTCCTCGTTTCGAGTGGTGATAGTCGGGAAACTAGCGCCGCAATGGATGCAAAGGGAAAATCGGGGAAATGGTTGTTGATTCTTTATCGATTGTGTCTTCAAGGATTTTCAGACAGCAATTCAGAAACTTAGGAAAATTATCGTCGTTTTTGGAGATAAATTAAAGTTTTAAGTTACGTGATCGATTGTTTAGCATATTATAATCTTATTGTCACCCGCTTTTTACCAGTTTAATGTTGCTGTTCAAGAAAGTTTTCATTATTGCTATGATTCGGAATGGTTTTCATAATCTGATAAAGTGAATGTGTTTATATTCTTTAGATACCATTAGATTGCAGATTTTTATACATTTATAGGAAATTTGAAACTAGAAAATTGCACAGAATGCGCATGATATTAAAAGATATACAAAATATTCAAAGTATAGTGCTTTCTATAATATTTGATACTGTATTCTTAATTATATTTATTTTTAGAAATATGAATTTGCATAAAAATTTGCAATCTAGTTATCACGATGTCCTTCGAGTATCATTTCGGATTAATATAATAAATCAAAGTGTTTTTTTGCGACTTTAATAAATTAAATAAATCAAAATATCTTTTTTTTTATTATATATTAAAACTTATTTGTGTTTATAATTCGTGAAATTTTGAAGCTCTCCTCATATTCGTTTTTAAATAGAGAGAATGATTGTTTATTCTCTATTGATTACATATCAGTGATTTTGAGAGAGTATCTAATTAAGTAATTTAGGAATCTTTTAATAAAAGGTGTGGCATTTCTTAACAAAGAAATAAACTTTTAACGATTGATGAATTCTTTTAAATTATTATTGATTCCATAACATAATAATTTTATGTACGTAGAAAGTTTACTCTTACTGAAAATTAGAAGGAAGTACTAAATTTTAATAAAATCTATTCTGTAATAATACGAAGATCGTTTATCCAAATTGATACATATGCTATTCTAAGAAAAAAGTGAGTCACTATATTAAATATAATTTATGATTGGTTCAGGTATTATAATAGTTTTATAGTTTTATAGAGTTTTGTGTCTAATTATTCATCAATCTATACTCTTGTTATTATTTATAAAACACTTTGGAAAATTATATTTGATAATTTCAATATGTTTGATTTACCTCAATCCAGTGACGATTTATTGTTTTGCTAAAATCAGTACCACTAATTAAGAATTTAGGACATTCATTCGTCCTTATTCTTCGATATAGGTAAAAGTGATTGTTGAACTAAACAACGTAATAGTACATTATATTCAAATAATATCATATATTTCGATTTATAGATAATAATGTTTTTATAATATCATTAATTTATGATTTGATCTTCGATAGTAGTTAATTTGAATGTTTTATATGATATAAAATCTTCCATTTCATAATTTGCTTACTAAATTTTACAAAAATTTAATAAACATATATACATAAAACTCAAATTCTTTGACCTCATCATGTTTTAAGAAAAGATTCAATTGTAAACGAGAAGCTGTTTTGATAATATAATAATTTTGCAAAACATAGAAAAATAGTATAATTAGAAATTAAATGGCGGCAAATGTATCTATTAAAAAGTTTTAATTCATACATAATTTTTTTAGAGCATTATATATTTAATGAATGTAATTTTCACGTGTTAACTGATAAACATTTTGAATATCTAATTATTTCATTATATTAGATTTTATAAGAATAAATTCTTGAAATAGAATTGTTTAAGTAAAATAAAGAACATTTTAATTTTTTCTAAATGTTACTTAAACTAAAAGTTATAGGAAAAAATGATTCACATATTTTGATCATTCATGTCAATACTTAAATTTTAATATTAATGCACCTGATTGATAATTGAGGATAGAACAAAATTTGATAATAATATTTCATATATATTGATTTAATAAGTAAGTAAATAGCAATATATAAAACTCGGACGTCTTCCAAACGCGACGCTTTAAAAAAACCTTCTATGGAAAACAAAACATTTTTGAGCATATCTATTATTGTGTAAAGATGTAACAAAATAATATAATTGAAAATTTCCTATCGAATAATACCAAATATTTCTTAAGTGAAAAGTTTTCAAGATTTAAATTTCTATCAACGATTTTACAGAGATGATATTCCGTGAAAACATTCGAAACAATGCAAGCAATTTTATCGAACGCCATCATAGAACTCGAAGAATACAAAACTTGGAGCAAATAGATCTGCTGGCACTGTATTAGTGCCATATAGATGAATAAATTGAATAGTCCGAATGATTGTAATGGATTGAGTAGATTAAGCAAGTAGTACAAACAAATCGAATAAAGTGGGTCGTCTAGTGTGCTTGATATCTCTCTTGTGTCGAATACCTCAATCGAGTCGACAAGAACTTCAATATCACGTTAAAATACCGTGAAACCGTTCCATTCAATTCGCTATTCGTGTTACGAAAGTCGTGAGAGCTATGTACACATAAATCCTAAAAAACGATTACTTTCATCAAAATTTCTTCTCTATAAAAATGCAATTCAATCAATTGGATAGATTGAAAGGATGGATTTTCATTCATAATATTTGTAAAACCATAAAAATGCCGAAAATTTGAAATAATTGGAGACAGAAATGAGAATTACTCATGTTTGATATATTAAACTTTAGAAATTTGTTGTAGTCACGTATACAGAATATTAAAAAGTAAGGTCTGACATTTTAAGATCTTACTATTAGAATGCTCTTTGAGTGAAATGAAAAATTCTTAGTTAACATCGAATTTAAAGCCAATTTTTTTTACAACTGATCTTAGTTATCTAATATTGAAACTAAATCAATTTTTTTTGCAATAAAATTTAATTTTATATTTGAAAGCAATTTATGTAAGTCTGATAACAATGCATAAGGTGTAAATGAAGTAAATGTGAAAATACAGTCATTAATCATCAACAAATATAAATACTACGGAAGAATCTAAGTATTAAATAGATATTTCCTTCGGACGGCGCGCGTCTAGCGCTGACGATCGCTGTGGATGGAATACTTTTTCGTTAGACTGAACTCTGTTGATTGACTATTCAAAGCTCAAATCGTAATAAGTTATAGTAATTCTTTTGCACGAGATTAAATGATTCAAGAGCGTTATTTTTTAGTTATTTTTAATTATTTATTATAAACATTGAAATTTACAGTTAACTAGAATTTGGGTAATAAACTAGAAAACAATAAACTAGAAAACTAAATTTAGTAAATATAACACAAGTTAATAATTTAGTTGTGTGTGAAAAATTCAGTGCTTGAGAAAACTAAAAAAACCAGATATAGAGTTTTCTTACAAGTGGTGACCATTTCAACAATAACGAGGCACTATTGGCATTTGTTTACTGCCGTAAGGAATGCATTTATATTTATTTCACACAAACGTAATAGTATTACTTCTGCGTAGGTGTTCGGAAAACTTGAAAAACCCATACATGCGTCCTTAGCCCATGCCGGGCACTTACAAAAAACGCATATATATGTCTTTAGCCCACACCGATAGCTTTCGCCAGACACCTATATGCGCCCACAGCACTCAAAGGGTTAAATATTTGGACGACTATTTCATTCTGGATATTTCATGTACTTTATGTACATTCTATATACTTATCCATTTTATATATTTTATATCGCGGAAATTTTTGCATATTTAAGTTTCTCATAAATGCTTAAACATTCGTAATCTATCACCAATATCAGAAGAAATCGTAGAAACAATAGTAAATTATGAACTTTTGAATTTTATTAAACTTATTAATTGTATAATAATTTTAAACACACTTTATTATAATATATTTTAATAAAAGTATTAATCTTAAAATCTATGTTAATTAAACATATTTCATCTTTCTTGGTGAATATTACAAGGTTTTAAACTCCTAACTTTTAATCACTCTATTTCCTTTTTATTATGAAAAGGCAGTTTTACATAATGTAAAATCTGAAGTCGTGTTCAATACAATAATTTAGTTATTAAATTAAAAATTAAATCAAAATTAAATTTTTCATAAATAATAATAATACATAAAATAAATAAGAATACTTGAGAATATTTTGAAAAAAAATTCAATATGGAACGAGAATTTTTCTTAACAATATTACGATCTGAAAAATGTATCAAAATAATATAATTAAAATTTGTCTATTAAATGGTATTAGATATATTTCAAGTAATTTCTAATGTTTGATCTCCATATTATTATTAATAGAATGATTACTAGATTGCGGATTCTTGAGAAATATAATTTTTTATATTTTATTGAGAATATAATTTAAAAAGTAGAATCTCGCGGTAGAAAATTATCCTACTTACTGAGTATCATAGAAAACACTATACCTTGGATATTTTATACATTTTTTCATATTATGAGCATTGTACGTTTTTGCAACTTTTAATCTTCTATAAACGCATAAAAATCCGCAGTCTAATAATTACAATTGAACATTCATTGAATATAATACTTATCAAAATTATCGCTAATTCTGTATTTAATCTCAATTTTCCAGGTAACCACTAACAGAAGCCTCGTGGAATGTGAAACAGAGGTACTAAGCTCCCAGGCCACCGTACACGATTCTGATTAACTCTCGAAGCCAAACTATTCAGGAAAAAACCTTGGAAGAAGCAAACGGTGCACCCGCGTATCAGCGATTAACGCTGGCAAACGTCCCAGGGTACAAGGAACTTGGCAAGAGGCATCGCCCTTTCCCCGTCGGGAAGATGAAGGCTAGCCTGGTACGTCGGCTGGTTGGCACGTCCGTGACCTAAGGCCACCCGCCGAGAAGAAGAGGAACAAGGTCAAGGGAAAACGTACGGTTTCGTGCGGTGGTCGAATATGACGACGATCGTGACGAGCTCCGAGTCGACGGAGGTGGTGTCCTCGATGGACGTGACGACCATCTTGAACGCCATCTCGACTGAGGACAACCAATTCGCGAACAGCAGTTACTCGAACTATCAAAAGTGGTCCGTACCTATAACGATCGCCAAAGGGTGCGTCTTAGGCTCCATCATCGTAACCGCGGTATTTGGCAACCTGCTGGTGATGGTGTCCGTGATGCGGCACCGGAAGCTACGAATTATCACCAACTACTTCGTAGTTTCGTTAGCCTTGGCCGACATGTTAGTTGCGATGTTCGCCATGACGTTCAACGCGAGCGTTCAAATAACCGGCAAATGGATGTTCAGCTATTTCATGTGTGATGTCTGGAACTCGTTGGATGTGTACTTTAGCACCAGTTCCATCCTCCATTTGATGTGCATCTCGGTCGATCGTTACTGGGCGATCGTGAAGCCGCTCAAATACCCTATCATCATGACCAAGAGGCTAGCTGCTTACATGCTACTCGCTTGTTGGATTATGCCCGCGTTCATCTCGTTCATGCCTATCTTTATGGGCTGGTATACCACAGAAGAGAATAATATGCATCGACAGAAGCATCCTGAATTATGCGAGTTCAAAGTGAACAAGGTGTACGTAATATTCTCGTCGAGTATCTCGTTCTGGATACCATGCAGTATTATGACCCTTACGTACTTCGCCGTGTTCAAGGAGGCGAGTAGGCAAGAAAAACAGATGCACAGCCGTATGGGTAACGTGATGCTGTTGAGTCACAGGCCGAGTAAAGATTTGAATAATTTGAACGGGGAACTAAATAGTGCTGGTTCCTCAAAGACGCTGACATTGAACGAGATCAGCACCGATCATCTGCATACTCCCACCAAAGATAAGAATATCATGAAGATGAAAAGAGAGCACAAGGCTGCCAGAACGTTAGGCATCATCATGGGTACCTTCATAATTTGCTGGTTGCCGTTCTTCTTGTGGTGCGTGTAAGAAATCAGGAATCCAGAATTTCTAAAGGATAACACTATTTCTTAATCTTCTACGGGCGAACATATTTTCATACTGCCCATAGGAAAGCTGAATTATTTATGTCCTTAATCTTTCCAATGTTCTAGATTTTCAAAAAATGTGAGAAAATATTGGAATACTTATTCAAATTCTTGTTATATCGTATAATCAGTTTTAGGTCAATTGTTTAAAACTTGCTCCGGGAAAATTTTCATGAGTGAAATTATGGAGGGTTAAAATTTAATCTTTATTATTTTGTGTTTTTCTTTTGTTTCCTTTGGGCAGAAGCACTTAGAACGATCTTAGAGTTTACGGAATTGTTGGTTTCTGTAAAATTGGTTATATTTTTGTACGGTTTCTTGATTTAATTATATCGTGCAAACTGAGAAAGATAGCGACGTGCATCGCGCTCAATTAATGGGTTTAATTACTCTTGTTAGGATAAGAAAACACAACTAAGTGAATACAATAGGAGTGACAGGTCTAGGTGAAACAAAGTTTGTTTCCGTTTTGTTAGTAGTCTGATAATGAATATTTTTATATTTATTTACTTCATCTTATTGTTTTTAGAATCACTTTGCTTTATCAAATTAAACAAGATAAACTGATATCTTTTTTTAGAAATATATATTATTGGATTGTAAGGATTATCTTTTCATCTTTGAAAATCATGTTAAAACCATAATACTATGTTAGCAGTAGAGAATAAAAAAAAATATACGTATACTCTTTATATGATAAACGATCAGTCTTTTGAAAAATAAACATTTGTATTACATTGTGCTTCCCTTTCGAGATCATTGATATTAGGTTTCACAGTTGTTAAAATATTGAAAAATTATAAAATAATATAGAATCGAAGAAAGTATTTAGGTTTTTTTATTCTTCACCCCCTCTGTGTATTTTCCATTTAATTCTTTAAAAGTTATCAAATAACACGTTCCACGATAACAGGAAAATCGTTTTTGCAGTACTTTTAGTTCAGATGAAGAATTGAAATCAAGTAAAGACAAACAGTTAATCGGCTAACGTTACTATAAAGAACGAATAGTTAAAAATTATGAAAATCGCAGTTTTTCATTCGGCCTATATACATAATAAATCTAAAAATTCTTACCTACATATTTCGATGCCTATCGCTTGTTTCTGCATCAACCGATTTCGATGAAGTTTTCAGTATGTACATATATACCATGTTGGGTCAAACTTCAGAATAGAATTTGAGAAAGAAATAACTTCCATGCTTGTTTGATTTCATGTTATAAGTTCATACATATGTTGGAACTGAGGCTTAGGATATGGATTATGATGAGTTACACAAAGGACCAACGCGTAAAAATTGTAGAGTTTTGTTATCAAAATAATAAGTCCATTATTAGCTGTCACGTTCGTCCTATCTTTCGATCTCTGATTACTTCCTGTGGGACCATATAAAACAGCGGGTATAGTAGAATAAACCAGGAAGACATGAATAGCTGAAGAAAAACGTTCGTGCAGAAATTCGAACATTAGAACCTCAGACATTAACCATTGTTATGAAACATGCTATCGAAAGAGCCTGACGTACCCAGGCAATAAGTGGAAGGCATTTGAAGGATGTTATCTTCCACACATAAACTTTATATTATAAGCTTTAAATATTGAACGATATCCTTATTCTGAATTTTGACTCAATCTGTTTATAATTTACATAAATCTACAAAATGTATTGTTTAAATTTCCATTAGGTACAGATTGAGACCAAAAAATTGTAAAAAGTGATCTTTATTTTCTTCGCGATTCCAACTGATTGGAATTGTTTCAACATACTTGCTACTTTTTATCTAATAAACTAATTCTTTTAATTTCTCGAACAAAAAACGTCGTCGTTTAGTCCAAATTAAAAAAATTATTCTGGAAAAAAAATTCTTTTTTCGATTGAAACGAAATCCAAATTGAGAAATTCGGGACTCGCAGCAGGGTTAATATATTATTTCTGTTTCTAGTGTCTTAATTTTCCAGTTTGTTCAAGGTTCACCGAACGTGTTAATTCAATCATTACGAACGAAATCTTCGCTGAATCCTGAAATCTTTGTTCACAGGTACGTTATTACGACTCTGTGCGGAGAATCCTGCCCATGTCCCGATATCGTTATCGCAATACTTTTCTGGATCGGGTACACAAACTCAGCATTGAACCCGCTGATCTACGCGTATTTCAATCGGGACTTCCGAGAAGCCTTCAAAAATACGCTGCAGTGCGCGTTCTGTTCGCTCTGCAGACGAGAGCCGTCCGACCTCGAGGCGCTCGATTTCCGTCGGCCGTCCCTAAGGTACGATCTGGTCTGACACGTTGAGGTACGCACTATATTCTATCGCTTTTTTCCCTCTTTCCCCTTTTTCGTCTATTTAATCCTTGATCGAACAAAACCTTTTCGAGTCTTTATTTTTGTATGAATGAGATGATTGTCTGGATGATTTGACGAGTGATTTACGAAAGAACAGTGACTTACGAAAGTATTCGAACATTTCTAGGAACTTTTTATGTATGTATTATACAAAACATTTCAAAATTTTATAAACCCCTTAACTAAATACAACCATCGTGATTCTATTGCTAAAATTTGAAACAAATCTGAAAATGTATATATATATGTCGGATTAGAGTCAGGATTAAGGAGATGGGCGTT
The DNA here is from genome assembly GCF_910591885.1 of Bombus terrestris. Taxonomy (NCBI): domain Eukaryota; kingdom Metazoa; phylum Arthropoda; class Insecta; order Hymenoptera; family Apidae; genus Bombus; species Bombus terrestris. Next base: position 10,242,929 of record NC_063276.1, on the reverse strand, counting down.
TAATGGATTTTCATTAGAATTAGCCATTGTTGTGATACAATGGAGAGTTTATTAGCACAGGCTTATTAACCAGATTAAGCACTCGTAGCACTAGTGATAATGACCTTAGGTTCGAAACGAATCCGCGGTCACGGGATGGTAAACGTATGTTCTCGCACAGCTCAAGTCTAACTCTTTGTTAACTAGATGTGAGGTATTCACTGGTTGTAAGGTGGCACTGTCATTCGTCGATGAGATCGTACGAAAAGAATGACTCTCCGTCTCGACGATGTCGTCGAGGAAAACTATATTGGGTGGGTCTAAGGATATGAGATCCTCGGATTCGTCAAAGAAAGCTTTCGTTCCAAAGGAGAGGGAAATTAGCGCTGTTGCTAATTGGTCGATCTCCATATCGGCGTTTTGAAAGAGATGCTGGCCGCCCTTGAGGGGAGGTTGTTGACGGGGGGCAACGCTCGTGGAAGATAGGTTTCTCCTATCTTTCCGTAGTTGCAACAAAGTCTATTTGACGGACTTCGCCTGACTAAATCTTAAGATCTATAGCGGGTCCTCACGTTAGCTAAACATACGCCGCAAAGGCATGCCGACACCCGGCGATCATCTTACCCGGAGGACAAAATCTGCGTGTGGCGGGCCGCGGGATAGAAACTATTGAAGTATTTACTGCCACGTGTCGCTACGACTATTTCTTTTAAGGAGAGGTATAGAGTTACTCTGTGCCTTTGTTAGATAAAACGTTCATCCCTTTGACCGCGGCTACGTTCGGCGACTGATTGTCGCCTCGAGCCCAAGCTCATGATCATAAATCTCGAACAATCGGAGCGGCATTTGTTTAATCTAAGTTACAGAGTTGCGGTATTCCCGCGAATCCAAGGAGGAGCTCCGGCGTTCTTTCATCTCCGACATATAAATATAAAAGTTATAAGATATTTATTAGATGTATTAAATTATATGTGTGTACTATACATTTATTGGATGTATATATTTCGCCAGAGATCACTAAAGTAATATTTGAGCAGTCAATTATTTACTATATTAACAAGCTATAATTCATTTATCCCTCAATTTATGTGCATTATTCGTTCCATGTGATATTTTTTTGCATGGAAGAAAATTGCGTAAATGAAGTCTGTCAAAACGGAAAAGATTGTTGCTCAGTCGCAAGAATGGCATCTTACATCTAATTTTATCTTACATCTAAAATACATCCTTTTCTACATCTTGTCATTTCATATTTGCAGTATTTGCAAGTAGAATGGGAAAGTACCGTTGTTATTGCTCAAGCGATCAAGTTCAAACATGCTCTCTACAAACCATAAAAAATCAAAATAACGTCATTAGTACAATTAAATAAGAATTTGCGTCTCACTGATATGTAGTAAATTCAATGAAGATTATAGAGACATATATTTGCTTCCCGCGTAAAATGAGATCACATAGATTAATACCGCATATAAAAACTCTAAAAATAATAAAACTCGTAGATAAAAATTATAGCGTAAATTAAGGGATGAATGTGTAATATATATAGCGAGATTATCTTTTGTTGTTGTTGTTTGTTTGAATTGATTGTTGTTGATGTTTGAATTGAAGATTCAATGTTTGAAATTGAAGATCCTAGTATTCATGACGTTTATTAATTTTTCAGTAAGTGTATGTTCACAATAAATATCCTGTGACATATTCTACATTTTCAGTTCGCTATGTATTGTATTATATATCATATATTGTTTCACATATTATTGTATCCTACTACAGTGATAACGAAATTTAAAAAATTTTCGTATAATACATATAATATATTCATAAAAAGACTCTGAGAAAAGTACAAAATTACTGTTTATATGAGAAATCCACTTATGAAGAGAGACGGTAATTTTAAAATTGTCTGGAATAAGATCCTTTTTATTTTTAAATACTTATGAACATTTTAGTATTGATTTAGTGCTAAATTGGAGTAAAATATAGTATTCTGTTAAAAAAATTAGCTGTTAAACAAAATGTAATGACATAAACTATGATTGAAAATATAAAAATTGAATATACAAGTTAATAAATGTAACTAATCTGATATATTTTTTATCAGTTATTCTTTAAATTTGTAATGCTGGTAAACGCTGCTTTCAAGTAATAAAAGATGCAAATTATAAAATTGAGACAATTGAAATGTTAACTACTAATTGTTAAATGTACGTTGATGGTAAACGAAGATTTAGAACATAATTGATCTATAACAGATTAAGGGCGGTAAAGAGTGAATCATTTCCAAAGTTATCATCAAAGTTGAAAGGAACCATAATACCTCTATTTCTACCTCTATTCGAATATTCAATTTACTAAATTTACTCAACCCAATTCTAAGTCTGCATTCAATCTTTACTACATATTACTTCCTAAAAGAGTTGTCGTGAATTATAGAACTTGTTTAAAACTTTAAGTACATATTTCAAAACCATTTTGCATTCATAAAATAAATAAATAAACGTAATCGTTTTCGCTAGAATCTTGCAGAATAATTTCAGTAAAAAGGCTCATAAATCAATTAAGTACACGAATATAATCTAAAATTGAAATAGCAAGGAAATTTCATGCAAACATTTGCTTAATGAATTTCTTTTGAGTCTACGTGCATCTTATGCCGATGACGACTGATTCAACACAACATTTCAGACCTTGTTTGTATTTCAACCAGTCACAGTCGAACTCGCGACGATGTAGAACTGTCCGTAACTTGTTTGTGTCTAAGAAGTTTATCACGCAATGCTTGTTTTTCAACGTCATAGTTTGATGTACTTCCAAAGATCTGTGGTACATTCAATCCGATAAACGCGAAACAAAATTCTGGAAACTAACATTATCATTTCAAGGGTGAACAAACGGGAAATTCGAATAATTAATTTAATGTAATATCTCGAATAATTAATTTTATATTATTGTCAGATACGGAACGTCTAAGTTTTCGTTGTAAGAATAAAATTTCATATTCCTTATGATGATGATGATGAATTTTAGTTGATTCTAATGTTTTATTCGCCTTCTAAAGTCACATTATATACCTCGTCTATAAATATTAGAACACTGATGGTTTCATACAAAAGGTAATATCTGATCTACATTAACAAAGTAACGATTAGTCGACCAGAATTACTTAGTTCATGCAAGATAACGATTCGGGACATATGTGTAATAAAACATTTGAGAAGTTATTTCTAATATATAGAGAGAAATAGTGGATTATGGACTGTAATATTGAGGCCGATAACCTTTGATCTAAATTTTATTCAGAAAATTGCAAATAGATTAGTTAGAAAATTCAATGAGGTCTGTAAAAATTTGAATGTAATGAAAAACCTAATGATACAAATATAAAGATTACTTTCATATTCTAATGTTAAGTATCGCAAAGCTGTAACGCTGTAAAGTTCTATCAATTTTATTATGACTTGCCATAATATTCACTACTCATGATCGGTGGTGTTTAGCACGTATAATGCAAAATACAAAATACAAAATAAAGTACTTTAAATACTTCTAAGTAACTTTGTATGTTGTCTACAATCCAATGATTTTGAAAACGTACACCATTAACTCTTAGAGTGCTATGGGCGCATATACGCGTCTGGCGAAAGCTATCGGTGTGAACTAAGGACACATATATGCGTTTCCTGTAAGTGCCCGGCGTGAACTGAGGATGCATGTATGCGTTTGTTAATTTTTCCGAACACCTACACATTTTTTTAATAGTATTTATAATTAGTGTTTTCTCTTTTACATAATATGTGTATAGTAGTATTTTCGGTATTCGAATTAAGAATCAATTGATTGAATAAAGAAATTTTTGAATAGTACAAATCATTTGCTATGCGTAATGGGTTATAAATTTGATAACTTGTCTGTAAATATATTTGTATAACATCATGATTCATTGTATTGTTAGTACTACAATCTACTACTACAAATCTTTAGATTTACAATTTCTCAAGACAGTTTATTTTTATTAATTTATATTCTTCTTCTCGTAAATTCTCTATATAATTTCGTAAGTTCTCTACCATTCTTTTAATAATAAACCTATTAACTTATAGTGTGTATTTAGATATACTATATGTATGTAATGATTATAATTATAATAACATAATAAATATATATAGAGAAATAGATTACATATGAGTGATTCTACAGAAGTGAGAACTATTTGACAGTGATTTTGTCCACAAATTTTTTCATTTAATTTATGAATTGTAATAAGCTTCAGGTATGGTAGAGGACATATTGGTATTGCGACAAAAACGACCAAATAAATAAATAACTATATGTGATCTGTAGGGGACTGACAAGTTATCATGTAATCAACTGTATTTAAAACTTTTAATAAAAAAAACTTCATTTTTATCAAAGAATTAGATAAAAGATAATTAATTTTCTCAAGAATTATTTATATCTATATCTAATATCATACATTAATAATTTCCATAACTTCCAATCTTATCCTAATATCGGTCTTGATAATAATCTGTCAGTTAAACTTGAAAATGAGAACAAAAGTAGTTAAACATAAAACAAAATTAATATTTATTAATCATAAATTACTTAGTTATCAGTCTTGTCAAATGCTAGTTAAACTTAAAACAAAAATCATTAAATTTTTAAAACTAACGAATATTTATTCCCTACATATATAAACAAATAATCAGTCTTGCGTTCTTTATTATAAACTAAAACAAATAAATAGTACATTTTATTTTCTAACCTTTAGGACTAAATTATAACTTTACCTAAAAAATGCAAGGCATTCTTTAAATATCTATGTGACATAGATACAATCGACATAGACTTTTATCTTCTGGTCCTCTTAGAATACTTCTAATCCTCTATCATATTTTTTGACTGGAGACCGAAATCAGGGAACTGAGAATTTTGAGGTTAAATATTAAGTTCTCGCACGGTTTACTATTTCATTCATTAAAAATGAAGTTGAATACCAATATTATATTTATGTTACGTTAAATAAAATTTAGTAAAAATAGTAAACTTAGAATATAATACGAGCCAGGGGACTAAAAAGCTAATTGCAACAGGTGATTGTCAACGATTTTACAATCTTAAGTAATCCAAAATGGCCACTTGTTATGAAACTAAAGAGGAGCACTAATTCGCTTGATTAGTTTTGACTTACTTCGCGTGATTTCTTTCTTAATACCGCAGATATCGTTTCTTTTAAAAATAATTTCACGGAGAGAGAACTGAGACGTAAAAGGGGTGACAAAAATTGTAGATGTTTTTTGCCGATAAAATGAAGTCAATTAAAGTAAAAGATAAATTTGAATGATAAATATAACTATTGTAAAATATATATAAAAAGATTAATAAATCATTTGAAATTCATGCTCTGGAGATAGATTGTAGAGTAAATTTTGTAGGCATGGAACTTCCATGTTAACATGGCAGGGAACTGAGAACTTCACGCATAAAGGTTAATTTTTTAATATAAATAAATTAAATTGGTAATTCTTCATAGCTCGCCTATGAATTTACAGTTGTTATCTTTCTCTGTCATGCAAATATAATGCGATTTAACGTTTTTAAGAGCTTAAAAATGTGAAAGCCACAGAAAATCTCCATTTTTGTAAAATCACCCACATGTATATAATTATAATATATATATAATATATTATGTACTTGCTCATATATAATTATATTTTTATCTCAATAAAAGTTAACATTCGTTTTTCCAAAAGCATTTACTTTTTAGTGATTCCAAAAAGAAAAACAAACATAAAAACTTCGGCATTCAACATTTTGACGTGTTTGATTATTGATGTTGGTATACTGTCACTCATAAATATCACAATTAGAGTTAATAAATCATAAACTTAAATTATCTTTTGAAAAGATATTGGTAGTAATGTATTTCAACTCTTTAGTATATATATCATACAGTATATATACATGTCCTTACTGTTTATAAACATTGTTATTTGTATTAAGTTCGAAACTCTTTCGGTTAGTTTTATATTTCAGAAATGGAAGAATCTGAAGATAAAGAGATTGTCTAATTATAAACTGATTCTCCAAAATTTAATAATTACAAACGTCGATGTGACATCATTTGTTTATATACTTTTGTGCAGTACATATATGTATAAGTGTATATATATAACTACAGAGACTATAAAAAGTATTTGTAAACCATTATACGTATATATTTACATATCATTTTTATATTAATTAATTAGCTCCAGCTATATTAAATTCTGTATTATTTAGTAGTACTTTCATATAACTGCAAAAAATTGATACTGTGAAAATGAAATGTAGGATATGCTAAAGAAATGCTTCATTAAAAAGCAATGGCATGCGCAAGTACTTTTTTATAGCCACTTTGTAATGACTCTACACTTTTTAAATCACAATTTTTAGTATATTTCTTGTAGTAATAATTTACTATATTTATTGATAACTTGGTAAGTCATAGAAAGAAAAATGCAATATTCTGTCTTTACTGGCATTAACATAATTTTAATATTTTTTAATATGTAGTACTTACTTATAGGCACATATTTATGTGTAGCATAATTATTACATAAAAGATTCAAAATAATAATTAGTATTTATTGAAATAAATTAAATAAGTACCAATTAATTAATTAGGTACTTTGGTCATTATTTCTTCATTTTATCGTAACAAAAACTTTTTAAAACGAAAAATAAGCTATAATAAAATAAATATAATAAACAATGTTCGAAAGTTTTTTCTTTGGGTCCGTAACACTAAACAATCATAAACCTGACGAGTTTTGTAGCGTTATTTGAAAATAATCGGTAAAGACAAGTAGTCGGCCGACAAGCCAGCTTCTTGAAAGCTGATCATTCGGTTAGTCGGTTAGTCGGCCAAAATTCTACTGGGTACATCTCTACTATTCACAAAATTATGAAATAAGACCAAGTTGCATAAACTAAAAATATTTTCAAATTATAATGTATAATCTAAAATAGTAAAACAAAAGGAATATTGACTAAAATTGCTGTCTTCAAACAGAAAGTTGCTTTAATATACACGGACTACCTCGTTTCTAAGAAAAGCAGTCTCGTCGATGTCTTACCCTTTTTTAACTATTCATCCGGATTATTTAGAGCTTGGAAATCACTACAGAAATCTTCAATGCCATTCAAGTCCCTGGCGCAAAGGGCCACCATAAAATGGGGTGATTAGATGCGGCCAGGAAAGAAAGGGGAGGACATTACTTTTAATTTCGTGCGGTGAAAGTAGAACGAGTTGAGAACCGGATGCTCGACTTTTTCACACGAATGCCAGCGTAACTCGAGGAACGCGTACTTTTTCCTATCTAGCGCATCTCTCTAACCCGCTCTTAAAGTGAATTTTCTCGAAACATGAAAAGGAAAAGAGAAACGAGAACAGCCTCGAGCTTTTTCGAGCATTAAAGGCTCGATCACGAAATTTCTGCTTGATATTTTAATAACCCTGAAACGAACGCACGATTTCAGCAATGTATTTCTCTGTATTCTTCGAATTTTTTTTTCTATTCTGTCCTTATTCTCGATGAAGTCTTTTTATCTATTCTTATTTTAAATTATATTCGTTCCAAACATGCTATTAATAATTAATAGACTATAATTAATGCGGATGTTTATACATTTACGGAGGATTTAAAGATAGAGAACTGTATAACATTTACATAATTCGTTATAATATTTGATGGATGAAATAAATTTTTCTATACTTAACATTTCTTTTAACTGTATTCATGAAAATACGAATTTGCATAAATATCCGGTCTAGCAATTTGGTTGTTTAAAATAATTTCGATCTACAGTTTAAAACAAGTGATGAAAGAAAAGAATACTTGTATAGAAATGCTTTTTCTTGGCCGGTTCCTTATCATCAATTTCATTTAATACCAATTCTACTTTCTTGAATGAACTTTTTTATTAAACGTTATGCAGATTGATATACTTCGTGTACTTAATGTAATTGAAAGCTTAAACTCCTAACTAAATTAGATTTAGTTTTATATAAATAAAATTTAATATATTTGTTCGATTTTTATTTCCATAAAAGCAATATTTAGAGGTTTTTACGCAGTGCTAAAGCTAAATTTGTTTAACACGTGTAATTTCTTTCGTCAAACCATTTTTAATACTGGCAAACCTTGAAAATATCTTCTTAAAAATATGTTTGAAACTGAAACAGTAGATTTTTTTCATTCATGTTATATAATGATGTGGCATTTTGCATCAGATACTACAGCAATAAATAGCCAATTCTGATTTAAATAGGTGTTAATGGAATCGTAATCAAAAAGGTAGATTATTATTTACAAATTGATATTATTGAATAGTATTAAATACTGTTAAGATAAACGAATTAAAACAGGTGCTTCGGTGTAAAATTAATGAAACGATATTAATGGTAAAATATTTACGGCTAATACTTCATTAGGTTCTAACGACCATTTAAAATTCTACTGTAAAACAACTGCAGTATAAAATAAACTATTCGGGAGCTGCGCGTAACGCGAACACATATCAGCAATTTGCATTGGCGGAAGTAGATCGCGTTTTATGTTCCGCCTGGTTGTCATAAACTTAATTAAATGTACTTTATGAATTTTACTTGAGTCCAACATTGTTAGAATTGTAAAATCTTCCTTCCAACTAAATTGTATCTTCTTTTAAGATTATGATATAAAGAAAGTAATAATTATGAAAGTATTAGATGTTATATAAATGAATCGATTAGAAGTTAATAAAATCTCTAAATATATTTGATTAAATTTAATTTAGAGTTAGTAATTAAAGAGATCGGTAATGTAAATAAAGAACAAATAAGACGATTCAAATATTATCAAACCTATCATTCTATCACTCAATGTTACTACATAGATATACGTATAATCAGGACAAATTAAGTTAGATAGAATCAAGTTAATGTAATGAAACATATTCGTATATATAAAAAGACTACAAATGATAATTTTTATAATTTATACTAATTTAAAGCATTAATGCTATGATGCGATTAATTTATGAAAGAAGAAATTTAACTTAATTAAAATATTGATTAATAGTTATTAAAAAGTTCTTTGAATTTAAAAAGACATTTCACAGATAATTTCCACTATTTGCATAATTACGTTAATTGATTCTGATACAATTCGAATGACATTGATAGTTTTATCAATAAAGCAGAATATCAAAGAAAAATATCAAAATATAGTGGAAGTACGTGCCTATCAGATATAATCAATCAAAATTTCAGCTTTTTATTTTTTGCGATTGCAAGTCAATTACAAGACATGACGAAGATAATTTAATTAAGGTCCAAGTAACGTGATCAAAGTACACCAAAGTGCATATCATGTGCATAACAGGATTCATATACGTTTGTTTTATCTTTTTGTATGACATGTGCATAATTTGTATGCTATTCAAATTTGTAAATGAAATCATACAGCCAAATTTAAATAACAAACATAACTATAACATCTATATTATTTATACATATATTATATTTGTATATTACATATATTTAATATTTATATCTTATGTACATTATAGGAATAGTTCGGATAATGCATTGATGTAATTTTGAAGATGCAAAAATTAAAGAGCGAAAACAATGTGATGTATGCATGTATGTGTATGTATGTTGTAATAACTTACAATATTTTCCTCCTTTTAGAATAACATGTTTTCTTTTCTTTGCAAATGTTTCTATATGCGCATAAAAGTTCTAGTTCTCAAAAATGTATTTTAGGAAAGAATATCATTTTTCTTCAAAATATTTGTACAATATTCTCTTATGAAATTAAAGAATAGTTAATATAAAATGTAACTTCTAGGTATAGTTAATAATATGAAGACGACAGATAAAATGTATTATATAATTTTCTTTGTGGAAATTTCCTAATTTTTATGTTATTTGGTGGTTGAATGAAGTGCTTCAATACAGTAGTACTTCATCTATTTAAACTTGTCGGGAAACAAACAGCTTATATAATTGGAATTTATACAATAGGAGCTCACCAATTTTGCCGACTACCTAATATTTTGCCGTCACATAATAGGGGCTCATATTCAAATAACTAAATTCAGCCAATAAAAATTCAGTTAATCAAGCATTAACTAAAATTTCAACAAATGAAGTACTATTGTATGATATAATTAAAAAAGAGAACAGTCATTTAGGCTTGAAGATATAAACTTAAACGATAAATCTACGAATTTTTATATACAAAAATTATGGAAAATTGTTAGCAAATAAAAAAAGACGATACTTTATGCAGTAATTTACAGGCTAATAATATTAATAGTTCATAGATTTCTGTTATATGAACTATTAGCTACAATTTGATAATTTTATGTAAAATTTATCTACTAAGTTAGTTTAGTTATATAAGAGGAAAACTGAGATTGGTTAACAATATATTAAATTTCAAAACTGCTCCCATATATAAAAAGCGAAAAATATAACCTTTTCCCCTGTGGTCTTCATATAAATTTAGTCTATGTTACAAAGAAACAAAAAGAACAACTAAAATTCTCTTGATTCCGTCAACCCAAAATCCCAAACAATAATTGTTTGTTTGCAAACAAACTATCCCAAACCTGGAACCGCATGAACATCGTCGAAGCGAACAAAACGTATTAGTGCCACTGTCTTTTTTTGCTTGCAGGTACGACGACCGCACTAAGAGCATGTACTCGGAGACGTACATAAAGCACATCGACCGACGAAGATCGAGCGAGTACGGTAGCAGCCTCTGAGAGGAGAGCGAGTTTATACTGTGAATTGCAAATGGAAAACAAAAAGAAGAAAACAAAAAGACACGCATAGATACGTACACACTCACCTAATTACACATCCGCATCGTCGCCTACACATGCAACAAATAAAACGACGCGTATAATCGTCGACTATATATGTAACGTGTAGCCCGCATCGAGAGATTCTTCGCCATCTTGCCAAAAACTCACGGAAGACGAATCTCATCAAGTAACTCGCGCTTTTAAACATATTTGGCTAGCTCGCGTGCTTACGGTTTCAACACAGTACTCGTATATTAAATCATGTGCATTTTGGATTGCTTGGTAATGGATAAAAGACTTTTCAAAGGTTTGCTTTAAGCCCGGTGCACGCATGTTTATTTAGTCAGTTGAAGAAACATTTAAAAATATATTCAAAAAAGAGACATTTGTATGTAATAAATCTGGCAAGGATTATGGGAATGGATGATCAAAAACGTAAATCAAACACGATCAATCAGCAGTTAGTAATGGTGCGTACATACCGCCAGCCATAAGTATTAAGACATCAACTGATACGTAGTACAAATTGTATATTTCTCATTGTTTTTCATTTTCTAAATATTTTGTTATAGATCTATTATTTTATTTATATTGTGTGTGTCCTCTAATATAAAGTAGAATAATATTTGATAGAGCTTTTCAATAGATATAGTGACATAGGTGTCCTGGTGTTGAAGTATATAGTAATTAATATTTTTATAACTGATACTTGTGGCTGGCAGTATATATTATTATTTTTAAACCTTAAAGTTTCCTACGAAACTATTTATTGAAACGTTAACATATTTATATTTTGGTCACATCTTAGGTTCCATTATTTTCTAATTTACTTTAAAATTTGTCATATATGAGACTATGCCGAAGCCATGCAGAAAATAGTAGCCAGTTCCTTCGAAAGAGTCACAATAACAATAAAATACCGTTTGAAACATCGAAACCTTAAAACTTCCTAAAAAAGCAGTGATAGAGGAAGAAACTAAATTTAAATATTTATCACGCCAGAAAGGAGACATTACTATACAAGACGGCTGAAGAAACCGGTAGCACGCGTGGCCAGAGAATACAGAGACACGAAGATCATATACTATCGCGAAACGATCACAGAGATGCACACAGAGGGCAGATAGACGCGCATGAAACGCGTAGGTCACATCGCATTGCCAATACTATCGATATTATTATACTTCTAAGCGACATTCTCGTGAAAAGAAAGGCACGCGCTTCACGCTGGTATCGATCGATCGATGGGTCAGGGAACGATCTTGGAGAAACTTACAAGAAACCATGTTTTGAAAAACATGCGAGAAAGAAAGAACGAAGATTTTCTTCAAAAAGATGTCTTGTCGATTCGTTAACCTCGTCAAGACACCTTCGCCTAATTTTTTTTTCAATTCTTGAAAATATTCTGTGTCGTATTGGGTGGCCAAGTGTGCTGTTCGATTCGTAGATAACTCGAGTTCCACATGAAATCGTTTATCGATAAGATTGAAGAAGTTATAAGAGAGATAAACTATAAAGAATAATGAATTATCGAAACTTCGAAGCAAGTAAATGTTTATTAATGTAATGGATTTGATTGGCAGCTCGAGAGTTAATATGTAATATATTTAGATAACCAATGAAGTCGACTACGCGATTTCCTAACCATTTAATCGAAGGCAAAGTGAATAGAATCGTTTTTAATAGTGAGAGCTCGCTGTGCCTGATATTTGGTGGTTGATAGTGAGATTCAAGGTTCGATGTTAAGTAATAGTCGACTTTAGTGTCGTTTCTGACCTGTATTCAAAGAAAAGACAAAAGAAATGAACACTGTAATCTTTGTTATTTTTAATGCAATTAGTATTATTGCTCACCGATAATGTTATTACATGACACGTTGCATGACATGATCCCGACGTTTCAACGGTATTGCGTATTTTCTTTTTCTTAAAAGAAAATTATGATGTGATATATAATTCCAAAGTGATCGTCGTTATTGTTATCGTTGTTGTTTGATTAGTGCTATTAATCGTCGAGAAGCTATTTATTTTGTTGTTTACGCTTTGGAAAAACGCCGCGTTTTAATATCATTGGTAGTAGATGATCGAGATAATGTTGATAACCGATAATATCGGAAAAATTGTTTTTTAATTCTTTTCTGTATTTTATTGTACGTTTTATCATTCATTGTTGTTATATGATTTTATGTAGAGAATTTATAACATGTTGCGAAGATTTTTATAGATTTTGTGATATTTTTATTTTTTCTTCATTTTATAGTTGAAATATGTCTTCCTTCGAGGAAAGTATAATGGCTGCTTTTAAAATTAAAACGCAATACAGAAATAATTATAGCTCGTTGAACTTTCCTTCCGATTATTTATCTAATCTTATTCGAAAAAAATATTAACTTGTTTAATTATGTATATATTGGACTTAACAATCAAATTTTTGCAATAGCATCTTTATAATCGGACCATGAATGCAATTCATTTTAATATTAGTTTAAATAACGAATATTTATGTACAAAAAATATATATTTTTTATCGTCGCAAATTTTATTTAAATATTAAGTGTTATGTAGATAATTAAGTAATTAGATGATATGATTATAGTCTGTTTTTCTGTCAGGAGTATTTATTTATTTTTCTTGTACGGTTAATAATATTTGTTTAGCTCCTAGTCATCTAAAAAATAGCAACAGCACAATTTTACAATTATATTAAACTATCCAAATATTCATACATTCAAAAATAATAAAATTTCCATTCGGCGAATGTAACGATTTATGTTTCAAGACGTTTAGGGTAAAACATGAATAAGATTTAAAAGATTAGTAATAATAATAAACATATGACCATCTATTGGTAAATCAAAGCAGCGAAATCCTATAAACGTTTAATAAAGCTCTAAATATTTAATAAAAGGCAAACAAATTACGCTTTATCCAAAATAAATTCACCAATAATGTAATACCATTTCAATTCGTACATTTTGATATTATAAAATATTAATATTTAACTCTCTGTGATCAATATTTCCTGTTAATTTTAAAAGGATAAGAGTTTATAAATATCTAAATAGATCAAATCGTTATGTCATAAACATTCGAATCTTAATAAAATTTTCGTTTCTCGAAATTTTCGAGAAGAATGGCCCAACTTTTACGCAGGACGTAAAATGAGTCACAAATCAATTAAAAAGCCATTCCCTATTGTGGACTGAATAATTCACACTGCAAATTAGCAAAGGCACCTTGAAAACCCCGCGCGAAATTCTATTCGAATTAATTACGTGCATCTACGCCATTTCCATGTTCCGAAAAATAGTTTGAATAAGGAATCGTGAACGATTAAATCGATAGTAAAGTGTGCCATTTAATCGATAGAAGGAGGTCGATTTGAAATGATCGAAAGCTCGTACTAACATAATCAAAGGAGCTTTTAATAATAAAGATAAAGTCGAGAGATATTGTACAATGCAATAACCTTTTTTATTAGAGTATGGTTAGGTAAGATTTCATTATATTTTAATTCGTCGATGTGCGTGTCCTTTAGTTGTTAATTAATATTAACTCATTGTCAGTGGAATATTTCGTTTAATTTATGCTTCGTTAATAGTCACGTCGATTGATCAGCAATAAATCAAAGTCTGATAATCTTATCTTATATTGTACGAATTTTTTGTCTTTTGTCTCTTCTAATGTTTCTTCCCTTCTCTTTTTTTTTTTTTTAATTTTGATTCATCGTTTCTCTGTGATAAAATTCGCGTGTTAACGTCCGCTGTAAATAATTTGTAAATATATGTACGTCGTTTCAGTAACGCGATAATCGATAGCCAGAAAAAAGTTTTTCTCTCATATAAACGACTAGTGTTTAGTTTGTAAAAATGATGGGCTACGTGTCAACAATCGCATATGTAAAATAAATCAGCGATGAACAATGTGTCGGAAGAAAATTCTGTATCTAATATTAATTCGCGAATTTAGTACGTTATCTAATGTTCGTTACTTTATGATGTTGAGATGCGTTTTCGTTTATTTTTTGTTATGGAGTTAATGCTCCAGATACGATTATTTCTCAATTGTAAGATCGCGAGATAATTTAATTTTATTTCATGTATGAATTTATAATAAATTGTCGTTTTTTTACAATGTTTCGATGTATTTAGAAAACTTTATTACTTTGCTTCTTGTTAGTTTTGTTAATCTTAAAAACAATTAAAGTTAATAAAAAGAAGTAGGAAAATTTGCGTTATGAACGAAGTTTCAATTTGTTTTATTAAGTACTTTTAATTTGATAATCTATGCTAATCATGCTCATGTTGCATTTTTTGTAAATTTTGATCACCATTTGTTTTTGAAATATCTGAAAGGTTTAATATTATAAGAGAAATTCGCTGCATACCTATGCATACATATCTCACATGTACGTGAAATCATTTTTAGTGAAGAAAAGAAGAAATGTGTTCTGAAAAAATACGTTCTGGAATCTTTTTATAGTTTCATATTAATTTTTTGTATTAGCCTGCCAGAAATAAAACTTGATTATATTTCAACTGTCGAATATTGTTTTTCTTCTTTTTATTGAAGTAATATACTACGTATGTTACGAACTAATCTAAATAAGATAATATTAATATTACAAGCAATATAATTAAATTTAATCATTTTTAATTAATCTCAATTCGTAATAAAAATATGCCAACGTTGATAATTTTAATGATATACAGCTCATTATTAAAATAAATTAAATAAAAAGAAAATAATTGTTCATAAGGATTTGAACAATTTTAATTAATTATTAAATTAATAAATAAAATAAGCATTCTGTTATTATTTCTGTTATAATCAGAATACAGTTCTTTTATTCGACAATATTAATAGCAATCTTTATTCCGTAAAAATTGCAGGAGTTTAATCAATTATCGGTTCTACTGCTATGAAGAATTAAAATCGCAGTTGAATAAGACACGCAGATATTTAAGAGTAATATAAAATGGACTATAAAAATAGCCTTACTTCCATAAAATAATAAAGCGATTTGGAGAACGCCTCGCAAATATCCATTAATTAATGATTAACTCCCTTATTAGTGAAATTTCTAAAAAGAGAAAGATTGTCTCAATACAATCATTTAAATATTTAATTAACTACCTATTCATCGATCTCCATTTTCGTAAAAGACTCATGAGATAAAGGAAACGAAAAGGATAAAAAACATTATACAATTTTTCATATTTCTTTAAAACTTGTTAAAAAATTGTTTAATTCGCAATAATAAAATACTCGACGAATCGAATTTCTCAAAGAAATAAATTTTTTGGTAACTTGATTATTATCGTTCCTTTTTTAATCAAAAATTTGACATAAACAAAATTTTATTCAAAATTTTGATATAGTTTGTTACTTAAGTCTTGGTGGTTCATATTCTTTCATTTATGATAATAAAACACACGACAAATGTAACTTTTTTTAGCATTCTCTTTTCTAACAATTCTTACAAGCATTCATTTTTTTCACCAATTAAAATACAAGAATTTTTATTTATAAATTTGATATAATAAAACGTCTGGTTATTTAAAATTTTAATATGATTTGTTTTTCTTATTTTTAAAACCTTTGTCCGGAAATTTATTTTGCCTGAAATCGTGGTGCATATAATAAGCTTACAGCGATTCCTTGTTTAATATATATTAATGAAACGGGTGACAATTTTCCAAGGGATTGCGACGCGTAACGTACCCTCACGGATCAAACAATCAAGTTCGCTGACTGGCCTCATAAACGAATAGACGCAATGCGACGTTGTCTTTTATGAGATCTTTACGACTGTATATTACACATTTTATACCCGTTATTGGACAAAATTTACACTGTAGTATTTCATATAATTACTGATTGACCGGAAAGGAAGAAAAGATTTGCAAGTCGTGTTTGTTGAATATTTGAGTCAAAACTATTTTGGTCTGAAATTAAAGACTAACCAGTTGAAGTGTGATTTCGTATATATAAAACAAATATATCTATGTTTTTGAATTATTCATATATCTCTTTATTCATTAATTGAAGTTTTCAGCTTTACAGATTTGAAAATTTCTTTCGAATTTTACTTAATTTCAAACGAAATAACAGATATTCTCTAAACGGTAAAATCTTAATTTTCCATTTACTTTGTGTTATATCATAATTTTTCCAATATATCATATATCTTTTATGAAATTAGGTAAAGATTTGTTTAGGACGACTGAATGTTCTAAAAATTAATCTAAAAATTAATCTAAAGTTTTCAGTACCTGATATATAAATATTTTATGAAAAAATTATTTTTAAAATTTTTAATTCTATTTCAAAATTTTAGTTCTATGATAATTTTCCCAATTTTTATAATCGAAAGGACAACGAATGTATACTTGCAAGTTTTTATAAATTGCTTTTAGTTTAATATTTTAATTAAAAAAGCTCGAAAAATTAGTAGAAATAAATGTTATTGAATTTAAAAAGAATTGTAAATATTCGATAAAACATAATTTGTCAATTTTTTAATTTAATTTCAATTTACTTTAATTTCTTTTCACTCTCACCTTAATTTTTTCAACTTTTTAAGGCCAAAGAAAATTTAGAAATATATGTGATACTTGTAAGTTACATGTGTTAAATCGTTCTAGTTCAACATTTTAATCTAAAAAAACATCGAATATTTTAGACTTGAAAAAATTTTCTCGAAAGTCTGTTCAAAAACAAATATAGAACTCGATGAACGATAATTTTCTAATTTTCTAATTTAATTTCGAAATTTTAATTCCATAGCAATTTTTAAGGCCAAATTCATCGTTTAACATAACTAAAAGACTACACAAGAAATACTTCAACTACCTTCTCCGATCTATTGCGACTGCAATTTACGTTGTAAAGTTGCACCTAATGTACACGTACTTCATATTGGTGAAACATGTACGTGATATGAATACACTCACTGCTATAACAATTTACCGAATGTCCCTTCTGGACAAACTGCAAAAATACTCGGAGTTAGTAAAAAAATCTAATAAAACAACGTAAACGACCAAAAATAGATTCGTTATAATACGTATATGCCAAAAAATTTACTATGTTTTTGTGAATAAACTATTTTTAGCAACTACTTTTCACAAATCTTCCATTAGAGAAAACTGTTGACGAAGTTCAATTGTCAAAGAGAAAACTATGGTTCACAACATTAAAATACATCAGTAGACTGCGGATGTTTATACAATATTTATGGCAAATGTGTAAGTGAAAAACTGCAAACGTACACAGGATATCCAGTAATTAAAGGCATAACCAAGAAAAAGATGATTCGTCATGAGAAAATAAATAAGAAAATGAAGAATAAAGTTTCTGTCTATGAGGCTTCAATTTCGAAAAAAACCATTTTGAAAATCTGCTATTAAGAACACGTGTATTTCAAACATATATATAATTCCTAAAATATTAATAAATTATTTATATTTATAAATACAAAAGTAACGAAAAAGTTACGTGATTTTAACCATTGCAAAATTAATAAAAAATCCTAGTTATCTATACAAAAAAATACAAATATACACTTTCTGCAAAGAAAAAGTTAAACAAAGAACTAACCTCAAACTTTAAAGAAATTAATAGATACACCAATAATTTATTTCCTCTAACCTAACCTCAAAGAACCGTATTTTTAGTACTTAAACACAAAATCAAAATATAAGTATAGATGTCATTTAATTAGTACAGAATAAGTCATCACCTTAATGCTGATTATTACAGGCGACGCTAGTATAAGTATAAAGTTGAAAAGATGATTAGGTAATGATTAAAAGAAGGAATGCCAGTCTGACTGGTTATTTCTGATAGACTTAATACAATTATAAAGATAAGCATATTTATTGGTCGAAAGTGTCACAGTGTCACATATACCAATAAGACCCAGAAGGAGACATTGTTCGAATAAACCTTTATCTAGATAATTATTCGAATAAATAATAAATTAATAATTAATTAATTAATTAAATGATTCGAAACTTTTATTCGCGAATATCTTATTCTTCGCTATTTGCTATTAAAGCTTATTAATTCCTATTTATCTGTAAATAGCGCAAATATTTATGTTCACACGCTTTTGTTCTCTCTACGCATTGGTTTGCTAAAGATTGATTGCAAATTTAATAATTATGTTCAGCGAGTTATCTTTATTCGCTCCACGGATACAAATAAATCGTAGTATTGGTGAAGACGAATAAATTCTGTAAATGAATAAAATTATTCATGATTCGCGAGTAATGATCACTTTGTTCATCTTTATTTGCTATTCGTTATTCGAATAAATTTTGACTTTTTTTGTGTGGCTAGAAAATTTCTTAAGTTTGAGGAAATTAAGTACGAATTTTTATTAATATATGTGATTTCTCGTTTCAATTTTATGCTAAAAATAGTTTCAAAACTTTAAAAGACTTTTTTCGATCGAAATAAAAACGAAATTGAAACACAGAAGGTTCAAGGACCATAGCTGAATTAATCATTTTTCCAGCTCTTCACGATTCATTATATAGACGCAATATTGTCTACAGTTGACATTCGTATTCACTGATCCTTGCATAAACGGCGACTATAGGTATCGTTAGAAATGGGAGGATTAAATTAATCAGAACTCGATCGGTCCACGAATATTTCTAAAAAAATCAGAAAGAAAGGAACCATCAAGTTACATGAATTGAACATAATTTTCTTTTACGGTCATAAGATAGGAAAGATTAAACGGATCGATAAGCGCAACAAGCCCCCAATACAGATAATTCTAAGTGTTAATTAGAACCATCAGTCGGATCTAGGCGACGAGGACTGGTGCGGGCGAAATTCAATTGCTGAAGAGCTGAGAAAAAAAGAAACAAGTACGCTTCAATTCTTCAGAAACCTGACCGACAGATTGCGTAAAGCGTGAAGTAATATCTTGATAGAGTAAATTGACGAAGGCGTAGATTAATTTCGCCGTACGTACATCTGCGTTCGTCGAATTCAAGTTTTCTCTTTCCGGTTTCTCTCGTAGGTGTAACAATGCGAGTGTTGATGGGAATGTGATTAAGTTGGTAGAATTGCGGTTACGGTGGAAGGAAAGTAATTTGGTGATTGATTAATCTTTGGAACCTCAACAGAATAGAGTATTCTTTATTTCGTGTTTGAATTTATTTGAAAAATGAAAAGGAGATCGTAGAGATTTTGTTGAATTATTTATCATGAGATTGAACGAACGAACTTTGCAAAATTCTTTTATTTTTTCTTATGCTTCTCGAAATGTAATTTAACAAACAGAGAATTTTTTAACTGTAAAATTGAGTGGACCAATTTTATGGAATATTTCTATTTCTCTCGTTTCTCTGAATGTAAAATTGACTCAATGAGCTTCATAGAATTTTCATGTTTTCTTTTGTATCTTTATAAACGTATAGATACCAAATATGGATTTAGTTCGACAACTGGGAAACTGCTTGATGAGCGAGTTTTATGAATTTTTTCTTTTTTTTCTTATACTCCTCTAAATGTTCTTTAGTAAAGAGCTTTTATTGGGCGCTGAACTATAAAATTTAATGAATGAGCTAAATGAAACTTTTTTATTTTTTCTCGTGCTTTTTTAAATGGACACAAGATTAAAACACAGATTTTACTCGGCATACTTCTGTGGAAATCAATAAACGAATAGTATGAAATTTCCTTATCTTTTTGTATTTTCTTTATATTTTTTGTATTTTGTACTTTGAAAGTGGAGAAAGACAAACAAAATTCTACTTTTAGTATTTTATAGGGCCTTTCCAATACCTCATTTCGTGGGTTGAATTCCAAACATGTGAGATATCAAATAATAGAGATTTATTTATTTAACGCAAAAAATCCGTCAAAATAAGTTTTAGATTTTTTATTTTTTCAATTACTGAAAGTGGAGAAGTAATTTTGACACAATTAGCGCCGTTTTTTTATTGAAATGGAAATATTATATACTATATCATCTGTTTATTATATATTTCGATTCATATTACAGGTCGATAGTTTTAGCATTAATAATTATTATAAATTTACAAAAGTGGGAAATCAAAATTTCAAACAAAACGTGGTTAAATATGTAAATATTGATAAATACAAACTTCTTCAAAGTTGGAAAGAAATATTTAAAGAATTGAACCTAAATATAGGGACAAAGATTCTTGTTTTATATTTTTCAAATCTAATTACGCTTAACTAATAAATTTTAGTGGTTTAAATTAAGTTGATAAATTTTTGTAGTTCATAAAAAATAAAGGTGTTAAAACAAACTATTTTTTACACGTTGGTTGCCAAGTTACTAAATTTATTATAATGATTAAAATAAGATAAACTTTATAAATTAATGAATTTTCTAAGATGTGACTGACAGATAGATAACATTGTCAGACAAAAGTGCGCAAGGGCAATATAATATTTTACAAAAATTAAATGTTGTGGCGTAGTATATTTCGATGTATCGCAACTCCCAGGGTAAAATACATAGATATATAAAATTTGCGTGGAAGCCAACGTGTTAAAAGATGAAGCAAAGCTGAAAATTAGAGAGCGAGTTACCAACTTCCACCGTAGCTATCATCGAAGTAATACATGTATATAGCAATCATTTTCTCGTTCACGCTGAATCTTCATGATTCAGAATGATGAGCAAGCAATAATAAGCGATAATTATGTGTGATAAATAAAATAAAATGTGTCGAATCGTCGTGAGGTAATCGTTCATAATTGTTCCTTCGTATGCTAAGAGTGCGACAAATCGTAAAAAGAGAGAAGAGAATAGAATGCTTCGCGAATACAACAGACTTTTCACTAATATACAAAAGGTGAGTACGGTATCGCAAAAAAGAAATGCAGAGACAGGCTGTAATTCTTTTTGTTTTAATTTTTTTCCCCTTGGGGCAGTCGACCAGATCTCGACATCTAAAACATACTTTCTAGTATAGGTATTTTAAATGTGTCACAATAAATACATTGTACGAGACGAGAAAGTTACGAGATGGTGGCCAAAAGTTTTGTAATGATGGAGAGTCACGGGTCGAGAAGAATGAAGTTTTATCACCGCTAAATTATACAGAATTAAAGTTCAAGGGGATCATAGAAAAATGTCATTTAAATTATGCTATTTAATGAATTTACTTCGTGTTGAGACCAATAAGTGTTAATTTGTTACGATATGTGGCGTTGAAAAATTGGCAAGTGATTGTCTGGATAAATTTTAAATTATGAAATTATATAAATTTTTAGACATAAAAATATTTCTTAACTAACGATTTCTGTAGAATCTTCCAATTATCTTCTTTTTCTGTGCTAAAGAAAGATTACTTTTAATTGGACTTTTAACTTTCTGCAATTAAAATCTTTCTTTTGCACACCGATGATTATACGTTTTTTAATTTGAAACCTAGAAACTTTTAACTGTTACCAAGGTACATAAATTGTTTAATGCAGATGTACTTATACAAATGAAGGAGTATTAAAACTCAAAGGAAGGATACATGTGGGTATTTTTGAGTCATACAGTGTTATGAAGGAATTAGTTTAGTAAAGAATTATTATTGTATTTTTTTATATGGCCCATAAAATTGTTTGATAGCA
Organism: Bombus terrestris; assembly: GCF_910591885.1. Lineage (NCBI taxonomy): Eukaryota > Metazoa > Arthropoda > Insecta > Hymenoptera > Apidae > Bombus > Bombus terrestris. The sequence continues at coordinate 10,220,481 of NC_063276.1, read as the reverse complement.
TACTCTTAAACATATTATTAAATTCTTAGTTACTGTATGTATAATGTTTAGAGTTGTGATACATTATTTCAAACATTTTACTTCTGTTTCTTTCGCTTTTACGTTACATGGATACCCATACTACATACCACTGAAGATAATTCTTCTTGACATGTGACATAATTAAAGAGTACGCACATCAAACTGCAGAAATTGCAAGCTCTCAATACAAAAATCATTCGTTCTCATATAAATTCTTATCGAAATAAATTACGCTGATATTTTGACACTATTACGCTAGATATTTAATATGAAAAGCATAACAAATAAATAAACCTTATTCTGACGTCAAAATTCAACATTTTATAATTTCTTACCAATTCAAACAATCATATTTATTTTAAATATCATCTGAGACCAAATTTTAAATAAAATTTTTGTTACCCATCAGAATTCTATAATTTCCTTTAAAAAATTTGTAATTTTGAAATCTTGCAGTTTCTCTATATTTAAAAAATCGCGTGCTTTCGCCAATACTGCGTGAAAAAAGCGATAGAAATGATAATAGGAGGAAAGAAATTTAGATGTAATCGTACGAAATACATACTATAGACAATCAAACGTGCGTCACAAAACAAACAAAACATGTTTATGTGACGTGCGATTTTCACATCGCGGAATTTCGCCTGCATCGCGTCGTTCAATTTCGTGTGTACAAGCGTCAATGTGCTACGTTTACGATATAAAGATAATAATGATAATTGTAACGATAACGATAATTGATAATAATAACCGTAACGATTGATGAATATTATCGCAATAAAACGAGGACTAAATCAAGGATAAGAAAGGACGAAGATAATATAAAAAATAAAAAGCATGTCAATGTCTTGTATGTAAATAGTAAGTGTATAAATTGTCATTGTATAGCGATCACGGTATTGTAGCTGGATGTACGATTGTATTTTAAATGTCCATTATTTCTTTTTGTTATAACTTATTTCAATGAAGATTAGTCGAAATAAAAATTGTTTCTTCGAAATCTACTCGATTGCGATTTTTATCGTATATAGTGAAACGAATGGTTGGACGAATTTCAGTTTTTCGGAATACAGGTACGTACATATATAAAATTCCAGTGAGCTGTGAAGAGAGAACTTATGTTTTTAAAAATATAGGAGCATATAGAATTGCAAATACTATTAGATGGAAGTTATTGCAGCGTTTCAACGTTTATCATTACTGGATATTAAGTTTTGGTTTAAATACAGATATTACTTTTAAAAGCTATGTCAGAAGGATTGGGATTCCTCAGAAGGAAGAAAACAAGCAAAGGAACTTTAAGAATAGTATAATCAAAAAATGTTATAATAAGATAGACTTTCTCGTCGTGTGCCAATCGAAGACCGCCGCTTTTCCCCGTTGGCCGCACGATCGCGCACGCGATCATATAAACAAGTCTCGACGCTCATATACCGAAGCCTAGGGAAAATCACCTCAAGATTGAGTCGGGAAAAATCAACATGGGAAACAAGATTCTCGTTCCCCATGTGCGTACTACAAATGTCTCCCACAGAGACAAAGACACTCCACTCATCTCTTTCTGTCTCACAAGAACGTGAACTTTGTTGTCTTCTATGTTGATCTCTCACGATTAGTTACGACTCAATTTTCGGATGTTTTTCCCCAGAGATTTGTTTAACTGATCGTAATCGCAGACACAGTCACGATTTAACCGTTATCGTTGGTTCAAATTCCTAGACTCATTAAATCTCTTTTTCTGAAATAAATGTAAATCTTGTATTATGTTATTTTATTATCGTTTTTTCGCGCATTTCTTAATTTTGTGTTTACAGTAGGCGAAACGTTTATTGATTTTGGAATTGTTAGAAACATTATATGTTCGTAAAACTGTAGAAATAATATTGCATTGTATTAACATATTTCGGATATCTGATTGAATGATCAAAACCTACTCATATTCGATTCGAACAGTGAAACTATCTTAAAAATTTATTACAATTCTTGTGAGTGAAAATTCTAGAAAGTGAACTTTTATGTGTGCACTGTACATACATATATGTATATCATTCCCTATATTAATTCCTCCTTATGTACATTTGTATATCACTTCCCTACTTAGTTTCTTATTTTATATATAGAATGATATTTCTTCAAATGATTTGTTATTTTTCCAAGGTGTCACATGTCCGCTTTTACATGTTATTCAGCGGAATCCTGTATATTTAGATGCATATCACAAAGTAACGATCACTGTCATATGTGCGACAATTGTATATAATGTATACAAATGTATATACATATATTTACCGCGAGCGGGCGATGATTTTTATTTGTCGCGAGTATGTAATTCTCTGTGCAGAATTCGAACAAATAACATGTACAAGCAGACATGAGTTGATTCGTTATGAAAAAATAAGAAGAAAATGGGGAACAAAATTTTTGTATAGGATATGTATCCGAGAAAATGGAGATTTTATGGAAAATAGAAAATGGAAACTAAAAATTTATCAAGTGAACTGAAACATTCCTCGAATGAAAAAATTTTATTACATATCTTTTTCCTTTTTTACTTTTTCTTTTTTCTTATAAGGAATCACCTTATGCTCATTTGTACATATTATTCAACAGGACCCTGAATAATCTAATGGGGTAGTAAGATATTCGTTCGACAAAACTCGTTTCTTTGCATCAAGTTTAAAAAAATGAATCGGATGATTCAATAATACGGAAACCATAAACGTAATAATTTTGGTCTTATTAAAGCAGAATGTTCGTGTGCTTATCTATTGTTCGTTATAAATTAATATCATTTGATAATGTTCCAGAATTCCTACATTCCATTACACTCCATTAAACGCGTAATATAATCTTAAGATTACAAACAGAATATCTTCACATCATATTGTATTCCTTTTTGCAGATTGGCTCAAAATATATCTTGGAAATGGTGGATTATATAGTCTCTTTTCTGTTATTACACTTCTAATCATTACGTAATACATACAAATTGCTGAAAATTTGCTCATATTTTTCTAAAAAAATAAAATGCATTTTTAAAATTTAGTAAATCCACTTCTTGCAATTATTTTCAATAATTCAACCCAGTCATAAAGAAAACTATCTACTAAAAAATATCCGTTATTAGAATTCTTCTTTATATTTGTACACAATACACATAAATATTTTTTCTAGAAATACATTTCTTTTACTCCTTACCACTTGTACCGTAAGAAACCTCTGCCCTACTATTCCTTAGAATTGTATACGACAACCAGATATCGATTTCCATGAAATGTCCGGTTATTCATACAACTACACACTTCATTGTATAAACTATGATATATATATCTACAAAAATTTTCCTATCACATTTTTATTTTCAATAATTCAAACTAAGGGGCAAGGAAGCTATATCTTAAAAGTTCACATTTTTCTAGAAAATATCCTGAATGACAATTTGGACAATACACGCTTCTCCATTCTCGGCCTTTTTTCTTCAAATTTACTTTTTTCACTCGTCAAGATATAGCATCATAAGAAATCGTTTCCCTCGTTTCGAAGGCTTATAAAACTGTCTTAATTACCAACCTACCCCTCGTCCTTCCTTCCATTCTACTCATCTCAAGAGGCTAATTCGTCATATGAAACGTTTAATGAAATTCCTAAACACGCTGGGTAAAACGGTGTGGTCCTGGCGTGGTCGTTGCGCATTGCAGCAACCCCACTACAAATGCCCAGCCGCTACGAGCTGCATGTAGCTAATGCAGCAGCTGGCATGCGGTGCAGTTACAATTCCGCGAAACCAGCCTCTTTGATTGCAGGCCGTACCGAGGACACTTAATTGCGAACTGCATTCTTTTTTACCTTTTGCCTCAATTTTTTCTCCTTTACGTCCATTTTTTCGTTGCCGAGTACTTTTTACGGACGAGGAGATAAAAACGAGTTTCTTTTCTTGTGTTTGGTTGTTGTGTCGAGGAATTTGTGATGTTGTAGGCTGAGTTTTTAGGTGTTCTTTTATGGTATAGGTTATGTCTGGTATGTTGAATTTGAAAGAGTGTAAAGATTCTGTGATGTTTAGGTAGAATGGAGTATATTTGATTATTTAAGTAAAAGGGGATATTTTTGAGCGAACTATTGTTGTTTCACGGGATTTTCCGAAGTTGTTGGCTTCTGTTTCTAGAGGTAGACCTATGGCTAAAACTTATAAAGACAGAAAATGGATAATATATCAATAGTTAAAAGGAGAAAAACAAAATACAAAAGGAAATAAGAGAAAAACATAATATGAAAGAGAATAATAAAAAGAGCATATTATTATAAGTATACTATGTATTGATGTTTTACGAAACTTCTCAAAATATTTATTTATTTTGGTTTAACAGATAGAAAATGGATAAAATAGCAGTAGTAAGGGAAAAAGCAAGATATCAATAAAAAGGAAAGAAAGAGAAGAGAATTGAATTAAAGAATATGGGAATTGGAATGTGGATATATGAATGTTTATAATCTTAAGTAATTCTGAGTGTGAAAGGTAGAAAGAGGAGTTGAAATTTGAAATTAGGCTCTGAAAGAGGAATTCTGGGCAAACGTGACTGTATCTGTCTTAGGAATGTCTTCATACGTTGTCTGAAGTGAGTGAAAAAGAACGTGAAATGAAAAAAATGTGAGGACGTGAGTAAATAAATATTGTATTGAAAATTCGTCACAGTCTACAGAGTCATTTGTGTTGTGAAATTATATACAGTTACATTATACAGGGTAGTTGGTAACTGGTGGTACAAGCGAAAAGGGGGTGATTCTACGCGAAAAAAGAAGTCGAAAATATAGAATACAAATTTTTCGTTTGAGGCTTTGTTTTCGAGAAAATCGACTTTCAATTTTCGCTCGGTATGCGTGCGCTTTATCACGTCTCGTTATAACGGATCTCACTATAGATCGTTGTCTCGATTGACGTTATGTTGATAAACACTTCCTATGTGACCGAAGTGTTTTCCTACCTATTAACTTACTACCCGACTTTTATCGCTATCCACTATCAGTACCTATTAGTCTACCATCATGTCTACATACAGCAATCGGGAATGTACGGACATGATACCTCCGTTAGGTGCGTGTGGTGGTAACGCATCAGCCGCAGCTGATCATTATAGACACCGGTATCCCAATCGTCGACATCCTGACAGACGTGTTATTCAAAGAGCAGAACGAACCCTCGGCGAATACGGTTCTTTTGAAAAACTTAAATGATATGGTGGTCGTCGACGACGCGTTAGTGTAAATGTTGAAGAGCAAATACTAAAGGACGTTTTGGAATATCCTGACATAAGTGCACCTTTCTTTGCGGTATGGAAATGTAACGTCAGCAGGATATTTCGATTTCTTACAAAACAAACTACCGGAATTATTAGAATTATTAGGCCTTTAGGAAAGGCTTCCGAACGAAGGCTTTCCTCGATGAATCCGAGGGTCTCGTGTCCTTAGACACACCTCATATAGTTTTTCCTCGGTGGCATCATTGGGACGAAGAGTCATTCTCTTGTGCGATCTTATCGACAAAAAGAGTAACGTCTTTACGATCAGTGAGTATTTCACGTTTTGTTAACAAAGAGTCAGACTTGGACTTTATGAGAACGTACATTTATCATCCCGTTGACCGCGGATTCGTTATTGAACCTAGGAGCATTGTCATTAGCTTCTCGAGTATCTAATTATCGCGATTGCTTGTCAAATTCTGTCATCATATTTGCACTAGTAAATATCTCTTCTATTGCATAACGACAACGTTTAATTCAAATGAAGATTCGTTTCACGCCCCTAATCCTATTCATAATATAAATGCAACATATATATAGTCAAGAGTATACAATGGCATGTATGGCTGACAAGATGAGCTATTAATAGAATACCTTAGAGTATAACAAAAGGGATATACATCAAAGATACTATTAGTCAAAGTTCCGTTACATTTCTGAATGTGAAGTAAATTAGAGATAAATAGATAGATAGATAGATAGATAGATAGATAGATAGATAGATAGATAGATAGAGAGAGAGAGAGAGAGAGAGATTAGCGAAACTTTGATGAGGCAAGCAAATACATAGTAATGAGAAAATGTCGTTAAGTTGTGAGACAGACGAAGGGGGTAGAAGATTAATGAACAAACAAAAGAGACAGTATTCATCTCTTGTAACAGCTCGCTGACAATACTGGTATAATTACGTGGCTCCGATACATGCAGTTTTCGTGAAGGTAATCATATTACGTAGTAATGCTGAATGTTATTAAGTTCCAAGTGGTCTGATGAGAAAGCATCAACTGGCTTGTTTGTTGCCCAAGGATGCATTCAATTCTCTTTGTACCTTGGTAGTCAACCTTCTCCGCCGGCTAATTTTTATTTTCAGGAACATTTCTCGACCATAGAGATCCTCGTTAATATGCAGGGTTGCTCGAAATTAAATGGTGAAGCTGTGAAAGGGGCAATTTTGCGAGTCGAAATATTTCAAAATGAAAGAATAAATTTCCCTTGGACAAACTTTTTCCTGGGTACGTCTCCGTGGAAAAATGTGTATGCTCATCTGACCTTTAGTTGTAATTTCATAACTAAATTGCGAATGCTTTTGCACGTTAAATACTTAACGTTAATTGATGAAAATTTAATATTCATTATAGAAATAATTTGTAATATATGTCGACTTCCACGGTTTTCTAATTTAAATTCTTTGTAACTTCAAGTAGTCTATAAGATCAATGTCTGTATTGTGCACTTGTTCGTAACATACGTAGAACTGAATAGCAACAAATATAATAATAATTATACAATTGCAAATATTGGTAAAAATTATTATCGACAAATAAGTATATGCAAGATGGAAATTAATTGTGTCATATCAAAAAAACTGATGAGATTATTATAATAATATAGTATAATATTATATCTTTTCATATGAGAGAATGATCTTTAAGGCTTGTTAAAGTCTTCATAACTTGTTAATAATTTACTTATGTTGTAACTGTTTACACAGTCGTAAATAAGAGTGTACATGTATTTCGTACATATGTAGAATAACAGTAGATATTCTTGAAAAGTTGTCAAAAAAGTCACATTTGGGTTAAGTCTTATAATTATTAGAAAGAAAGAGCATATAGATTTGATTCTAGTCAAACACCTTATATATAATACATTCTTTCTAACAATTACCAGTTAACACGTTTCATCATAAACAAAATATAAATATTCTAATGGTACTATAGTTTTAAAGAAAGAAGGAAATGCAAAATGAAACTTCATTGCACTGAATTTAGATAATATTGTTACATCAGGATCCTCTTGCATAATAATTTGCTAACAAATGTTATTATATAAATATTACTAACAAATATAACACATATTATGTAATAAATATTAGTGAATCGACAAATGTTGAGTTATAAATTGTAGGCTTCTCTGTTGAAATGTTACAACTTTATGTCAGATAGTATAGAGAAATTAAAATTTCACTTGTTTCGGGGTCAAACTTGTCCTGATTACGTAAGAGAATCTTCATATCACTAGTAATTTGTAAGTTGTGACTTATAAAATTTCATTATTAATATTAATGAATTAAAGAAGACTACCCAGATATTCGTAATTTATATTTTCGACTACCCAGACATTCGTAATTTATATTTTCATGATTTTTTCATCAGTGTCATATTTCAACGTATGTAGTTTAACAATAAAAATCCTGAATATTCTTACTTAGCACCTTTTACACGTTACCTTCTATTACTCCTTTCATGCGAAAGATCGATAAACGTTATTTCAACGCCATTTTCTCGACATTGAAAGTCAAGACCCGATTAAATGACTTGAAGAATCGTCGAAGCTCGAAGAGACAAGCTGGCCAGATCGATACCGAACATCGAAAACTCAGAATACTTAAGTAAGAAGCTCATTTACGTCAGTAGAAAGCCGATGAGGCTGAAATATGTGACCTTGGTGAAGCGGAGAGGGTTGATTCCTCGCACTGATTAACATGCAAAACTACCTCTTCTGCGAAGGTCTCGTTGCACATATCGTAAAACGCATTTCAAGCTCGAACGCTATGGAAAAATGTTAAATGACAGTTATTTTCAGCAACGCGATCTTAAACTTTATCGAAGCAATCTTGCTGCGCGATACCCGAGGAATTTTCTAAAGGTGTTCCTCTCGAAAAATTTCTCCAATAGATAAAAGGTCGAACGCGTTACGAAGAAAAAGGGCAAATGGAAGTAAGCCAAACGTCACCCCTTTTCTATGGAAACAAAAGTTTTTTGCATGATGATTATGGTAATTATCCGGATATTATAGAAGTTATAGAAGACGTAATAAAATAATATACGAGAGTTTTAGACTATCTACTAAGTGACTGCTTCACTTTTAATGACTAATACCAAAATATTTGCTGTTATCTTAATTTTTATGTCCCTGGCTTGGATTGACATTATTTATTATATTATTTATTATATTATTTATGATATTATTTATCTCTGACATAATACGATTTACTTAAAAAATTACAAATAAAAGACCTAGAGTGATTTTATTAGGTATTTACTAGAGCTGTTGCAAAATATAATGACACGATAAAATTTATTTTTAGAAGTCGCTGTGCAAACTCACAATAAACGAGCATCGTAATTATCAATTATTCAACAAATAAATAGTACAAGCGGATAAAACACGCGTTGCATCGTTATGACCGAAATTCCTGTTCGAGTAAATATTCTGCGAAAGATTTTATCAAAATTTTCCCATCTCGTCTTCTGTTTATCTTCCCAAGGTATAACTTGTAGCGGGTAGACGGAATTCTGGAGATTTGCGCACGAGAAACGCAAAAAAGGCATCTCAGCAACCGCGAGAATCCTTTTGGTTTGAAACCAGGTCGTCTATGAAGAGAAACGAAAAGAATTCCGTGTTGGAGACGGAAACGAATGAATCTGAGTCAGTCGATTTTCGAGCAACGTTTCAAGTAAGGCTATTGAAAACGGATAGAAGCGCGAAATTCTGGAGAATGTATTGTATATGATAATTGCATTTTATGTTTACGTAGGAGATCGAATTCTTGATCTTATTTCTATTCAACAATCTGTTTATGTGAATATCATATCTTTCTTCTTACAGCTTCAAGGATTCATTATATTAAAGCATTGCAGTTATACGGGACGACTTACCTACTGGTAGTTTGAAGTTTTGTATATACGGTGAGGAATAAAAGTGTTGGTGCAGTTGGAATGTGGAAATAAAAAGAGAAATATTTTCTATATATTAAATGTATTTAAATATATGTAGCAATATATTATTCATAGATATTTACAATAATAACTTTACAGTACTTACTACAGTAATTACAGTAATTAACTATAGTAATTGACTTCTATTTATGTATATTTGTTATCGTAAATATCTGTGACTATATAAATATAATGTAGGACTACTATCATCTATTCACAGAGATATAATATAGGATTATATAGGCGACTATAAATAATAATATAGGAAATACTGCTTTCATTATTTCTATATTCTAACTGTACGAATACTTTTGTCTCTCACTGTATATATGAAACTTCCAACTATCAGCAGGTAGATCGTCCCGTATAACTGCAATGCTTTAAAATAACGAATCCTTAAAGCTGTAAGAAAAAATATATAATAGATATTCACAGAAATATAAGACTGAGAATTCGATTGTATATAATTTCAGAAAATCAAATCAAATTGCAAAAAATGTCTAAAACAAATCAATTCTTTCTAAACATTATAACATACAATCTATTCTAGTGATTTACACCATTATAAATAATCAATTAAGACACAAAAAGATTGCAAATTTCGAAATAAATTTCTGGAAACAATTATCACTTTCTTATAAGTATTTGAATTAACTATAACAGTCTGTATATCAATCTAAATTTGTATAGGTATATTCAATATATTATAATCTTTTTGATCTATACTTAACTTAAAAGGAAACATCTTGAATGTAGAACATATCGATTTTGATGGAACGTATCTAAATATACGAAAAATAGATCTCGAAAAAATATTCTTCACGCATTTTTTTACATCCGCTGTCATCTACATTAAAGGAATAATAATATTCCTGAAAATTGAGGATGGAATATATATTTTTTGGAATACCATAACTCCTGCTAGATTCTTGCAATGGTTCATAGGTTCATATATAACATTAATAAATGTTCTATCCGAAGGAACATACGCGAAGATATTTGTAAGTATTTTTGTAACACACGTATTCGAATACAAGAGACATTTTTGAGTAAGAGCACTAGTTTAATTCTAGCTATTGCTAACGCTTTCTAACAATGCTTTTTATACTTTCAATATTTGTTCCGTCCCAATAGTCGAAAGTGTCATAAACCCGATCTTTAGAAACTGATCGGTAGTAATTAGCGTAGCGAATAACAAACGAAATTTCGCAACCTTTTCCTAATTATTCAGCGCAGGTATCTCACACCCGCTACAAGAAAAGGGAGTAAGTGACAATTAACGGGCATGCTGATTGGAATTTTGTACGATCAGTAAAAATCAATCCGGAATAATCAGAATGCATAATTCCAGAAACGCTCTTATATGATCTTTGTGAGATCGCCGCGTGGGTCTCACAAGATCAGAATTGTTTCAGTCGTCAAATAGAACATCAGAATACCGCAAAATACAATTTACCTGAAGACATTAGAATTCAAAAAGTTAAGACCTGGGGAATTGAATATGCTAAAAAGAATACTGAACGTACAAGACAGATGAAAAGAATTAATGGTAAATGTGGCAAAGGAGAATTCATTCTTATTTGTAACACGATAAAGCATATAGCAGCACGACAGTAGAGAAATTCAGCGGAGATATTTTTGATTAATTGGAGGACAATGGAGAGAAAGAAGCCAACCTTGGGTTCCTTACTGAGCCTCTGTTAAAAGGCCCTGTTATTCCGAGCCGCATAACTCCTAAATGCACTATATAGCTGCAAAAGGGGGACAATATCAAGTTCTAATGCTAAGCATTTCTCAGAAAACGAAAATTTATCTTTCAATATATAGTATAACGTCAAAACATCATATTTTCTCATATACCAAAATTATAGGGAGAGCGCTTAATGGTTAAAAAAAACGAATCGCGTTCATTTGCTCAGCTATTTAATGTGACGAAGGCAACGGAATGTCGGATTTGGACCATTTGACATTTGCTCGTCGACTAACCGAAACTGATCATTAACAGTTCGATGATGGAGAGTGATCAGATTATCGGCGCCCAATCCATCGCGAAAACCAATGACTGACACAGATCCTCAAGGAAGGTTTTCACGTTTTATCACCTACAGTTCGGCCAGTCCTGATACTCGTGAGGTGTAAGTGTTGTCCGTGGTAATTGTAGCTGCTGGCTGTAGATGTCGCTGCTGGGATACTACTGTTTTTCTTTTAATTTAGATGGATGGAAAAAAAATCGGATTTCAGTCGCCGGAATTTGAACCCGGGTCCCGAACGTTCATAACCTAAGGCGCCAACCACTGCGCTGCCGTCGTCCGGTACTAGTTATTGTCGAGTGGTGGTGTATTTGTTTGTCGAGTGTCGCCACGCTTGTGACTGACCGCGGGCACGGACAGATGATGACGAAATCTACACAATACTTAAATTTACGCAACTTACTTATTAATGCTTAAATCTAAATGTAACGTATACCTTAATACGTACTATAACTACTCACAAGACAATTCACGTAACGTTACCAATTGACACTTAATTCTAAATACACTAATTTGTTAATAACAGCTTTAGGTTATATCACAAGACCAACGTTTGATTTGGCCAGGGCCGATAATTCCGATAAATAGTACGCGCGCCTCTTGAAAACTTGCAATATCGTTGACGACATCTATCGTTGTCGAGTACTTTTATCATGACGTAAGGCGCTTTAAATTTTAGTAATAATTTCTTATTTACCCCAGGTGCAACAACATGACTTGAAATGACGACGTAATCCCCAACTTGATATTTTAGCGCCGGTTTGCGTTTCCGATCATACAATTTCTCGTTCCCAGTTTGTTTAAATGACGGAATGTACTCGAAAGTGTTTGGTTTTAAGTTAAGGATACTGCCGCAACGGCACAATGCGTCAACGTATGACATTTTCGTTCCGGCCCAATGTTCGATATCGTAATCGCATAAAGATAAATATTAAACCTTTTATTAAACCAACTTAAATATTAAACCAACTGTCAAAAAGGATATTGTACAACATATCACGAAGAACTAACGGGCGCAGAAGGAACGGTACGACAAGAGTAGAGGAGACGCCCAGACGTGTACTGTAGGAGAACTAGTACTGGTATTGCGGACCAGTGAACTTGCCACGGGCGCAAGGGACCGTTCCGGATTCGGACCATTTAGCTGAATGACCTAAAGGATATGCGGAAAGGGGTAAGACGGTACTGGATAGTTGTCGCTGCTGATCGGATCAAGCCGTAGGTCACGATGCAAGGTAACGACCACAACGGCTCGGAGTAATCCGTTCCTTGGAGGAATTGATAGCCGAAGAAACTATCAAGGGTACGATCATGATACATAGTATGAATGTCGTTACATGTATTTTTTGTTCTGTGTGTAGAAAAAATGCTAAAGAAAGCAAGATGGGATCCAGGAGTCGCTTGCCCCTAGAGCCGGCTCAGATCACGGAACCGTCGAGCAGGATGGACGTCGAACAGGATGAACGTCGAGCAAGATGGAGGCCGTCGGCCCGGAGGAGGCTATGGAAACGGAGCCTTCCCCTACGTAAGCGGAAGAAGAGGAGGACAACTGCTCCTGCAATGCAATCTGAACCGCGTTCGCCGGACCCAGGACTTAATGTTCCAGAGCCTGGTGGAGCGGCGGATTGGTCTGGAAGCGGTGGCCGAGCCATACAGCATCCCCGACACGTCACGGGGTGCTGTGGACCTAATCGGCTCGGTTGCCATATTCTGGAACGTCAGCGCGGGAAGCCCTTCCTGTTCGGTGATCGAGCGGGGACGGGCTCCGTGATCGCGAAATGGGGCGACCTGGCCCTGGTGGCAGTATACGTGTCGCCCAACATCAGCCGGACGGAGTACGCCTCCTTCCTGAACGGGCTCCCGACTTGTGTGAGACGCCTGGGCGCCTGTCCGTCACTGGTCCTCGGGGACTTCAACGCTCACTCAACGGCGTGGGGCTCCCGTAGGACCAACGGAAGGGGGCGAGACGTGCAGGACTGGACGGCCGCGCTCGACCTCCGGTTTATGAACCGAGGGTCGACCAGCACGTGTGTGGCGTGGCAGGGGAGAGTCCATAGTGGACCTCACGTGGGCAAGTCCAGCCGCTTCCCGCCGTGTTTCCTGATGGGGCGTGTCCCCGGAGGAGACCCTCTCGGACCACCTCTACATTTTGATGGAGGTGGCGGTTAGCGAGCGGACCAACTGGCCCACTGGGAAGGAGAAGAAGATTCCCGCGGTGGGCGGTGACCCACCGCGATGAGGACTTCATGGCGGCGGCCGCTGTAGCCATCGCCTGGTCGGAAGAATTTCCGACCGACGAGGACGCGGAGGCGGGAGCGACCCGGCTGAGACGCGACTTGCATGCGATCTGCGATTCATGTATGCTGCGGTCCGGAGCCCCGCGCCGTGCTGGCGCGGTGTACTGATGGTCCGAGGGGATCGCTAGTCTCCGCGAGGCGTGCATCCGTGCTCGGCGCCGTTACACCAGATTCCGCCGTAGGCGGCGAGAGGACGAAGCCACGGTGGCTCGACTGTATGAAGTCTACCGCGAAGCGCGGAGGCCCCTGCAGCGAGCCATCAAGGAGGCGAAGAGGCGGCCGTGGGGCGAGCTTCTGGCCAGCCTCGACGCCGACTCCTGGGGGCGCCCTTATAAGATGGTACTGAATAAACTTCGTCCATGAGTCCCTCCCACAACGGAGAGCATGGATCCCCGGCTCCTAGAGGAGGTTGTCGGCACCCTGTTCCCGGGAGCGACGGACGAGGAAAATAACAGGTCCACCAATGAGGAGGAGCGGAAACCCCAACCGTCGGAAGAAGAGCCACGAGATCCCGCGGGAAGTTGGAGCCCGGAATCGAAAGTCACCGAGGAAGAATTGGCCGAGGCTGTCGGGAGGATCGGAGCACGGAAAGCTCCGGGCTCCGACGGAGTCCCGACCCGCCTGTGGAAGGACGTCGCCGGGGTCTTGGCCCCGAGATTAATGCGTCTATTTGACAGATGCCTGTCTCGGGGCTAATTCCCCGCCTTGTGGAAAGAGGCACGAATGGTCTTGCTGCCGAAGCCGGGACGCTCTCCGGACTTCTGCCTATCGGCCGGTGCACCTTTTGGACGGGGTTGGTAAACTACTGGAAAGAGTAGTGGCGACCCGTCTAGAGTCGCACCTGTCCCGGAGTGTTCTCGGACTGCACGACAGCCAGTTTGGCTTCCGGAGGGGACGGTCTACGGCCGACGCTGTGGCCCGTGTCCGCTCCCTGGTCGACGGGGCCGAACGGCGCGTTTACGTGGCGTTGGCCGTGTCGCTGGACGTGGTCAACGCCTTCAACAGCATCCCCTGGGACAGGATACGCCAGGCCCTCAAGTTTCATTGGGCACCCGCATATCTGCGGGGTGTGGTCCGGGCATTTCTCTGGGACCGAAGCATCGCCTACACCGTCCGTGGCGGGGGGATGATTGAGAGGGCGGTCATCATGGTAGTGAGGGGCTTCCGCACCATTTCGGCGGCAGCAGCGGCGGCGCTCGCCGGGTCCCCCCCGCTCGAACTGCAGGCACTGAGGTGTCTCCACCTCCACACGCGGGGTCTGTCGGATTGGGTCGAGCCGGTGGGCGACGACGTTGAGGGTCGGGCTCGACGGGCCCTGCTCGACAGATGGCGTGTCAGCCTCGACATGAGGACGGGCGCGCCGTGGCTAAGGGTTCTCGAGACCGTCCTTCCTAACTGGGACGTTTGGTTGGATGGGGCCGGGCCCCTCCTGACTTACAGGGTGACGCAGGTGCTCACCGGGCACGGATGCTTTGGCGAATACTTGCACCGAATCAGGAAGGAAGCGACCTCGCGTTGCCACCACGCGATGCGAATGTGGATTCGGCGCAGCACACGTTAGGGCGTTAGAGGATAGGGAGCCAATAATGATGGCATAGTGGTTACGGAAGCGCACATGAGCATGCGTGGTCTCGCGTAGATATTACTTCATTTCAATTCGTTACAATTATAGCAACGAACTTCCCTTGTAGACGCTGGTGTATCCGCTGCACGTACAGGCGCTTCCCTTGTGGATGTAAACGTTCCCTCCTTTTGCAAAGTCTTTGAAATCCACAAGTTTGTCACCTCCTTGCGGTCTCGATTGTTTCTAGGTGACTCTAGGTGACGAAATGTTTTTGTATAAACGATGCGTTCTTACCTGATCTCTTAACCGGATATCTGGGTTCTTCTTGGTGGATGGTGACTTCATTCATCAGCATAATTTTGTCGAAATAATATTCGCAAAAAGATTCGTCTTTCGAACTCTTTGCGACACGGTTGCTTTACTTGGGCGATTATCAAAAACGCGTACAACTTGTCAAGGAGATCCGTAACCATCATTCTCAAATGGTCGGGTTTCGAATGAAACCATTTTGCCGCTTTTCCACGTAAGCATAAATCCATTAAAATTCTGACACTATTGTCTTCCAGATGGTAAGTATCTCGCAGTAATTTCAACTGTTACTTCCAATTACGAAAATTATCTTTAGGTCCGCCAGAAAATTCAACCAAAAGATCAGCGATCGTCTTGATTCTGATCGTCGAAAGCATGGAAAGAGTAATAGCACCCTCTATAGGTTGTGTAAATTGCAACTCTTGCCCATGTTGTGAGTTTCACTCTCGCTTTTTTGCGCTTTGAGCCTCTTGCTCGCGTTGCATGGCTGTCATTTCTGCACGCGTCATTTCCATCATTTATAGCAAAATTTACGTATCTAAGTTACTTATAGAACTTTCGGCTGCTGTATCTTCCAAAGGTCTTGCATAAACTTCCTCTGTACTTTACAATATCCGGATTAGCTTGTAATAAACACGCAATCAGTTCAATCTTACTACCAGTCACAACCAAATTATGTTCGCGTAGTAATTTTTCTAATTGGTAATCCTTAATTCTTGCAATTTTCTCTTCTGCCCACTTGGCATCTTGATAAAAAGAAAAAGAAATACTTATGTGTACAAAGCTAAACGTCTAACAAAAAGTTCAATACAAAACTTGCACAATAAACGGGCTGCGAAATTAACTGTACAGATCTTCAGATTGTCATCATTATCATTCGGACTGTTATCATTAGTTACAAACTATTTTGAAATAGAATCCGCAGATGGCAATCGATGGCACATAAATGGCAGTCGCAGTTAAAACGAAAAATCGCGAATCCCACTAATATTTTCGATTATCCCACTTTTAAATTTGTAGGGAAAAAACTGAATGGTTTCAAAAGAACGAGTCACCTTTATTTGCTTACCTATTTAATGTGTTATGGGATTATTACAAGTCAGGCTTTCGAGCAGTGAGAGAAGTTGGCGAGGATATTTTAAACTGCAAAGGAATACGATTGTAATGTGTTGGCAAGTATAATGCTTGTACATTGGATCAGTTCGAGAAATTCCTGCGATGCGAGAAATTGCAAGTGGCTGAAAGGCAGGAGAACACCGGATGTGTCCATCATTGAATTCCCCACAATGATGTTTTTAATTAGTAAGGGTAAAAACATAGCGAGCAGGTTTATGTCACAGTGAATGTTACGTCATTGCTGAATATTCAGCTGACTGAGAGAACATATCAAGTAAAACAAATGCAACGTCATACAGAGAGGCGACTCAATTAAGTAATAGCTTTAACTAACCTCAAATAATCTTGTTTCGTCAGTTTGGTAGTTAGGTGATATGCGTAGTGTTCTACACTGCACATGGATTAAGGAAATGTAGTTCCATCCTAGTGCAAGAAACAGTGAATGTCTTTTAACACTTATTTGCCAAACATCATTTATATTTATCTAGACATAGTTAATGTTGCTAGTTAATGAATCAATAGTTTGGCTATTCATTTCCGATAGGTCAAAAATATAAGTGCGTTGCATCTCTTTTCGCAAGGACGAAATTTGACATACTAATCAATACTATCGTAAAACTCAGAAAAAAAGCAGTCTGGCTAGTTTCCGATTATGGAACCTTCAGTCTGGTAACATTCCTTAGATGTTCCCGATTTTTTAAAATTCGGGTCGATTTCAAAACGGGCTGCACTTATTTTCGCAATAATGAAAATTTTTATACTAATTAATGTTATTATGAAAGAAGTAAAAAAGCTGTCTGGTTGATATACAATCATATAATTATACATAATGAAATGATAATTTACATTATGAAATCAGGAAAAAACAGAGCTTGCCTCTTGTTAGAAGTCATTAAAGTATTTCTAGACTAACTGAAAGGCACACAACCCATAAATATCTAAAAATACTAAAAAATATTTTAGATTTTGCATTTTTGAAGCCGTTAGTTTCACAATGTAATTAAATGTATCTGAGTTGATTCTTAAATATTCAAAAACTTTTCAGAACAATTTCTTATTTTCTTATATGTGGCGGCACTCGATGACGGAACTTTCCGACGGCTTCGCGACACAGAGCTTAACATTACCAAAGCGAAAGGCCGACATGCCTGATGTACCATCCACATCCCTACGGTCCTTCCGCCGAATATTCGGAAGAATGCGTATGCGGCAACGGTCACGGTCATCTAATGAACGCGTGCGCAGTGGGGTTATCGAAGGGCAACAAAAGAAAAGAATCTGTCCAAAGATTCATTCGACTTTGAACAGCGAAGTGCGAAGGGTCAAGTGTAACAGCGAAGCAAACAGTCGAAAAAAGAGGATTGTTGATTGTTGGTTGTTAAATAAATTATATTATTGAACATCGAGAGTATTTCTTGGGCACTTACATTTAACACCACCTCATATATAAGTAGTAAAACTCGCTAAAATCCCGCCTTCCGCGTTAATTGAATGACCTCTATATTGATTCATTCAAACAGTATTTGTTAAAAATCATGATTTAACTCCTGAACTATTATTCTCACTATCATTACTATCCTAGCCTCTCGTTCGAAGCGAAGTAAATTCTAATCGACGGAACAATCGCGCTATGTACATTTTACCCAAACTTAACTTGACAGTCAGCTGAATAATCAGATACACCGCGACCTAAACCGGTACGCTATGTTTTTAGCCTAAGCAATAAAATAGGTAAAGAGATAAAGTAACATAATAGTGCCGCGAACTGATTAGTCAGTTGTCTCTCTGTGTGATGTCACATTTGTTTTACTTGCTTTGTTCTCTCAGTTAATCAATCGGAATAACCAGTTCTCTCTGAATAATCAACTATAACATGACCTATGGCCCCGTCACTATGTCTAAGAGTCTCACACTACGCTCCCATGGACTCTAGAGTGTCATTTTAAGATTCACACCACGTAAAAAAAGCTTATTGTGAAATTAAAGGTCACTTATGATATTAATATACATGGAAAATTTTTAAATATATTACTAAATAAAATGTGAATAGCTCCCTGCAATATAACTGATGACTTATGTTTCAGATACTGCTTAATATGGAACGGAGGAAATGTTTAAAAAATTTACCCAAAGAACATTAAATGGAAAACATTATCGTGAAACAAGAGTCACCTCGAAGGCGTTACGGCGCCGGTCCTAGTTATCATTTATTTTCCATTTAGCCACCCTTGACAGCCGCGGAATGAAGAGCAGCTCATTAGGATTCTTGCAGCGTTCAGGTATTTCTCACTCGCCAAGGGATTACATAGAGTAGCATGGACGTCGTCTCTTCCGGTTTTCTTCGCCTTTTTCGCTCATTCTTGTTGCGTGCGGGCATGACGCATCGAATTTACGTGAGCTGACAGAACGCGACATGCGACAAGAAAAGAAAATATGTAAATCGAGTTTGTTTATGCAGCTGGAAAGCTGGCGTGGTAATCGAATTTTCATGGACCATCTCATATTTGCAAGTACAGTCTGGCCAATGTAACAGCCGCGAATGAATCGACGTGATCGCGTGAGGAAACCTGATTTTCGAACGATGGCAACGACAACGACGACGAAGACGAAGACGACAGCGACGATTGCTACGATGCTACGATGTAGCAGAGGAAAGAAGGATGAATATGTAATCAACAATGAATTGAGTGGCATGATTGTGAGCTAACAGAACGGTAGAAAAATGACGCGGCAAGTAGGGACAGAATGTTGGAACTGATTGCCAATTGTTGATTTGAATGAAATTTCTATAAGGATATATTTATTTTTGCACAGCATAGGGTAATGACCAGGTTCAATATGTGCTTATAAATCCGAATCAAGCACGATATCCAAGGTTCACTTTGTAAGATTAGAATCATTGTATTTGCAAAATATTCGATCTTCAGAGACCCTTTTCAAATCTCCGAATGAGTACTAACGTTTCGAAAATATCTTTACAAATACTTCGATATTAAAATGAATCGATACCCCTACAAATATTTGTCGAATCATGAAAGTCAGAAAGCACTCTATATCTTATAAATTTGATTTGTGTTGGTTGGTTTTACGGCTGTTTATTACAATAATGTTATTATAAGTGTGTGGCGGTACTCGGCAACAAATACTCGCCACTCGACACTTATTACGAAACAGCACGGTAGCGCAATTGTTAGTGCGACTTGACCGTGAACCTCCGAGCAGTAAGGTCCTCGCAGCCCAAAAGGGATACCAGGCGTAGGTCCTGACAGTGAGCGCGTCATCTACACAGTATCCAGTGAGAGAGAGAAAAAAAAGTGACAAAAAGTGAAAAATAGTGAACAAATAGTGCTCGTATTACCTCGCTATAAATAAAAATAAAAATAAATAAAAAAATAGAAGACAAAGATAATGAAACCGAAATCAAGGAGGCGGAACCCGTTATAAACTCAATAAACAAGGGATTACAAAAAAAAATATCAAATCAAAAATCAACCAAAGACAGTAACAGCAGCATAAGACTTTCCGCACAAAAGACGCGGAAACAACCCTCCGCCAAACCTGATAAGCAGGAACAAAAAATATATAATAGCCAAGAAAGCATAAACCAAGAAGAAAACGATACACAAAAAGCGCATTGCGAAAACAACGAAAACATGCAGCAAACAAGAAGCTCTTCACCAATAGCAATACTAACAAAAAATAGATTTGAAGTACTGCAAGCATAAGATTCCAGCTTGTCTCAACTACAGGACCATCCAAAATCAATATTAACGAAAAAAAACAGAAATTCAAAATACGATTGTAGAAAGCATAAAAAAAAGAGTGAAATATTACGAAAGATTCTTGCGAGCCCTATGTAAACTATAAAATAAAAAAACTACAACGAGATAAAAGTTACATACTATCCAAATTAAACAATCTAAAATACAACTATTCTTATGACAAAAGAGAAGACATAGAATTCTTAATGTACCTGCTATACAAAATAAAATCACAACTAAAACAAGAATTCGCAAACTCTATAAACCAATACTGGACAAATAAAATAAAAAATATCTCCAAAAAAGACTCTGCTAGTATGTTCCCGCATATAAATCAAATTTTCAGACCAAAAGAATAAAATTCCATCCCGCTCCTCAAACTGCCCCCAGAAAAAGCCTCCCTCATCCAAGAAGCAGGTATAGAGATACACAACACCAACAAAGATACCGAGGGCAACTTCATAATATCCAAAACAGTGGAAAAACTAGACATTATCGGCATCCACTTTTCCAAAACACATACACAAAACAATCACATGAGTCGAGAACGATTAAACAGAATTATTATCGCCGAAACCAACAAACTCAAAAATAAAATAGAACAAGACATAGCGCTAAATAAAACAGTCTGCACATTCTCGAACGAAAACACATCGGACAACCTCAAACAACCAGAACCAGAAATAAATTACTTTACAAATTACAACCAACTAAATATAATCTTCTCCAAACTAAACAACAAAAAATCCTCCAGCTTCGATGGCAACCCAAACACATTGATCAAACGCTTATCAAACAAAATAAAATGGTACTACACAGTACTCTTCAACAATGCGCTAAATAACACGTATTTCCCCAGAAAATGGAAAAAAGCCAAACTAATAGTAATTACAAAAAAAGATAAATACGGTTCATCACCTGCAAATCTACGACCTATAAGCCTCCTCCCCAACATAAGCAAAGCATACGAAATGGTCATAAACAACTCCCTAGCCGCCTTCTGCGCAAAAAATAAGGTAATCCCGGAAAATCAGTTCGGTTTCCGGCACAAGCACTCCACAATCCACGCAATAAATAAACTTACGTCGGACATCTGCTGGGCACTTAACGTAAAGTAACGAGTAGCCACCTGCTTAATAAACCTCGAAAAAGCTTTCGACACAGTCTGGATCCCAGGGCTTATTTACAAAATGATTAAAAAAAACTTTCCAGAATACCTAATTAAAATAGTCTGGGCATGATAACAAACAAAACATTCTTAATGACCGACGGTTCACACATATCAAGCAAAGAATTCTCCATGGAAAACGGTCTGCAACAAGGAACAGTAAATTCCCCGCTACTTTTCAGTATCTACAATAGCGACTTACTAAATCTCTTTAATCTCAACACATCCACCCATAAACGCTCCATAGCCTCCGCAAATGACCTAATCATCTACGTAACAGGCCGCAAAACTAAAACGATAAGAACAGAACTCCAAGAACTCTTTGACAAAATTAGCGATTACTACCACACGTGGAAACTAAAAATCAATGAAAGTAAATGCGAAACCATACTATTTAGGCCCAAGACAAGTAAAATCGGCTCAATAGAAAGGGTACACTGTAAAAAATTCCAACTAAAAGAAAAAGTAAACGAAGGGGATCTCATACCACAAAAAAATTTCATAAAATATCTAGGAGTAAATATAGATGATAAACTAAACTACAAGCAACACATCGAAATCCAACTCTCCAAAGCCAGCAAAGCATTCTGGAAAACAAAAAGATTGTTCTACTCCAGACATCTCAACAGCAAAGTAAAAATCCTATGCTACCAAACGCTAATTAGACCAATTATAACCTACGGTTGCCCAATCTAGTACAACATACCAGCTTCACTAATGGAAAAAATTCGCATATTCGAAAGAAAATGCATCAGAGCTTGCCTGAGTATTTACAGATCAGAATACAGCGGATACAAAAAATACGTAAAAAATAAAAAAATATACGACTTAGTCAACATCCACCACATCGACTGTCACATCTTAAAGCTAACAAGAAATCACTTCGCGCAAGCTGCGAAGATAAAAGAAAATAGTTTAATCTTCGGTTACTTATTTCCAAATGACTCATATTATAAAAATACACTGATAACAGGTTACATCTCCCCCCCCCCCCCCGAAGCTTTTCTATACCTAGACGAAAGAAACTATCTCCAAGATCAATAATATATCATATAAAAAGAAAAATAGGGATTAAATCAATACTCTACGAGGAAAACTTAGATGGACGGACTGCAGACACTAGGTGAAGATACAACATGGCCCTCCCTTAAAAAGACACAGAAGACAAGCACAGAAAAAACATAAAAAAATATTGGTGGATACCGAAACCATAATAAAAACAACAAAATAAAGAGCCACAAAACGGCAACGCTCAAATCTACCACCGTATAAAATTGTAAATATGTAAATAAATATTGTAATAATTCCACAGGACACCCCTCCTTTGCCCTCCCGGTCCACCCTCTCCCATCCCTTCCCAAATTGACTAACGAACTGTCCTGTTTTTGCGACCAGGTTTTCAGGACAGAGATGGAAAGAAAAAAAAACAATATCGTACATAAGCACCGCTCTACAGCGACTTAAATTTAAGTTACAAGTGTAAACCTAAAAAAAAAAATGTAATATTGCATGGCTATGTCGTACCGTCGCGTATCGGTACTTTTGCTTGAACCACCTCACAACCGAATTCATCGTTTGTAATGGAAAATACACATATGTAATACACAAATACTGGTAAAAATAAACAAAAAAAAGCAGTTGTTAGCGCCTTAGGTTACGAACGTTCGGGACCCCGGTTCGATTCCCGGCGCCCGTGATCCGATTTTTCTTCCACGCATCAAAATAGAAGAATAATTAGCAGTACCTCGGCAGCGACACCTCGCTACTCTCTCTCTCTCTCTCTCTCTCTCTCTCTTTCGCCACTCGGTCCTATTAATCACTCGTCTTCCTCCTATCATTCACTCAACATTCAAACAATTACTTCATTGTTACCTAAAAGACATTTCTGGTTCCGCATTCGTGATCTCATTCTAGTTGATGAAACAATGTTGTGTTGTATATAATGCAAAGTTGTATTATCTATAAAGCTTCTAATATTTAGAGATTTATTAAAAATAAGTTATTGTTCTAACAGTATTTTCACTTGTCATTTTCCAACTCTTATAATCCTGAAGTTTCTATACGTTGTACCAATATCGTAGAGATATTTATTTCACTGAATTTCGATTGCGTTTTTCTCTATTTATACGAATACATAGATATGTGTATAGTACTTGTATATTTTATAGAAATGAAAATTCATCATACATACATAGATTTTTTACTAGGTAGAAGCTTCACAAAGTTCCATCAAATCTCTTCGTTTTCTTCGTCATCAGATCGCTATCCCATCTTTCCACGCGTAAACAAACTTCTTCGATTTTTTGTTAGTTCCAGAGTGGTTGGTATCTCGAGGAGAAATTGAAGCCGAGGCATTCCCGAGTAATTGCTGCGTCGAATTCCTACAAGAACAGACCTTCCTTGAAATTTTCTCTCTCTCTCTCTCTCTCCCTTTTTCTCTCTCCGTGAATCATTTTCGTGTCTCAGGTCTTAGGTTTCAAACGTACCTCGTAATCTTCGTATATTATATTCGACAAAATGTACCAAGGAACAATTATAGCAATTCATATCAGAGAACTGGGAATACGGGTTTCAAGTAAGACTACTTATATCAATATCCTGGCGTAGCACTATGTCTGTACTTGTTACTTTGTGTAAGAGGGAATGATTTAAATATCGTGTTTCTTATTCTTTGAAAATACATATGAATCACTTAGTGTAGCTTGAAAATATGTCAATAGTTTCTTTGTAACAATATCATATAATTATGTACAAGATGGAAAGAAATGTTTTATCTTCGCCAATACAGACGAATTTTACACCTCCGGTTCAGTGGAGATCTTTTAAAAAAAGGTAGAGAGTAAATAACACAATATTAATAAGGAAACAGCAAATTATTCCTTAGACCATGAAATAGCTAATCATGATAAAAATGAAACAATTGATCCCGCAATTTTACATTATTATAAAATTACATAGGGCACATGAAGACATGTGACGGTTAACTGCGTTTCTTTTTTAAATAGTATCACATTTCTTTATGCGTTGATCCACGAATTTCACTATTTCATGTAAGAAACTACGTATTTAGTTGTTCATGCTAAAAAACTATCTCAGGAGATGTTCATTAGTTTTGTTATTTTTCTTCAAAAGTATAATTTATTAAAATATCCTCTAAACTAAATTGCTTTTTGGCATGAGCAAGAATTCATAGAATTCAATTATTTAAATTATCCCTTCTTATACAAAGTAATAAACAACAGTAATAATCAACAGAAATTGCGCTGAGTCCGAATATTAATGTGAGTTATTAAAAAAGGCAATAGGCCGACTTCATGATAGTATCAAAATGATGGATTTTTACATCGTCATTTACCAATAGCTTTAGAAGGTCGACCTGCAGCCAATATATAGCATCTAGTGAAATTCCATTTATTTGAGGTTACACTTAGTTCAGTTTAAGCGTTTGTGTTTAACAAGTATCATAATATCGTTTTCCAAATATGGATCTTTAGGAAACCAAATGCTCGGTACCTAACCTAATGGCACTTGGGTACTCAACTTCGGTAGTTCGATACTTAAGTACCAGTTCTCGGTACTTCGAAGTATCGATTGTTTAACTTAACGAGATTTTCTACCCTATTACCAAGTCTTCGTCCAGTAGCTACCAGCTTATTTACTTCTATTCTAAAGATAACGCGTTACGGATACACTGGAAGGTGGTGACTGAAAGTTGTCCATTTTTAAGAATAAGTTTAGTTAATCGTAGACTGTAGTTTAGCATAGTTTTAGCTTTAGTTATAGTTTCCAGTACGAAATGACCCTTCGTGTAGTTTTCATTAGTTGATACCACATGCAAACAGCGATAAATTCCGACGGATCAATCACAAGAATATTTTTAAAATGTATTTTTAAAATGGAAAACTTTAACAACTCGTAATAATACATATTATTATTCGAAAGTATTTGATCACTTCCCATGTTATGTAAACTTTTATGTCCGTATTGTATGTGTTATATAAAACATTTTGAAATCACAATAGCACTGTAATGATGCACAACTACCATTATTATATCGATAAAATTCGAAATGTGTTTGAAATCTGAAGATGTATATTTAGCTGCATTTAGTAACAAATTAGAATAAAGCAAGAAGAACCATCTTAAGCACATCTACGTATGAATAATAGTATTAAATATGATTCCACTGAATATTGAGATTAATGGGTAAATTACATTAAATACTTTTGTGACCACTGCGAAATACACACTTGTATAAAACCAGTTCCGCCTGTGCAGGCGATCTAAACGGACGTGCGAAACAGTGCTCCAATGAAAGTGCGGCAAGAGGGAAGAGAAAGCGGCAAAGTAAACGCCCATCGACAAAACGTGGAATCATGCAGATTCCACCAATACAAATAACTAACTCAGGAGAAACATATTTTATAAATAGAGCTACAGACTCCACATATGCAGAAAAAAAGACGATAACATGGAAATATCACAAGCCAACGACGAGGACAACGAACCAACATACCACGAAAAAAGCTGGACGGTGGCAACTTCCAGCAAAAAACGCAAAGTAATCCCGTTCGCAAGCGGGAGGAAAACCGAAACACTAGAAAAAAAACAATGGTTTCAGGATATCAAACTGCATAATTCATTTAGCGCACTGCCAGAAGAGACAGCAACGGACCCAACGGAAAGTCTGTCAAACCGCATTCCTAAACCACCACCAATATACATAGATGCGAAAATAATTGACCCCCTCATTGAACTGTTAAACAACACTGCAGGGAAAGATAAATATGTTATCAAACAGATAAAAATAGACCAGGTGAAAGTGCAAACCAACACCCCAGACACATCCAGAAAAGTGACAAGATCACTAAAGGATAAAAATGCAGCGTATCACACATACCAGCTCAAATCCGACAAAAGCTACAAAGCCGTAATCAGGGGATTACACCCAAAAACAAATACCGACAATATAAGCGAAGAACTAGCAAAAATCGGACACCAGGTAAGGTCAATAAACAACATAAACAAGTATGATACCAAGCAACCATTACCGCTATTTCTAGTTGAACTAGAACATAGAAACAATAACAAAGACATATATGATATATCAAAATTACTAAACACAATAGTGTAGTATCGCGAGGAAAAAACCTGGTTAGAAACTAAGCAAAACAAGGTCGCCTATCCTTCGGTTATTAATTTACATAGAAAATGTCGGCGTGACCAAAGTCACCTAGTTCTTGCGAAGCGTTAACAGGACGGAATCAGAGAAAGGGAAAAATAGCGCTAATGGAGGGGAACGATTCGAATCCAAGGAGCGGTTAATCGAAAAGTGAGAGTGGGTCGAGAAGTCAGAATTAATAGAGGAGTCGAAGAGTAGAGTTGTTAGAGTTAGCGTTGTCGAGTTGCATTGTTGAGAGTAGAGTTGTTAGCGTTGCGGAGTTGCGTGAGTAGCCAAGTTAGAATAAGATTGTTACTATTAGTTCCATATTGAACAACCATCGTTGTCTGTCTCATTAATATCTGTATAACTAATTTAAAATAAAATAAATAGTATCAAAGAAATTGTATACCTAATACTTTCCTCGATACTACACATATAACACAAACAAAGCATGTCAAATACCTAGGACTCCACTTAGATACACAACTCACATGGAAACTGCATACTAAATCAGTAATAGAAAAAATACAGAAAACAAGGAGACAAATGCATTGGTTAACAAGCCGAAAATCCAAATTAAGCATAGAAAATAAATTAAAAATATATAAAACGATCATAAAACCAATCTGGACGTCGTCTGAACCCCAGGAAAGCACTGGGACATGACCAAATAAGTAATAAAGCAATTAAGGAACTACTTGTAAAAGGGATTGCACTCATTTTTTCAATCTTAACGCAATTCTTCGCCTTGAATACTATCCCAAAACCTGGAAAACCTCACTGATTACGCTCATCTCAAAACCCGGAAAACCAATTCACGAAACTAGCTCCTATCGCCCAATTAGTCTTCTACCCACTTTGTCAAAACTATTCGAGAATTTGCTAACGAATCGACTCCTTCCACTCCTAGAAGATCTGAAAACACTGCCAGATCATCAATTCGGTTTTCGGAAGCAGCATTCCACAATAGAGCAAATCCACCGAATAGCACACAGTATCAGCCAAACCCTCAAAAAGAAAAAAATACTGCTCAGCGGTGTTCCTTGATATTCAACAGGCATTCGACAAAGTATGGCAGGAAGGGCTTCTTTACAAACTTAGAAGAGTCCTACCACACGCTTACTACTCCATCCTAAAGTCCTACCTAACCAATAGGCAATTCGTGGTTAAATACGCAGACGCCATTACCACAACTTTCCCAATAGAAGCGGGCATACCCCAAGGAACCTCTTCGGACCCCTTTTGTTCTCCATCTACACTGCCGATTTACAAATATCGACAGAAATAACCATAGCAACATTTACTGACGACACAGCGCTATTAGCGTCTCACGCCAACCCGATAATTGCCTCATCCACTCTCTAGCGAGGTCTCGACTCAATGGAAAAGTGGTTCCATAAATGGGGCTTCAAAATTAATGAAAAAAAATCCACCTTCACGCTGCGAAAACAAATCTGCCCACAGGTCTCCATTAAGAATATAAAAGTTCCTAACAAGGACACAGTCAGATACCTGGACATGACTCTGGACAGGAGAATAAACCTGGAAACAACATATCGTAGACAAATCTAAACAACTCAGGGACAAACTTAAAAAATTTTACTGACTCATTGGCCGTCGCTCCAACCTAAGCACGCAGAACAAAATTACGCTCTATAAGACTGTAATAAAACCTGTCTGGACCTACGGAATCCAACTATGGGGAACAGCAAGTAATTCCAACATTGAAATACTCCAACGCTTCCAATCGAAAACGCTGAGATCCCTATTAAATGCACCCTGGTATGTTACAAACGAAACAATCTATCGCGACCTCAAGATACCTACAGTCAAAGATGAAATACACAAGTCCAGAAGCAGATATAACACAAGAGTCAACAACCACCACAACCCATTAGTCATCCAACTACTAGACACGACGGACCAGATCCGCAGATTAAAAAGAAAATTCCCTCTAGATTAAATCCTTAGATCCTACTAGAACCAACAATATAAACTATTATAAGCCAATATTACTAAAACTATTATCACGCCAAATGAAGTTGCTGAAAATTCTCAACGAGAATTGATTGTAAATATTCTAATAAATAAAAAAAAACTTTCATGACTGTGCACGCATGCTATACTGTACATCAACAATGGTTACATTGTCAGAGATGATCACAAGACTTGTATGATATACGATAAACAATAAAAAGAATCGGAATAAAATAATTACATTTGTACTTCGAGACTATTTATTTGCATCCTAAAAAGATCTTATCCTATAAAACCAATAATTAGTCTAAGAAAGGTTCATACTAAATCACATGCGTGTTTTTGGCTAGCAAGATACGTATAAATCCTGTCGTTCCAGATTCTACAGACATTAATCTGATATTGTTACGTCGAGTGAAAAGGTCCGCGCGACGCCCTTCATTGTATGACCGTCAAGGCCCAGGCACCGTTAGAGAAACCCTCAATAAATCTAAGGCCCCACCATAAACCAAGTCTTATTAGTTTGCAGGAAGCTTTAATCCTACAAGTATTTTCGGTTTATAACTGTTGCTTAAAAAGTCTTTAAGTCTATTGTACATTCTTCCAAATTACGCAGAAAGGAAGTAGTTAACTAATGGGAAAAACGAAATAGTTGCCTAACGGAAAAGCTTTCCCATAAACAATGTCGCCCATGAACTACGTTGGTAAGAGTCTTCTTCCTCCCATCTTCATTCCCAACAGTGTTCATAACCAATCGGCATCGCGGATCATTGCCCTCACTTTCCTAACTAAAAATGTGAGCAAGGAATCCGCGTTCTTGGTTCAAATGGGGCACCCATACCGAGCTTTCCTCCGTAATCAGATCAGAACGAATTCAGAGTTCCTTCGGCTCTCACAATACCTACAGGTCCGAGAGTTCCTTCGGCTCTCACATTGCCTAGAGTTCCGACAGGGAGTTCTCACAGTTCATACGGCTCTCACATTGCCTAGAGTTTCTACAGCTCTCACGGTGCCTAGAGTTCCTTCGGCTCTCACATTGCCTAGAGTTGCTTCAGTTCTCACGGTGCCAGAGTTGCTCCGGCTCTCACGGTGCCTAAAGTTCCTTCGGCTCTCACATTGTCTAGAGTTCCCACAGTTCTCACAGTGCCCAGAGTTGCTTCGGTTCTCACGGTGCCAGAGTTGCTTCGGCTCTCACGGTGCCTAGAGTTCCTACAGCTCTCACGGTGCTCAGAGTTCCTTCGGCTCTCACATTGCCTACAGTTCCTACGGCTCTTACGGCTCCTATTGCTCCTATTGCTACTACTGCTACTACTGCTTCTACGCCACCAAGAGGGTCAACTCTACTAATTCGTATACCCAACGAACAGTCAAGAAGAAGTCACACTGTCGAAGTCAAGCATTCGAAGTCAAGCATTCGAAGTCAAGCTGTCGAAGTCAGATAGTTCAAGTCAACCAGTCGAAATCACTGTTGAAGTCAAGCAGTCGAAGTCTATTCATTGGGTCATTCGGTTGATTCTGTTGATTCGATTCAGTCAAAGTCGGATCTGATCAATCGCTACGTCTATTACAACACGAGAGCCTTCATCTATCAGATTGTCAGTCAGAATCTGAGCAAGATCAAGGCAATCCTCATACTCAGCGACGTTACTAAAGTGTGTGATTATACAAAGTTGTTGGAAAATATATAAGTTATAACACTATTAATCACGGAGTTATATCATGTCAACCACCCCTATTGTCTTAACGGAAATCAGGGGATCGACCTACTCGCGTTGTCGATTATTATAATCGTAACGGGAATTTACGACTCTCGTTGACGTGTTTCTTCGCGATTGCGTCTCCCCGCGATTGGTCGAATTTACAGATATTAACTGAAGAAATTGCTTTAGTGATTGTCATTGTACATTCCTTGATGAAAACGTCATCGATTGTATCCATAACAATTACTTGTTCCTTAATCGGAAATAAGACAATCTACGGAACTGCCGCGTACGTTACGCATACATCTTCTGTCACAGCTTTCGCTGGATTGACTGATTTGTTTAACTAAACACTTGTGTAGTCAGAAGCATCCATGCTGCTTGTGTTATCTACAGGTGAGATCCGCCTGGTGCACAGCAAATGTCGTTGCTTTCCTTAATTGTAATTAATTCGTAAATGTAGCCAAACAATTATTTCACGAACATTCGTGCACTAAACTACTGAAGCGGAACAATGATGTTCATTTTACAAATACATCTAACTGCTTAAATTGTAAAGTATAAATTAAATAAATAAAAAATGTGTACATGAAAAAAAAATTTTACAAATACGTCTAATTCGCTCAATGGTGTGATCGGGGGTCATTCATCGTCTATCTTATAGTTCAGAAATCAGAGGATTTGAAAATAAAGAGCTTATTTAATAATAAAATAATTCTACAAGATTTGACAATAACACATGCCGATTTCATTAGTACATGTTGATCTTAAAATGTAATCGAATTGTAATACATCATTACGCGCAGCATTTATCATTATAAAGGATAAAATCATTACAGTACAGACTTCTTCATGATTTTCTACCTAAAATACAAGTATAATAATGTAAGTATAATAATATATTATACAATGTATAATACTAGAGTTTGTAACAGAACAAGATATTTGCTATTAACAGACATTCTGTTCCGATAGCGAAATGTTCGAATAATGGAGCTTCGGATACGGAATATTCTACTGCATCTAGCGATTAATAATTTGCAAAGACACACATACACACACATAAATCACAAAAGCGGTAAATCTCTATAGAATATTACATTCAACAAAGAGAATCATAGAATGACTTACGAAATTAAAGATTTATTACGAGAAGTACATATGTAAGAAATGGAATATATGATTTTAAAAGAAAAACGATCGTAAGAAGCTTAGAAAGTATAATTGGGTAAATTTCAGAAACTTGAACTAAAGTGAAATCCAAAGTATGCATTGTATATAATGATATAAGAAATTTGTTGTTAAAGGTATAAAATATGGGTTTCAATTAAAATACCTAAGTCACAGAAAATTATAGAGAGTTTAAAAATTATATGAAACACTTAATAATTTAGTGATTTACAAGAATCACAAAAATATTAAAAACATATTGCCCTTACCGGATTATATTATAAATGTTTGTTGTTTAAAATTCATAATACAGGAGCTTCGTCATCTAAGAATTTAATAAAATATTTGTCCAAGAAATCTTCACACTGTTTGTCCTGTATCCTATTAACAAAGTACGCAGAGGTAAAGTGAAAAATATGTCTCAAAGAAGATTGTTTAAAGAAAGTCAAGTATTTTTATGGAATATTTAATAATAATGTTGAGCTTATAAAAATAATCTTATTAATACTGAACATATTAATAGAAGCTAAAGCTTGAAACTTGAAACGTGTTTGTAACAGAATTTGAAGAAAAAGGAGTAAAAAACTTGGAAAAGCACATACAATATATTAGTATTAAAAAGAATAGTTAAAAAAAGAAGTATACGTGTCGAATATAGATACCTTTCTTCTTTTCTGAAGTCGGTACAGCAATCTAGATAAAATTATAAGAAAAGGGTACAAAGTTATCTATTACATAGTTAATTATCTTTTATATTAAGTTTAACTTTGTTTCTTTCATTTTATTTTTGAGCACAGTAAGAGATTAATAAGTGAATGTTATGAAAAATTATTGTTAATAATAATAACATACTTCCATATCATTTAAACAATAAACTAAGAGAATAACATCTATACAAATAGATATAAACATTAACTATTTCACGCAACAATTTCAAAAATTTATTTGTAAAACAAATTTTTATTTATAAACGCAATAAAGGAAAGGACAGTTTAATTTAAAGTTCTATTTTCTTATCCCAAACAAATTTTATTTATCCTGTCTTTTCGATTTGTTATCTAAATAAAATTAATATTTAAAACTAAATATTTATTTTACTTGAATGTTTAATAAAAGGCAGGACTGTTTGTTTAACGATTGTACTTTTCGTAGAAAGATTCACCACTCTCGAAAAAGATAGAAGGATCGTTACATAAACCAGACTTTTGGAATTTTTGCGATTGCGATTTTAAGCACGAACAGAAAAAGGGTATTTGAGAATTCATTTGTGACAAGTTTTTCTGTTCTCTTTAACATTTTTCTTATTTCCCTTTTCCTTTTATTTTCTGATCATGACACGGTGATAGAATGCAAAGTTCTTGTTTTTTATATGTGCGATGAATTTTACCTTTTTACTTCAAAAATAGCCGGCGTAGGCAAGTTTCGCTCGTGAATCATTTTTTCTCGTTTAAGCGAAATATTTTCTTTCCTCTTGGAATTCCTTTTTCTGCCGCAGGACGAATGTAATTTGTTCTTGTTCGAATGTGCAAGCGCGTTACGTCTTTTTGAAAATTATTCAAGCGTATAGCGACGTGTAGGAGTTGGAAAGAAATTAAATGCACACAAATAAGCACCTGCAAACTTTTGATAGATACGATGTGTTTAAACAAAACTTTTTAAATGAAAGAAAATTAAATTGTGAATTTGATCGGAGAATATTGTAAATTAAAATTAGAATGTTAATGCCATATTGGTAAAAGAAACGTATTACATCTAAATTACGGTAGAATGACAGGAAGTAAAGATTCAAACTGGGTAGATATGGTAAACGAAAGTGGAAAAGCAAACCTGGCAAGATTAAATGAAATTATATGGAAAAGGAAAAAAGAAGAACAGGTCAGGAAAGAAGAAATATCAGATAGTTGAAAAGTAGAACGGAGGGAACAGAGAGATGATAAGAACAGTGTTAATAGAATCTAGGGTAGGGAAAATAATTCAGAGTAGGAGAGGGAAAGTGATATATAAAAAAAGGGAATAAAAGCTAGAGAAAAAGAGGATGTAACGGAAACAGACCGGATATAATGTAAGTATTCTATTGATTTGTACATTTTAGTAAAATTCAAATATTATAAGCAAAAAAATATAAAAAGTTTGGATATTTACGTATAATACATAGTGTATTAGATATTAAGTTTGTTTAAATACCATGTATATTTATGTATTTTTAAGTTTTAATATTTATCCATATTCAGTAATAGATATAACATAAGAAATAACAACCATCAAAACCTACTAGTTACTCAATTACTTGACACGACAGATCAGACCGCAGGCTAAAACGACATTACCCTCTAGATTTAAACATTAGATTCAGCTAGAATCAAACATACGATAATCATTTATTATTCAGGTTATAGTACCACGCCAGAATAATTTACTTATGTAATAATTCTCAATGAGAATTGATCGTTGATCGTCGATTGATATACTTCCAAATAAAAAAAAGTTTTGATATGTTATACATATATGACAATATTTTATTTTACGTACGTAAATAATTCCAGGGTATTTTAAATTTAATGATGCTTTTTAGGATTGGAATAAAACTAAAATTCAGGAAACCATTAAACAAAATTATGTATTTAATTCACTTTTTGCACTTTTCACATTACAACGTT
The DNA here is from genome assembly GCF_910591885.1 of Bombus terrestris. Classification (NCBI taxonomy): domain Eukaryota; kingdom Metazoa; phylum Arthropoda; class Insecta; order Hymenoptera; family Apidae; genus Bombus; species Bombus terrestris. The sequence goes on along the minus strand of NC_063276.1, from coordinate 10,186,312 downwards.
TTTTAAATTTTTGAAACGAATGTTTCTTTAATAATTCTTAGTTAATAGTTGGTGAACAAAATAAATAGGGCGTGTAAGAATTTTCATAAAAACTGAAATTTATCTTCATAGAAATCATTGAGCTTTACATTTTTCCTATATCAGAGAACTATATACTATTCTCTCATAATCCAGAACGGTAATAATTCTAGATATATTCAATTAAATTAGTAAGGCAGTCGATAACATCGCAGAGCATTTTTCATTAACAAAATCCCCTGAATGATAAGTTATGTAGGATATAGGCAATATAAAGTAAAGAACAAAAGATTCGTACGATTTATGAGAGCGAATCTTTATTCTCGATAAATTATCATTGGTACTAAGAATAGATATTATTACTCATATTGTGATATATATACATATTGGATAATATTAGGATATAGATATGTAATATACATACATATTATAATATGTAGGAAAGAATTTCCTATTTTTAGTTGTACAATTTACAGAAAATTTCAATTAAATTGAGCTATCTTACAATTAGCGTCTTTTAGTGTCTTTTATGACGTATCTGTACTTCTTGTGATATACCTAATTCGGAAGATGATTGTAAGTATAATGACAGGCAATAAAATTCGTATGCAACTATGTTTTAACTAAGCAAAAATTATGTTGAAATTATTGATATAATTTGTTCTACTTGCTCATTAATACATATAAAAAACTTGCTACTAAACAACGGGTTTTTATTCATTTATGAGAAATTCGGAAGTATAAAAATGTAGAAATATAATACTCATTATTATATTTCGTAATTGACTGCATAACTTCCATTTTTCTGGTTTTATTTATAAAAATACGTATTTACGTAAATATTGTTGAAATACGGACGCAGTTGTGAGCAGGTTAACGGAGGAAAAGAGTTGCGAGTCAAACAGATAGATTACAAAGTGGACTATTTAAATTTTTTGGATTTTCGATTTTATAAATTTATTGGATACGTGACTAACAGAAGTACCCCTCATATACATCTTACTTATATAATATCAATATCAATTGTTGTGTCGTGTCAGTCGGTCAGACCGCGACCGTTGAACCTCGTGAGACGGAGGAGAGCGTATTCTCTACGACTGACTGTTGGTAGCTGCTCGATGAATCTGGCTCGTAGTGTCCGGTGGTCATATCAACATCCGGAGATGTCGTAAGGCGCGGGTACAGCCCTGTTTTTGATAACTCCTTGGCATCTCTGCCCTTCTTGTGTGGCGACCAGACCTTGACCCTTGATTCTCGTAAGACGGAAGATATTAATGACTAAGCTTTCGCATCTGCCACGCAGTTGGTCGCTCAAGAAGGGAGTGAAAGTTAAACGTGAAAATTTGCTTCTCTTACTAAGTGGTTTATGATACTGTTGCTCCTTCAAGAATTTTTTCAGGCCTAGACCCATCTGAGGATCCACTCAGCAGTGTTATAAAACCTTACCCGTTTCAATGGTCTCAAACAGTCCAATTGTTTTAAATATAAATCTCGTGTCAATAGCTCTAAAACTTCAAAATTAAAGAATAACAGAATCAATACTTAGAATAATTACAGAATCGATAAGATTGAAAAATAAGGAGAAATGATTAAATGAATGAAAAACATTTGAATAATTAAAATTATATCAATATTTTAAAAATAAAGGTACGTTTTGTTTCTTACATGTTGTTGTCAACAACATTTGTCTTTATACCTAATGGATTTAAGAATGATGTAAATTATATTGATTGATTGAAATTTTGTGTCTTACTATTAATCTTTAGAACATGTGAAAATGTATTATTTATTTAATTTTTCGTTTACTGAGTACAGTGTTCTATTGGTAAATATTTATTAAAATTAATTTAAAATTAATAGAGGATGAAATATTTCGAACGTGTGAAAAAGAATTTAATGTAAAAGTCTAAATACAAATAAAATTTCTACAGTTTGATTACAATATAATAAATTATTACATAATTACTATATTATAGTCATTTGTAATTGAATAAACTGACCAATTAATTTGAAGCACAAGATATCCGCATACAAAATTCTTTTTGCTTTTTAAATGAGAAGTAAAGAGTCTAATTCGAATTAAAAATTCATATGGAATATTATCAAAAGGTGTAGGATTTTCTTGTTAATTGTGTATTAACATTGACTAAGATAAGTAAATGTTATCGATGGACGATAAAGCAGTATTATAGTCTTGCGTGAAAGTGTGTATAGTTTCCTGCTTCAGTTCTCCTTACAGAATAGTTACTAACAACTTAGTCAATGGTTTTAAAGAGATCGGAAAATTTCAAATTTCAATGTCTAGCGAAATTCTTCAAGGGAAAATATTCAACACATACACACACATACATTTACATACTGTTATATCTATATAAAAAATATAATTAACGACGTATAGATACCGCTGAAGTACAAATCGTCTGTCGTACCGGCAATATTCTGATTGTAATTATGTCAACCATTGACCTAATTATAATTCCTACCGTTCCAATGGTGCTGGTAGTTTATTCCACACTAAACCGATAATATCGCATTTGATAAGAATGGTCTGGCCGGGGGGGATTTGCGTTTAATTGACTATCTAAATAAAAATAAGTTAAATAAAAAAGAAGGTTCACAGAATCACGTCTAGTAATAGTACAAGGATTCCCTTTTCTGATGGAACCTAGTGCGCCAGAGATATGAGATACTCAGATAATCCTCTGTTCAATTTACCTTTATAAATAAATAGATGTTTAATCATGTAAAATTTTCACGTATTTTGTTTAAATAATTATTATTCGATTTCTTTTTCTTTGGCTTGTCTAGTTTTCATGATTGTGTAACAAAATATTTGGAATTTCTTCCATATGTTATCATTAGCCGCAACATGCACAAGGCGTTGCCCGAACGTCCACTGGCTATCGATGATGAGACCCAGATTCTTCATCCGCGATTCCACTCCGACAGCTTCCCTTGCCATGCTTATCGGCAGAGGAGTCCCTCGTCTGTTCTTGCCGTAGAACCAGATCGCCTCCGACTTTGCAGGGGCGACACTCAGGCACAGCGCGTATCGTGCAGGCCGTTGCGAGCTCCCCGAGATGCAATATCTCATGCCATCCGCACCCTCCGATCATGACCAGAATGTCGTTCGCGTAGCACATCAAGGCTGCACCTAGAGGCAGCGGACAGCGCAGTACCTCGTCGTACGCGACGATCCACAGGTACGGACTCAACACCGAGCGGAACGCCGCACTCGACGGGCCGCCTTTCCTCCCCTTTCCTGCTGGCGTACCCTACCCACTTGTCGTCGAGGCAGGCGCGACTCAGCCGAACGAGGTATTCTCGCCTTTGGTAACGGGTGCTTTCCTTGGAGAAAATTCTATACAGTACCCGGGCACCCCTAGGGCCATAGAGGTTGGGGTTACGCCCAACCAGCGCACAAGGCACCCAGTACCTTGCTACCTGAATTAGCTAAGCCTGGCAGGGGCTGTCGCATGTCTCAGGTCGAACGGGACATATTCTAAGCCATCTCCAGGACGGTTCCGGAGCAGCCAAGTATTCCTTAAATCAGCCCTCTTGCCAGCATCTTGGCCATCAACCACTGGCACCACGAGTCCAAATCCATAATTGGCCGAGAAGAGGGGTCGCTACTTCCTCCAGGCTTTCACTTGGCCCCTGTGGTATCGTCCTTAGTCATTGGTGGGACTATCGTGTGGATATACGGCCACGTCACTACCGGCCGGCGACCTGCTAACCGTGCTCGGCAGTTGGAACTCACGTAAGCGGAGGCCTCAAGATACAATGTACCCGGGAATTTATCCCGACGGTTCCATCCTTGACATTGGGATCGTGGGTGCGCTACTACCCAAGGTCACGTAGAGAGAGTGTAACCAACTTAAACGCCTTAATATCCCAAATATCCAATATCCAAGGTTCCGATGATCTCCAGTAGCAGCGCCGGCTCCATCTCCGTAGTAGCCAGAGAGCCGGAAACTTCGCGTGAAGTTTTCGCATCACCGTCCTCTATGGCCTTCCCCATGGACCGCAATCGACTGCTTCGACCAGGTCCAGTCAGGCACGGTCCCTCGCGATCTTAATCTCCTGTTGCAGCGAGTGCCGTAACTCGCGGTACGCCCAGTAGTAGAGAGTGACTTTTCCCTTGTCGTCTGCTACGTCGTCTGCGGCGGATCCTCTGGTACCATCTTCGGGTCTGAACGCATTTCGTCCTTAACTCTGCGATGTCAGGAATCTACCAATACACGGCTTTGCTTTGTCCTGTGCCCAGCATGGTTCGCGGCATGGGTGCGTCGCATATTGCAGTCATGACTCGGCGGAGGTTCTCGGCCTCCTCCTCCATTCCTGTTTCCGTCGTCGTCGTCAAGGCCTCCTAGCTCTATGCAGCTGCTGTTGCTGCCGCCCGAAGCAGATCTTCGTTCCTGTCCTTGACCTTTTATCTTGGTGGCGGGCGTGCACGTTGCCCCCTCGGAGGGCCGCGGACATCACCCGCGGACACCGTTCCAGGTCTAGGTGTGTCCTTTACCTCCATAAATAAGTAGAGGTGGTCCAAGAGTGTCTCTTGGTACCACTTCGGCTACTCTTCAGCCTGAAACCTGTGAAACCAAACCCTGAAATTCAAAACCCGCGTTCTGGGGCTTTCCTCACCGCCTCTGACCCCGGAGTTATCTTCACCGGCTGTTTCTCCGTAGACGTCTTCTTCCTTTTCTTTCTGTTTTCTACGGTCTGCCATTCCATAGCAGTCGCTTGTTCTCCCTTGGTCACAGGAGTGTTTGAATCTCAGGGCTCCACCCTTCTCTTAGTTTCGTCAGAGACGACCTACTTTTTCCTCCTTCTATCGATGTTTTTGAGGCGTTCCTCCATTAGTTTTGACAACGAGATGCCTAGCTGGTCCATCTTGCGCTCGATCGCGGCGAGACGCGCTGACTCGCCGCTCTTTTCTGCCGTGGAGCACGAGGGCAGTCTGAACGAGCTTCTTTCGGAGCGCCTCGTTCTCCGCCTTTAACGCCGCCACGCGCCCTTGCATTATTGCGGAGGCGCCGGAGGTGGAACCAGTCCTCCTCGTGAACTTTGTTGCGCCCTCAGCGATGAACCTCGCTACCTCCCTCAATATCTTCACATACGTGCCCTTAAGGTTGCGTGATGTTTTGGCAACCTTGGCCACCTCATAAGCTCAAAGGGGTAATTCCGCTCCTATGTCCGCCGTAGTAGATATTCTCATCTCTTCGGCCAGTTCCAAGTGGAACTCGCCAGATCCGGCAGCCTCCTTTTTCTTCGCTTACGGCGCTTGGACGACGGGGGTCTCTCCCTCCTCTGAGGTTTCGCCAGTCTGTAGACTCCCCGTACTCAGCGCGGAGCGAAAGAACCCGTCCTCGGGAACCCCGCTTTCCTCGTATGTCTGGTGCCAGCGTGTGTGGGTTCAGGAGTCAACTCTGCTTCGCTCCTTTCTTTCGTAGTTTCCACCGCTTCTTCATACTCATTCATAATTTTGTCTTTGTTTTTTTCCCATTAAGATCGAAGACGTAATGGCGGCACAAAATGACCGCTTATACCCGCTCTTGTCACTACCACTTTCAAATAGTCCGCGCGACGGCGCTGTCGGCCATTACGGTCCAACTAATTTTATTGACGTAGCGAGTGACCGCTTCGATCAAGGGATAATTCTGATGGATGTAAAAAGTCACCGGAAGGAACAGATTTTCTACGTTAATTCGTCATTTGTATAATCTAATCATTTGTACACCCTATAAATCGATATAAAAGTGGGACATCATATTATCTATAAGAAGTTGCATGACGTAAATATAATGTATACTACGGTCTCAAACAGCACAGTAATAACATTACGTGAATTGATAATCGTTTATTAATATTCCTCATTTCGTTAATTGAAAACGAATGATTCAATATTCGTTAAACTGACTAAATCGAGAATTTATGGGATTTGATTAAGAGTAAATTGCGATATCGAGCGATATTTCGAAGGGATGGCGTTGAGAGGGATGACCCCTCTCAATGCTCAAACTAGACCTGAGGAATGTCTCCCTCAGAATGGGAGAGGCCGCAGGAGTGTTCTGGCAGCAATTCGAAATATGTCCCAGGCACCCTTGTTGAACGTCAAGCGAGCCACGGTGGGGTTTTAGTCGGTAAGAATCCGACACTACCCCGCCGGTTTCCAGAAGAGCTGCGAGGCGTTCATGAGGATTTCTCCACGTGTAAAAGAAGAGTAATAAAAGGGAAAAGATAAGAAAAAAAGTTTCTGCGAATCTTGATCAAATCTTTTGTCAGAGTCTACACTAATGACTTGTTGCCTTCTCCGAATTAACTTTCGAATCTCGATCAATCTTTCGTTATCTCTTGGTCATAAGGTGTATATTATTAAACGTGTTGGTTTGTTTATTAAAGAGACGAGTGATAAAATTGTAACAGTCCGTGTACATTAGAATTCATGTAAATACAGGTACAGAGATAATGCATGCCGGTCATAATCGTCCCTCGCACAATGCTACTGTTCAACTATACGCTTGCTATTTAAATCTATGACTCGCTACAATGATTGTCCTAGAGAGCACGTTCGTTTATTTGTATTGACCAGTGTTATTATAAAAAGTTTAAATATAACTGCGGTTGACGATTACAAATAACAGCGATATTTTGTCCAGAGTTCGTTTATCTTTGAACCTAGCAAACCAAAGCAACGTTAGTATTCCAAGGCAGAATAATATGAGTCTTTCCTTATTCAATTCTTCTGTTGACTCATGTGTCGCGAGACGCATGTTACCTTTTGTCGACGGGCTGCTGTTTCGTCTACAAAATACAAACCACATCACATGAAGATCGACATCATGATTTTTCCCATCTGTATTACCTGACTCTATGTTCCTGAAAAATCATATAATGTTAAAAATTTGCGTCTTTGGCTTCAGGCTTGAAAGCGTTTTTCCGAGATGTTTTCATGCTTTTGTAGCTATTTAATTTTATTACAAAATGTAAAAAATTACTATAGAAATCGAGTCGGTATTTTGATAAATAGTCCGAGAGGTTAATAAGTGAACAGAGACTGAAAGAAAGATCGAAAAGATGAAAGATCGAAAATGCGAAGATAAAGATTGGTATTGTAACCCACTAACATGAAGAACGTAATTTGTCACGGAATGGTTTAGTATATATTATCAAACGTTTCTCTTTCTTTTAAAATGTATATTGAATTCACCTATTTTCTTCTACTTGTATTTCAACTTCAACTTCAGCTTTTCTGCTTTGTCACTGTATTTATTATCATAGGATATATTAATGGTAGCATATTACCGTTGTAAAATATTTTCTTATCCCGATATATTATTATCCCGAAAGATTGTCAACAAATAAATGTGCATATTCGAGTACCCGTTATTTCGGGACCTGATTTGCGACTACGTTGCTCCTTCTGCGCCCTAATTTCTAAAATGAGATGCATGTACCACGTTAAATTCCAATTATATTTTTCCCATCTAAAATTAATAAACTGTGATTTTTATGCAAATTCCAGAACCAACCTAAGTAGAACCAATCTAAGACATAAATGGGGCTGCCGTAACTGGCACTGCTGGCTCGTCACTATCAATCGGACCTCGTCGGAGTCCGTCACTGGTAAGACCGGTAGGTAGAGACTCATGAAAGCAAGGCCCAATATATATAGTATATTCAGTATACCATTACTGAGACTAATGTGACTTGCGTGGCCGGTTTCGTCGGAATAGGCCTTCTAGAAAAACTGTCACTGGTGTCCTTACATCGCTAAAATTTTTTTTACTAATCTATTCAGAAACTTAAATTGATATGTCGGAGATGAAAGAACACCGGAGCCTCCCCTTTGGAGCGGTGAGAGGACCCCCTTAGTGCTGTAATCCAGATTTCATCATAGCCGCACTAAGAAACTGTTGTAATTCGATCCGACTGTACTTATTCCAAATTTATGATAGTGAGCTCGGGCTCGAGGCGACAACCGGTCGCCGAACGTAGTCGCGGTCAAGGGATGAACGCTTTGTCTAACAAAGGCACAAGGCAACTCTATAACTCTCCTCAAAAGAAATACTTGGGACAGGGCACGACGGTAAGCGCTTCAACGATTTCCGTCCCGTGACCCGCCACACGCGGACTCTATTCTTCGAGTAAGACAATCACCAGATGTTGACGCATCTTCACACCACATGTTCAGCTAGCTCGAAGACTCGCTATAAATCTTAAGATTTATTTAACGAAAGTCCTTCAAATAGTCTTTGTTCCAACTACGGGAACTTGGAGAAATCTGTTTTCCTCACGTACGACGTTACCCGATAGCAACTTTCTCTCAAGGGCGGCTGGCACCCTTCCCTAACCACCAACATGGAAATTGACCAATTAACAGTAACGTCAATTTCCCTCACTTTCCGAACGAAGACTTTTCTCCGCGAATCCGATGACCTCGTGCCCTTAGACACACCCATCATAGTTTTCTTCGACAGCGTCACCGCGACGGAGAGTCACTCTCTAGTGCGATCTCATCAGTAATCGAGCTGTCTTTCGTATACGAAATAATTGCCCCCGTGCTCTAACATATAGTGTAACTTAGACGCAAACGAAGGGTAAAGTCCAGTATCCGTTGACCGCGGAAACGTTGCCGGAGCCGAGACCATTGTCATAGTGCCGCGAATATCGAAACCTTGCGATTATCTATCGACGCTGTAAATCTCCCTAATTTGTGTCAATAAATTCAACCATTGTTACACCGCACCTATGGCTAATTCCAACGAAGATTCACCGAACACCCCAACCCCCAATCCTGACGTGCATCCGACAGATATAAATGTCTTCAGTGTGGACTAAGATGTGTGCCAATATCAATAGCTGATACAACTGTAACGAAGATAACGAAGAAATTGGTCAACAAGATGAGAAAATATTTATCTGGTAAAAACCTTCAAAAGATAGGTCAGAGCGATGAATAAGTATCTCAATCGATTATTTGACTAACTAGAAACAGTATATGAGTCCCGAATCAGCAGGGAAGTTATTTGATAGAAGTCTTGCTTGCATCGTAATTCTGTTAAACACGCATCTCAGCGACGATAGTGTCAACAAGGAAATAGCTCACAAGGGCACGAGATGTTTACCCGATAAAACTGGTAGAAAGTGTTGATTACAACATTTTCTTTTTCCAATTGATGGAAATGATGCAGTTGGGAGTTAGATAAACGATTTGGGTCAAGTAGTCACTTGTCTCTTTGCAATGTAAATTCTTGGAAGTAAATCTCAGTCGATTGTTACTCGACTTAGTGATGCTTGCACTCATTAGTGACGAACTCATCAGTAAGGAATTCATTCACAAGATGAAAACCTTACCCAGAAAAAATGTTGCTAATTGTAATATCATCTTCTGCAGAAGCAAATCTTAGTTAATTATTTAACATAACGTGAGTCAGCAAACGTAATTCCATAGAATATAGAGAAAAATTGTGATCAATTTTCGAATGACTTTTTCTCATCATCAATAATTATTACAATAATCTAAGTAGTAATAATTTTTTTTATTCTATTGTAAGAAATTAATAAGAACTTTCAATGTTATCAAATAATAATTGGCTAAAGTAAAATTGAAGAAACACACTTATTTCCTTGTATGTTGTCATGTATCAATTTACTTCGATGAATATTTTTACATAACTTTTTAATAAAATATTTTAATCCACATATCTTTTAGCTTTCTAAAAAAGCAATTTTTAAATCAGTGATGGATGATTTATCTCAACGAGAAAGTTAGTTGCCATGAGATAAAATACTTTATTGCTTAGGAATTTTGATATTTTTTTTGGTTTTTTTTTTTATTTATTTATTGAAATTCACAATTTGTCCAATTTGTACATTTTAGAATTTTTTAACAGTTATATTAACATGTTGGTGGCTACCCCCAGCGGGGTACCATCCTCGCGTTTGCTAGGTTATATCATTTATGAGGTCTGCTGGGTGCTTCCTTTTTAGCCTTCTGTCCATGTTTATGGCTTTGTACGTATCCGCAGCTAGCCGGTTTGGGTGTGTTGCTATTCTTTTTTTTTTTTTTTTATTTATTAGAATATTTACAATCAATTCTCGTTGAGAATTTTCAGTAACTTCATTTATCGTGATACAATGACATGACTTATAATAGTTTTATATTGTTGGTTCTAGTAGAATCTAAGGATTTAATCTAGAGGGTATTTTCTTTTTAGTCTGCGGATCTGGTCCGTCATGTCTAGTAGTTGGATGACTAATGGGTTGTGGTGGTTGTTGACTCTTGTGTTATATCTGCTTCTGGACTTGTGTATTTCATCTTTGCCTGTAGGTATCTTGAGGTCGCAATAGATTGTTTCGTTTGTAACATACCAGGGTGCATTTAATAGGGATCTCAGCGTTTTCGATTGGAAGCGTTGGAGTATTTCAATGTTGGAATTACTTGCTGTTCCCCATAGTTGGATTCCGTAGGTCCAGACAGGTTTTATTACAGTCTTATAGAGCGTAATTTTGTTCTGCGTGCTTAGGTTGGAGCGACGGCCAATGAGTCAATAAAATTTTTTAAATTTGTCCCTGAGTTGTTTAGATTTGTCTACGATATGTTGTTTCCAGGTTAATCTCCTGTCCAGAGTCATGCCCAGGTATCTGACTGTGTCCTTGTTAGGAACTGTTATATTCTTAATGGAGACCTGTGGGCAGGTTTGTTTTCGCAGCGTGAAGGTGGATTGTTTTTCATTAATTTTGAAGCCCCATTTATGGAACCACTTTTCCATTGAGTCGAGACCTCGCTAGAGAGTGGATGAGGCAATTATCGGGTTGGCGTGAGACGCTAATAGTGCTGTGTCGTCGGTAAATGTTGCTATGGTTATTTCTGTCGATATTTGTAAATCGGCAGTGTAGATGGAGAACAGAAGGGGTCCGAAAACACTGCCTTGGGGTCTGCCCGCTTCTATTGGGAAAGTTGTGGTAATGGCGTCTGCGTATTTAACCATGAATTGCCTATAGGTTAGGTAGGACTTTAGGATGGAGTAGTAAGCATGTGGTAGGACTCTTTTAAGTTTGTAAAGAAGCCCTTCCTGCCATACTTTGTCGAATGCCTGTTGAATATCAAGGAATACCGCAGAGCAGTATTTTTTCTTTTTGAGGGTTTGGCTGATACTGTGTGCTATTCGGTGGATTTGCTCTATTGTGGAATGCTGCTTCCGAAAACCGAATTGATGATCTGGCAGTGTTTTCAGATCTTCTAGGAGTGGAAGGAGTCGATTCGTTAGCAAATTCTCGAATAGTTTTGACAAAGTGGGTAGAAGACTAATTGGGCGATAGGAGCTAGTTTCGTGAATTGGTTTTCCGGGTTTTGAGATGAGCGTAATCAGTGAGGTTTTCCAGGTTTTGGGATAGTATTCAAGGCGAAGAATTGCGTTGAAGATTGAAGAAATGAGTGCAATCCCTTTTACGAGTAGTTCCTTAATTGCTTTATTACTTGTTTGGTCATGTCCCGGTGCTTTCCTGGGGTTCAGACGACGGATTAATTCTGTAGCCCCTAGAGAAGTGAAAGGTTTAATGGGGGGAGACATTTGGAAGGGTGAATGCAGGTATTCTGTTATTTCCGGAGCGGTATTGGAGAAATGAGGTTTAAAAACGTTGGATAGGTAGTTGGCGAAGAGGTTGGCTTTTTCTGTAGGGTTTCGTGCCCATCCGCCTTGCGGACAGCGAATTGGTGGGATTATTTGCGGAGGACTCGTGAGTTTCCTGGAAGCCTTCCATAGTGAATTGTTGGAGTCGGCAGAGGGGAACAAATTGACGAGGTACTTTTGGAAACAGTCATTTTTGTATTTTTTAATGATTTTGGTTAACTTCCTGGTTGCGTTGTTTAGCTTGCGTTTGTCGTCCGGTGTTCTATGGGTTTGCCATACTCTTCTTAGTCTTCTTTTTTCTGTGATTTTGTTTAATATGTAATGGGGATATTCGTGTTTACTGATAGAAGTCTTAGTAGGTGTTGAGGAGCGGATGGCGTTTATTATGCTCGTGTTTAAGTATTCTGTGGCAGTTTCAATATCTTCCTTTGTCTTTAGTGAGATTGAGGCGGAGGTTGAGCGGTTAAAGATTTCTCTAAAGAGCTGCCAGTTGGTGAGTTGGTTGTGATTAAGGCCATTAGGTGGGTTCTCGATTATTGCTGAACCGACTGTTGCTATTACGGGGGAGTGGTCGGAAGAGAGTTCAGTCGAGGAGTTGATTTGGACATATCTGGGCGAGATATTTTTGGTTATGGAGAAGTCGAGTAAATCGGGGATTTTGTTAGTGTCAGTGGGCCAGTATGTGGGTTCATATGTGGTGAGGTAGTTGAGATTGTTGGTGGTTATGCTTTTCAGGAGGTTTTTGCCTCTTGCTGTGACAAGTCTGCTGCCCCATTGGGTATATTTGGCGTTATAGTCTCCTCCAGCTATGAATCTATTGCCTAGGGCGTCAAAGAAGCTGTCGAAGTTCTCTTTAGCAATCGAGTGTCTGGGAGAGCAGTATACTGCTGTGGTGGTGATTGTACCATAGCGGTCTTCTATTGCTACGCTTGTGGCTTGAAGGTAGAATGATGGAAGCTCGTAGTGCTTAATGCTGGATTTGATGATGATTCCGGTGCCGCCGTGTGCCTTTCCACTGGGGTGTTGAGTGCGGTAGAAGTTGTAGCAGTGTATGTTGAGGTAGTTTTTGTCGATGAAGTGGGTTTCAGATATGAGCATTACGTCGATTTGCTGTTGTTTTAAGAATAGTTCTAGTTCAAATTTGTGCTGAGCTAGACTGTTGGCGTTCCACAGAGCCATACGCATTGGTTTTATTTTGCTTCTGTGCGTATAAATTTGTCCATGAAGAGTGTGAGTAGTGACAGCAAGTTGTTAATTTGCTCAGTTTGTTTCTCGATAAGTTTTTCGAGTCTGGTGAAGTTGTCTGTGTTTTGTGGGGTGGGAACACTATTTTCTGAGTGTACACTGTTCACTTGTTTATGTTTCCTTGTGTTGCCTGGGCATAGGACATTGATGGTGAGGTGAATTTTTGAGGTCTAGGTTCTTGTTTGGTTATCTCCTTGGGTCTCAGTTTTGGATACTTATTGTTGTATAGTGTTTTATAGGCTGAGCATCCTTTGTAGTTCGCAGGATGCTCTCCTTGACAGTGGATGCTATTCGCGGGGGTTTCTGGGGATTTAGTGCATTGGTCAGTGGGGTGACTACCTGCACATTTTACGCACCGGAAATTATGATTCCAATATTTCTGCGTGTGGCCGTACCTTTGACACCTTTTGCATTGTACTATCTCTTTCTTTACAAGAGGTGATTCGAACTTAACTATTCGAACTTAACAGCACAAAACCTGAAATATTACCAAATACAGAGCAAGCAATAAACACCAAACCTATCAGCACCAACACCATTGGTGGTCTAAGCTATGCTCAAGTAACCAGCCAACCAACACACACACATAACCAATACCACAGCAATAGTAACAACGACACTGCAGAAATCAAAGAACTGCTCAAACAATCCATAAAGAACACCGAAATGCTAACCAGAATGATAAGCGAACAAAATGCAGTACTCAAACAGCAAACCCAACAAATCACAGTCATGGTACAACTAATTACAAACGTGCTAAGCAAAAAATAAAAACGGACACTCTAAAAATAGCAGCCTGGAACTCAAACGGCCTACAACAACGGGCCCTCGAAACTAAAACATTCATATACAATAATAATATAGACATACTACTTGTCTCAGAAACACACTTCACTACAAAAAGCTATTTGAAAATACCATACTACACCATATATGATACCAAACACCCTCAGGAAAAGCTCACGGAGGGACAGCAGTGATAGTCAGAAACGATATCAAACATTATCTTCACAGCCAAGTTAACAAAGAATATTTACAAGCAACCACTGTTACAGTTCAAACTAGCAGCAACTACTTCCAGTTGTCAGCAGTATACGTGCCTCCGCGACACAAAATAACAACACAAATGTGGGAAGAATACTTCCAGGACCTAGGGGACAAGTACATCGCAGCGGGAGACTACAACTCAAAGCACACGCTCTGGGGATCAAGAAACATTACACCTCGAGGTAGAACACTGGAAAAATACATTAGAAATAATAACCTCAATATATTATCCACAGGAACACCGACACATTGGCCGACTGACCTGAACAAAAAACCAGATCTTCTGGACTTTGCAGTTACAAGGGGACTAAACACAAATAAACTAAAAATAACACCCAACCTCGAGCTCAGCTCCGATCATACACCCATAATAATTGAATACAGAAACAAACAACTACTCTATAGCAAACACTATGCAATAAAACCACCAAATGGCAAACTTTGAAAGAAATAATAGAAAGCAAAGTAAACTGCAACATTCCGTTGAAAACTCCTGAACACATAGACCAGGCAGTAGCAACATTGACAGCAACTATCCAAGAAGCAGTAAGGACAACCACTACACCCGAATCAACCAGTAGACAAACAAAAACAATTCCGCAAGAAATACTCGACAAAATTAGAGAAAAAGGAAAAGCGAAAGCAAAGTGGCAAAAACACAGAACTCGAGAAAACAAAAAACACCTAAACAAACTTGCAAAGGAAATAAAAAATAAAATAAAAGAGCACAACAATAAAGAATTCGCAAAGTTCATAGGGACACTCTCTACACACGAGAGCTCCAACTACTCCCTATAGAAAGCCTCGAAAAAAATAAAAAACCCGTCGCAGCAATCAGAAAAGCAAATAACACATGGGCAAGAAGCAACGAAGAACAAGCTGAAGAATTCTCCAACCACTTCTGCAACACATTTACACCACACATTATCAACAACAGCAACCTCAAAAGTCATACGGAGGAGGATGCGCACACCACTATTAGCACAACTGACATGGAATACATCATACCTAAAACAACAGCACAAGAAATTAGAAATATAATCGATAAAACAAAAAACAGCAAAGCACCAGGAATCGACCTAATCAATGGCAAAATCTTTCAAAACCTTCCGCCAGAAGCGATAAGACTAATGACAATAATAGGAATTCAATACATCCCCAAACCATGGAAATTAGCACAGATCAAAATATTACTTAAACCAGGCAAAGATCCACACCAAACTCCATCTTACAGATCAGTATCACTACTTCCAGTATTTTCCAAAATACTGGAAAAAAATAATATATTACCTGATAAAAACAATAATACAGATAAAAAAACTAATACCGGAACATCAATTTGGATTCAGAAACAAACACTCCACGATAGAGCAAATGCACAGGCTTATCAACGAAATAATAATAGCAATAGAAAACAAGGAATACTGCACAGTCCTCTTTATGGACATAGAGAAAGCATATTACAAAATTAACCATGAAAGTCTACTACAAACAATTAGGAAACAATTCCCGGAGCAAATACACCAATTAATAAAATCCTACCTAAGCAGCAGAACCTTTGTAACAGGAATCAAGGACACACATTCTGTAGTTAAAGACATCAAGGCAGGGGTACCACAAGGAAGCGTCCTAGGCCCACTACTATACACACTATACACGGCGAACATACCAACAACTACCAATAGCATAGTACTGACATTCGCGAACGACACAGCTATACTAGTCAGGCATACTAACCCAGAAACAGCAGTCAAATTACTACAAGAACATATCACAAAAATAGAAAAGTGGCTACAAGAAAAACAAATAAAAGCAAACCCCAATAAATGCAACCATATTACATTCACGCTACGAAGAAAGATACCACCAAACATCCTTCTGAACGGCACGCATATGTAGCATCGTGAGGAAAAGACCTAGTTAGAAACTAAGCAAAACAAGGTCGCCTGTCTTTCGGTTATTAGTTTATATAGAAAAAGCCGGTGTGATCAAAGTCACCTAGTTCTTGCGAAGCGTTAACAGGACGGAATTAGACAAAGGGAAAAATGGCGCTAATGGAGGGGAGCGATTCGAATCCAAGGAACGGTTAATCGAAAAGTAAAAGTAGGTCGAGAGGTCAGAATTAATAGAGGAGTCGAAGAGTAGAGTTGTTAGAGTTAGCGTCGTCGAGTTGCATTGTTGAGAGTAGAGTTGTTAGCGTTGCGGAGTTCCGTGAGTAGCCAAGTTAGAATAAGATTGTTACTATTAGTTCCATATTGAACAACCATCGTTGTCTGTCTCATTAATA
This sequence comes from Bombus terrestris, assembly GCF_910591885.1. Classification (NCBI taxonomy): domain Eukaryota; kingdom Metazoa; phylum Arthropoda; class Insecta; order Hymenoptera; family Apidae; genus Bombus; species Bombus terrestris. The sequence continues at coordinate 10,170,079 of NC_063276.1, read as the reverse complement.
TCTGTATAACTAATTTAAAATAAAATAAATAGTATGAAAGAAATTGTATATCTAATACTTTCCGCGATACTACACATATAACACAAACAAAGCATGTCAAATACCTAGGACTCCACTTAGATACACAACTCACATGGAAACTGCATACTAAATCAATAATAGAAAAAATACAGAAAACAAGGAGACAAATGCATTGGCTAACAAGCCGAAAATCCAAATTAAGCATAGAAAATAAATTAAAAATATATAAAACGATCATAAAACCAATCTGGACGTACGGAATACCACTGTGAGGGACAGCAGCAATGAGCCATATAAACAAAATAGAGATAATACAAGCTAAAATCCTTAGAACAATAGTAAACGCTCCCTGGTATGTCAGAAACGAGGACATACGGAGGGACCTGGAAATCCCAACAGTCAATGAAGCAATCAGCAGCAACGCGGAAAGATACAAGACAAGAATAGCAACACACCCAAACCGGCTAGCAACGGAAACGTTCAAAACTATAAACATGGATAGAAGGCTAAAAAGGAAGCACCCAGCAGACCAAATGATATGACCTAGCAAACGCAAGGATGGTACCCCGCTGGGGGTAGCCACCTACATGTTAATATAACTGTTAAAAAATTCTACCAAATGTCCAAATTGGACAAATTGTGAATACAAATAATAAATAAAAAAAAACCGTTATCCACTTCGTACATAGAATTTGAGATCCTTCTTAGAATTTTGAAAGGCCCTTTCCGGATTTCCTCCAATTTATTTCTGTTTAATTTATTCCCATTGTGAGTGAAGACCATATCGCCAATTTTAAATTCATGCTGTCTTCTTTTTTTTATCATATTTTTGTTTGTTAATTTCGAAGTTTCTCATTGAGTTCTTAAATGCTTCTTCTCTGTCTCTTTCTAAGTTTGTCTTGTTCTCAATTATACCTTTAGGAGCGATCTCAATTCTTTTCCCGTACAGTAAGTAATTCGGAGCAAATCCTATGATACTGTGTCTGGTGTTATTGTACTCTTCCACATTTTCTTTTGCGATTTTTGACCAGTTTTTCTTTTTTTTTGTTTGAATTAATTTTGCATCGGATCCTGTTTACTAGTACTTGGTTTACTCTTTCGTTTAATCCGTTCGAGAATGGACAGTCTGTCGAGGTGAAAATTAGTTTGATGCTCCTTTTCCTTGCGTATGCTTGGATTTCTTTGGATGTCAGTACTGGATATCGGTCTGCGAGGATCAATTTTATAGAGGCGGTTTCTCTCGTTGAATCTATAACTTTTGTTATATCGTCTGAGCGTTGTATTTTTGATGTGAACATAAAAACGGCCCTTGAAAAATGGTCCATAAGAATGTGCATAAATTTCTTCGGTGAGTTGTTATTAGAAAAACCTTCGACCGTATCGAATGATATTATTTCAAACGGTTTCTTAGCTGGTCCTAGTTTCGACATAAATCTAATCGGTCTTCTTGTTCTGCTTTTATTCTTAATGCAGATTTCGCATTTTTTTGCAGAATTTGTCGACTATCTGTTGAATCTATCTAGTCGACTATCTATCGACTATATTGTTGAAGTAGTAGAAAGGTCGGATTTTCTTTAGTATCTGGTTCCTTTCAACGTGACCGATGAATTTATGAACCTTTTTTGTGATGTGTTCGCTAAAATTTCGTGAGATCAATATACGTTGACGCCCTTTAATATTTTTGAAAAATATTTCCGATTTTTTCGTGAGGTTCTTTTTATTTTTAATGTCTTTTTCACCACGGCAGGAAACTCGCAGGGAAATGCGAGTTCGGACGTCGAAGAGCTGATGGTCTCCGACGTCCTGATGGCTGATGGGACCCCATCCTCATCAGAGATGTCCAGGGGAAGAAAAAGGAAACTGACATCCACAGCTCCAGACATACCTATGGAACTGACCTGGGAGATGAGGATATCTTCCACAGCGGACATAAGAGCCGAACTAATTCGGCGAGTAGAGGAGATAATGAAGGTGGCGACAACATCGTCGAATTTAAAAAAAATACCTACATTAAGACCTTAAAGGAGGCAGCAAGCACCATTGCCGCGGGCACAGTGGAGCTGACAAGGAGAACGGGACCCGCCTACGGCACTGGAGCTGCCAGGATGACAGAGATGCGAGTGGAGGTACTAGAAAAGGAGATCAAGATCCTCCCGAAAGAGCAAGCAGGAAAGGTCGGGGGTGTCCGTCAGGAGAATGTACAGTGTCACGCCTCCACTTCAGAGCTGGGACACCCTTGAAGGATGATGGGGAGAAGAAGGAACGTCTCTCTGTCCTCGAGGGGAAATTTGAAGAGCTCGGGCCTTTATTAATGAGGCTCCTGGAAGAACGCCTACAGGACTGGCGTCATAGTGACGAATGGGGCGGATGGCCGGGGAAGGCCATGGATATGGACTTAGTAAAGCAGATTCATGCGGCTCCTCCAGACCAACTTGGGATGATCAAAACGGGCAAAGACCTGCTTTTCCAGGCGATAAGGTAGAGCAGGAGTGGAAGGCGGCCAGAGTAATACTGCTAAGGAAACCGGGAAAGGATCCCAGTCTCCCGAACGCGTACCGGCCGATAAGCATACTCCCAGCCATGAGCAAGATCTGGGAAAAATGCTTTAAGAAGATCATCGAGAGATGCATCGGAACGGACCCGTTCCATCGGAGGCAGTATGGCTTCAGAAAGAAGAGGAGTACGGTAGATGCCATCACGCAGGTGATGAAGTTTGCCAACATCTGCAAACAGAAGAAGGTAATATGCGTGATGATCGCCCTGGACATTAGCAATGCCTTCAATTCGCTCAGCTGGAAGAGCATATACGAGGAATTTGACAGGAGGAAGCTGCCATGGAAGGTCAAAAGGCTAATTGGCAGTTACCTATCTGGAAGGAAGATCATCGTGAGCAACCAGCACGGCACGGTGGAGTACGAGGTGGCGGCGGGAGTTCCGCAGTAACTTGTTCACAGCACTCAGGATCTCTGTTTCTTTGACCGAACCGGTGCATTGCTCCAGTTTCCTGGTCAGGTAGCTATTGTGGAGTAGGAGTTCCTCCACGATTCCTCGCATTTTCTTAAAGTGTCGCATGATGGTTGCGGTCTGTTCTTTATTGATCTTTTTGCTGGGATCAAGACAGAAGGCTAGTACCTTCTTCTTTATGTCCTCAGCTTGTCCTCTTATGTCGGGTATCGGCCGAGTTGTACCGGATACTGCTCAGGTTTCTTGTTTTGTGTCCATTTCTTCTTCTTCCGTCCTTTTCCTCTTCTTCGTTTCTGGGCTCTCTTTTCCTCAGCTCCTGGGCTCTCGTGTCCTCAGTGCTTACAAGACTACCCTTGCCTTTGTGATGGATGGTGTCTGTACCCGTGACTACATTTTGAGTCACTTGGTTTTTGCACCAGCTCATCGATCGTTGGTATCTCTTTCCCCGCACTACTATCGGCGGCGATCTGCTTTACTGGTTCTTCCCTCGCCGTTCGATGGTAAGGTTTACCGACCGCCATGCTATCGATGGCGATCTACCCTACAGGGACTTTTCTCACCTTGAGATGATAACGTTCGTTTTCGTCCGCAATTTAATCTGCGACGATCCGCCTTATCGGCATTCTCCTTGTTTACCGACGGTAGGCACTTTCGTCTGTTAGCCCTGTGTTGTTTTGGTCCTCGTTTTAACAAGTTCTATTGTTTGGTTTTTGCAACGCACTATTCGCTATTCACTCCCGCGCAAGTCCAGCGGCGTATTGCTTTGTGAACGCGTCCGACGGCGTAATGACGGCGTAATGACGGCGTAATGACGGCGTAATGACGGCGTAATGACGGCGTAATGACGGCGTAATGACGGCGTAATGACGGCGTAATGACGGCGTAATGACGGCGTAATGACGGCGTAATGACGGCACAAGATGGCCGCTTTTACCAGCACTTACACTTCACTTCTAAAATGTTCCGCGCGACGGCGCTCTTTGCCACTCCTTGGGTTAACCATATAGCCCGTGCAGCGGCGCTGTGGTCGCGCGTCCCAAGATGTCTTCCTTTCTACAATCTCCACAACAATTTTCCTTCGCTTCTCACGCTTTTTTTCCAGCGAGCTCCACCAGTCCTTATGTCCACGTTTACTCTTGTGCACTAGCACTTCACTTTTTTTTTCAATTTTCTCGCCCGAATACTTTCATTGATCCCGTGATCACGGTCACAGATTACGGAGCGATGTACACGTGTCCTCTCTGCTTGCCGCCATCTTGTGGACTCAAGCTAGACACAACTAGTATTGTCTTTTGGTAACGGGTGCTTACCTCGGATATAGAATCCACACAGTACCCGGGCCCCCTAGGACCATAGGGGTTGGAGATTACGCCCGACTATCGCACAAGGCACCCAGTACCTTGCTCCCAGGATTAGCTAAGCCTGCAGGGGCTGTCGCTCGTCTCAGGTCGAATGGAGCACATCCTAAGCCCTCTCGTCTCACCAGGACGGTTCCGGAGCAGGTGGGACGCTGCTCACCCGCCGAAGGCCATTCGGTGGAGCCATCAGCTTAAATCAGCCCTCTTGCCAGCATCTTGGTCATCAACCACTGCCACCACGAGTCCATACCCATTGTATAAAATCGAGCTATCGCGGGGAGACGCGGTCGTTAGAATACGCGTCAACGAGAGTCGTAAATTCCCGTTACGATTAGAATAATCGACACCACGAATAGTTCGATCCCCGTATTTCGGTTAGGATAATCGGGGTGATTGATGCGGTATAACACTGGGAGTCACAGAATTATAATAATGTATTTTTCCAACAGTTAGTCTACACGATTGAAAAGATATAAACAATTAACAACTTTATCGCACGCAGATAATATAGATGTATACAATATAGAGCAAGGCTCTTACAATTGAACTTAGTCTCTTGGTGGACGTAGCACGATATGATACTTAATAGAATAAGCGAATGTTTGGCAATGTCGCGGATCGACTTGAATTGGCGTTCTGTTCTGAGTTAGACGTTAGGCGTTAGAATTTTGACTAATTGGTCGCTCTTGCGTTGAGATGGAAGAAGGTTCAGTGTGGGTGTGCCCTTTTGCATGACGAACGCGGATTCGTTGTTCACACTTTTCGTTAAGGAAAGTGAGGGTAACGATCCGCGATGTCGATTGGTTATGCCCTACGCTGATGCTTGAAGGGATAGGTAGAAGGCCTCCTACCATCGTGGTTGATAGGTGACCTTGTTCATGGAAAAACCTGATTGTTTTATTAGCTAGCTATTCGATTCTTCCCGATGGGTGCGTGTTCGCTTTCTCCGTATTTTTTCAGCGCGCCTAATAAACCCAAGGACCTCTCTAAGAACCAGATGTGCTTCGAAAATATTTTCTGGCTTAAGAAATTCTTCAGGACAAAGGGATTGACTGAAGACGCCTGTTGATACAATACAGTGACAGCGAAAGAATATATTGGGTCTTTAGGTTTATTGAGGGTCGGAGTGACGTTACGCAGGCTGCTGGCTGTCCGGTCGCGAGGGCTGGCATGCAGATGTTTAGGCGACGTAACACCCATTAATTGGTCGAGCAGAGGGGTCGCTACTCCCCCTGGGCTGTAACTCGACCGCCCGTGGTATCAACCTTAGTCGTTGGTGGGACTATCGTATGGATGTACGGTCACGTCACTGCCGGCCGGCGACCTGCTAACCGTGCTCGGTAGTTCCAGATGGGGCTCACATGAGCGGGGGCCTCAAGGTGCTTTTGTACCCGGGAACTTATCCCGACGGTCCCATCCTTGGCATCAGGATCGTTGGTGCGCTACTACCCAAGGCCACGTAGAGAGAATGTAACCGTAATTAAACGCCTTACACTTCCGGCGACCTTCCCTGCGGAGTACACAGGGACTCACGTAAGCGGGACGCTTGTCCCGACGGTCCCCCTGGCTGCGGCAACGTGGGTTTGCCAGCTCCCATAGCTAGACACAAGTAGTTTGAGCGGTTAGGGGCTCGACCATTGGGCCGACCACGCCATTCCTGGAGTATAGCACTCATTCTGGCTTCGCAATCAGATGTTGTTTATATCCTACATTCTAACGTCCAATGCCCGGGAAACGGCGCGCATAGATGGTCGGCGCGCGACTTGGAAAAACCCTGCCCTCTCTTTTCGGGTCATTGGACAAGTTGAACCTACCCTTCGGGCGGCAGCTCGCTTAGCCGGCGCCGCGCGATGCACGCATCGCACAACATCCGTTACCAGCGGGGGCCACGAGGAGGCGGAGCTGCCAGCATATAGCTCGGTCCCAGCAGGTTGGCTTTGCAGCCGATTGTCCCTGCACCGTCACAGCACTCATTTGCATGAGCGCCGCCTGCACTGACGGTCGCAGATCTTCTCTCCAACTGGTACTGGTTTTCTTGTCCGCTCTTTCTTAGTTCTCATTTGCGTTCCCAGTGCTTTTGTGTATTGTCCTGTCTTGGGTCTTGGGTTGTCATGCGGGTTTTCTTCTTCTTCGTTGTTTTGTTCTTCGTCTCCTTCCCTCTCCACTTTTATTGCGTGTCGCCGTCTTCTTCTTCGTTGTTGTTGTTGTTGTTGTGGTTGTCGCTGTTGCTATTGCTGCTACTGTTTCCTTTGCTGTTGTTGTTGGTTACCTCCTCCCTTTCGGGTGTCGCTATTGCGGTGGGTCCCTCTGCGTTGGTTTCTTCTTCTTGTTCCCTTCGTTGTTCGGGCACTCGCTGGGCCAGCCTTGGACTTCGTCTTGGAGGCCGGCCTGCCTGCCCCTCTAGTTGCGTCGATCCTCTCTCTGGCGGTCGTCCTGGCTGCGGTGCACTTCCCATTTCTCGTAGGGCGCTCTTTCTCTTCTCTTCCTTCGCTTGGAGTACTTTCCTTGCAAACTGGCGGAAGTGGGGGTGTATGTCCTTTGTTACGTACTCCCACTTTTCTTCCGGCCAGCGCAGATCGAGTTCTCCCAATGCATTCCGGAATTCTTGCCTTTCTTCATTGAAGATTGGACAGTTTTCGAGGATGTGATGGGCGGTTTCTATTCCGCCACATTCACATGTGTCGACTTCGCTGAAGCTGAATGACTTGAGTTTGCTGTTGAAATCGCCGTGGCCACTGATGAACTGTGTCGTGTAGTGGTCGGGTCTCACCCAGCAGTTCTCAAGTCTGTCCTTGATGCTGTCGAAGTACTCGAAGGTCGTCCTGCCCTTTGATGTTGTTTGCCAGCGTTCTTGCCACTTCTCTATCGCCTCGCCGACAATGGTTCTCTCGTCGGGCGCTTCGTCGCGCCCCCTCTTCTTGTTGTGGAGTCTCGCCCTGATTTCGACTAGGAGGTCAATAGGAATGACTCCGGCGATGACCTGCAGTGCCTCGGTTGACGTGGTTCTATAGGCCTTGGTCACTTGGAGAAGCGCCATCCTCTGTGATCTTATCAGCTTACTCCTCGCTTTCCCCTTCAGCAGATCACTCCAGCCGACTGCGGCGTATGTGGTTATCGGCTCGTACAGCCCTTTGTACAGGGTACGCATGGCCGCGTGTCCGAGTCCCCATTTCGCCTTGGCCACCCTCGCGAGGCTGCTGAAGAGTTTTTGGCACTTACCTGTTATTGCCTCCACGTGCCTGTTGACTTTTAGCGCTCCTTCGAGGTGCACTCCAAGGTATTTGATCGCATGTTCCATTCTTACAATCCTGCTGCTAATCTTAATAAACGGTGGTCTCTCCGCGTCCAGTTTGCCCTTGACGAGCAGCATCTCCGTCTTCTGTGCCAATAACGTTAACTTCTTCCTGGTGCACCAGGTAGAGACTCGGGTAACTACCTCCTGCCCTTTTTCCTGGAGATCGTTCTTCGCGTTACCGGCGATCAGTATCACGATGTCGTCCGCGTACGCGATAGGCTCGCACTCAGTCACATTTTCCGCTAGCTCGGCCAGCAGGTCATCGAATACGAGGTTCCAGAAACTTGGTCCCGGTACCGATCCCTGCGGGAATCCTTTCGTGACGGGCTTGCTCACTGCTTCGTTTTTCCCAACAATCTGTACAGTTCTTTCGGAGAAATAGCTCCTTTTCAACCGGTATAGGTTGTCGGGGCATCCTCTACTTTTTAGCTCGTGCAGCACGTTCGGCCACCAAACGTTGTCAAAGGCTCCTGATATGTCGAGTGCGATTGCGATTCTTCTCGCTCATTTGCTCGGCTTTCTCGCGGAACTTGGTGATCGCGTCCACCGTCGATCTTCCGGGGCGAAAACCGTATTGTCTGTCGGAGGAGAGCGCGTGGTCGTGGAAGATGGGTGCAATCCTGGTGGCCATTAGCCTTTCCAGCAGCTTGCCTATCATGGAGAGCAGGCAGATTGGCCTGTAGGATTTAGGGTTGCTTCTGTCCCGATCCGGTCCCTTGAGGATGGTGATAATATTTCCAACCTTCCACCGTTTGGGGAAGATTCCCCAGACGAGGCAGCCGTTCATGAGCCTTAAGAGCTCCTGATGTATTCCTCCCCTGGCTCGTTGGATTGTTTCGACCTCAATCAGGTCGGGGCCTGGGCATTTTCCCTTCCTCAGCCGTTTCACGGCGCCACTAAGTTCCTCAAAGCGGAATTCAGGGGTGTCTTCGACGTTCGGAGGGTTTGTCGAGTTCTGCCTTATCTCTTTCTGCTCTTCTATTTCCGTGTCTTCCTGGTCGTCGGGTAGAAGGGCGGACAACATCGCTGCTGCGGTCGTTCGCCAGTTGGATGTATATCCTAGCAGCGTTTCCAGCGTCGATGTTGTTTCCTCCCCTCTGAGTTTCCTTGCGAGTGTTTTGTACGCGATGCCCCACGGTTCCCTCTTACCCTCTTTGGTGACAAAATCCTACCAGCTCTGGATTTTTGCTCTTGTCAACATCCTCTTGTACTCCTTTCGGGTTGACCTATACCGCAGCTTCTCCTGCTCCCTCGTTGCGGGGTCCTTGGCCCCCTGATACCTTCTTCTCGCCTGGTAGGTGTTCCTCTTTGCTCTGTTGAGCTCGGGCGTCCACCAGGGTACTGACCTGTAGTGCCATTTCTTCTTTGGAATGGCGGCGTCGCAGGCTCCTAGCAGGGTTGCCTGGAGTTGCTCGGCCATTCTTTCGACATCCTCCGCCTGGTGGAGGGTTATTTCTTTGAGTGTCTCTATTCCCTCCGTGACAGCTCTCTGAAATACCTCCCAGTTGGCCTTTTGCGTGTTATAGCGTCTTTCCTGAAGCTGCGGTGATTTTGCGTTCGCATCCAGGCCGGTGATGATCCTCTTGCCTCTGAGACACCTTAGTACCTTCTCCAACTGTTGCACGCCGACTACGATGTTTTCTGTCGGCGGAAAGTACAGGCTTGCCGCGTACACCTCTGTTTCCCCGTCGCTTATCTGCATGCAGGCGCAATGTGTTGTGCAGAGTTCGGCGACTTCGAGAGGCGTTAGGGTCTTCGATTTTGTCCCCACGGCCGCCATTGGCGGGTCGTGCTTCGACCCTCTACAGGCGATCGCAACTCCTGTGCCGAATCCGGGTATTTTCCCCTCGACGCTGTGTGGTTCATTCATTAGTATTATGTCGTCACCATTAGCGTCCATTTGCGTCCTGATCTCATAGGGGACTGTTTTGGATCGCTGCATGTTGTGCTGCAGGATCCTTATTTCCCTTCTCCTCCCATGTCCTCTTCTGTCACTGTGTCGCTCTTTATTCATAATGCGTCCTTGATATTAGTGCTTCCAAGGCTTTCGTGTACATCGGGCATTTCGCGCTGGAGGCCGCGTGGTCGCCCTTCTTCCCTGCCTTCCTGCAGTTTACGCAGGTGGCGTGCCCATCTTTTTTTTGCACATTTTTGTGCTGTGCCCACTCTCTGCGCAGTGCGCACAGATTTCATAGTTAACGCGGCAATATTTTGCCACGTGCCCGTATCCTTGACACTTATAGCAGCGACTAACTGCTATGAAGTCCCTCACTTTACATGCATTCCGTGAGATTAGGATCTTTCCTCTTAACAGTTTCTCCCTTACCTGGGGGGGGGGGGGGGGCACTTCGATGACCCAGTTCGTCTCCTCTTGATCCTTTCTGCCAGTCCTGAAGCAGAACTTGATGGCTGCGACGTCGTCCTCATTTAGCTTTTCTTGGTTCTGCTTCCTCATGCAGGCCAGGATCTCCTTCTTTGGGATGTCTCTCGGGACGTTATAAATGATCATCCTGGAGGGTCTCCGCTGCGGCGTTTTGGCTTTTGGTCCAGCCTCCTTTAGTTTCGAGTTGTCGGTGAACTCTTTTAAGCTCTCTGGCTTCGTCGTTTCAACGACTAGGCCGTTCCCCTTTATTTTCCGGACGGCCGTGACTTGGATTCCTCTCTTGCGGAGATTCACTAGGGTGAACACCGCGTCAAGTGCTTCTTCGCTCGATTGCATCTCGCCACCTTCTCTTTCCGGTCGAATTATGACCACATTTTTCGGCGGCTTTACCGAAGTCTGCTCGACCTTGTTGCTCGTTATCTTTACTTTTTCCGCGTATGTCGGCTTTCTCTGTTCCTGTTGCGTCGTTCTCAAGACGGCTGTTTCTAGCCGCCTGGTTGCTTTGCTGACGGCGTTCAGTATCGCCGTTTCCTTGTTCTTCTCCTCTCCGGCACTCTGCTCTAGCCTGCTTGTCAGGTAGCTATTATGGAGCAGTAGCTCGTCAACAATGCCCCTCATTTCTTTGAAATACCGCAGGATTACTGCGGCGTGTTCTTTGTTTATTTTTCTGGCCGAGTCTAAGCAGAACGCCGTGACCTTCTTCTCTATGTCACTGGCCTGTGCCTTTATATCGGGCACTTGCCGCTTATCCTCTCCGGCCAATTTCTCCTCATCTCTGGCGGGGTTGTTTCTCCCCAGGCTTGCTCTCGTCGTCTTCTCTGGTATCCTCAGGCTTGTAGTGGCCGCGTTCTTTTCCTTCTGTTTCCTCAGGGGCTGCAGGACCACTCTGGCCTCTGCGCCTGGCGACGATTGCCCTAGCGTCGGCATCACCGGCTCCTTGCCGTGTCTTGCGGCTGCTGCTGCGGCTGTTCGCTTCCCGGTGGCTATGTCCAGCGGCGTATTGTTTCCCCGACGCGGACTTTCAATTGGCGCTTTATTCCCGCGAGCACTCCCGAGCACTCCCGCGCTGAGACCGGCGGCGTGCCCTTCACGGTTCAAAAATCCCTGATTTTAAATTTGAATTTGAATTTGCCGCCTAGCAACGTGCTCTTGGTTCTCAAGATGCCCGGGCGGCGGCGCTTCGGTCGCTCGACCCAAGATGGCTGCCGCTCGTCCGCTAACCTATCTTCCCGCACGCGGCACTTTTTTGCTCTTTTCGCGCTTATTGCGACAATTTCCACTAATTTTTTTACGTGCACTTTGTTTTTAGCACTCACTCTACCTGTAAAATTATATTTCGCTCCCGAAAACTTGATTTTCGCGTTTTTGTCCGCCACGTGGCCTAACCTCGCTTCGCGCACGCGGCACTTTTTTTTGCTTTTTTCGCGCCTGTTGCGGCAATTCCCACTAATGTGTTTGCGTGCACTTCGTTTTTAGCACTCACTCTACCTGTAAAATTATATTTCGCTCCCGAAATCTTGATTTTCGCGTTTTTGTCCGCCACGTGGCCTAACCTCGCTTCGCGCACGCGGCACTTTTTTTTGCTTTTTTCGCGCCTATTGCGGCAATTTCCACTATTCTTTTTACGTGCACTTTGTTTTTGGCACTCACTCTACCTGTAAAATTATATTTCGCTCCCGAAATCTTGATTTTCGCGTTTTTGTCCGCCACGTGGCGTAACCTCGCTTCGCGCACGCGGCACTTTTTTTTGCTTTTTTCGCGCCTGTTGCGGCAATTTCCACTAACCTGTTTGCGTGCACTTTGTTTTTAGCACTCACTCTACCTGTAAAATTATATTTCGCTCCCGAAATCTTTGGTTTTCGCGTTTTTGTCCGCCACGTGGCCTAACCTCGCTTCGCGCACGCTCCCCTTTTTTTTGCTTTTTTCGCGCCTATTGCGGCAATTTCCACTATTCTTTTTACGTGCACTTTGTTTTTAGCACTCACTCTGCCTGTCAAATTATTTTTCGCTTCGTAATATTTGATTTTTCGATTTTTCCCTGTCCGTCGCGTCCGCTAACCTCACTTTCGCACGTGGCGATTTTCATTAGCTTTTTATCGCTCTGAATTCGGCGATCTCCACAATTCTTTTTAACTACGCATTTTCTGCGGCACTCCCACTATGCTTTAAATTAATTTTTACGCCCGAACTTTTTAATTTGCCTGGTTTTTTCGTTTATAGTCCGCGGAGCGACGTGCACGCGTCCGTCCCACTTGCCGCCATAGTAGATCCCATAGCTAGACACAATCGGAATGTGTACTGGTGGACCCCGGAGATTGTATAGCTACGGGCGAAGCGCATTCGGGCTCGCAGGCGGTTCCAGAGAGTCCGCCGTCGGCGGCTTCATGACGAGAAAGAAATCTCTCTCTGCTATGAGACATATACAAAATCGTGACATATCTTACAGCAGAGGACCAAAAGCGCTAAAGCCCGAGTCTGGATGGATCTCGCCCTGTCAGTCGAATTCGAGCCGTGGGGGTGACCGTACAGGATGGTGATGAAGGAACTGCGTCCACAGGCCCCACCACTGACGGCAGATATGGATCTGGCAGTGTTTCCGCCGCTGGAGGACAGCCCGGGATAGTCGCGCACTACCTCGACTTGGACAATGAAGTGGAGAGAGAAACTAGAGAATGCGGAAGAGGAGATGCTGGATGTGACGAAGAAAATGGCCTCCCGCAACATGGCGCCGGGCCCGGTCGGAGTCCCGGGACGGATTTGGGCGAAGACGATGGCGATCATGGTCCCCAGATTACGTCAGGTCGTGTCTGAGGGAGGCAGTATAATCTCGGATATGGTGCAATGCGAGGCTGGTCCTGCTTTGGAAAGAGGGACGACGGACAGACTCGCCGTCCGTATATCGCCTGGTATGTCAACTGGATGAAGTGGTCAAGCTATTCGAAAGAGTCATTGCTGTCAGTCTGGAGGCTACGGAGAGCTTGCCGCCGCTTTCGTGATACGGGCTATACGAAGGCTGGGCCTGAAGGTGTCCCCAGCTAAGTCGGAGGCTGTATGGTTTTACAATTGGTGGAATAGAGCGGCTCCTCCGCCCGGCCTATGTTTGAATCTAAACGGGGAGGATGTCGAGGTAGGGCTTCAGATGAAATACCTAGACCTCACCATCGACAGTCGATGGACGTTCGGGCCGCACTTTAGGTCCTTGGACCCAAAGGTGATGACGGCAGCCAACGCCTTATATAGCTTGCTGCCGAATATCGGTGAGGCCGGGGTCGAAGTGCGTCGACTATATAAGAGAGTCGTTTTCTCCTGGGTTCTGTACGCGGCTCTGGTGTGGGCAGGAAATCTGATGCCAAGTCGTCGCAGACTACTCTTGCTGAGGAGGCTACATAGGACGACTGCCATCAGGATCGTAAGGGGATACCGGATAGTATCTTATACGTCGGCGACTGTGCTGGCGGCATCTCCTCCGTTCGAGCTCTAGGCCTTGGTGCTCCGACTGGTGTATGAAAACCGGAGGGGCCTGGGCTCAAGCGGAGAAACAGGATGTGCGTTCTCGCAACAATGGATATTAAGAACGCGTTCAACACTCCTGGCTGGAATAAGATTCTACTAGAGGCTGAAGAAAGAGGGATGCTTCGAAAACTGTTGACATTTCTGGGTAAATACCCGGGAGATAGAAAAATAATTGTACACAACATTGGTGGGAGGGTTAAAAGAAATGTGTTTGCGGGTGCCTCACAAGGATCGATAATCGGACTGCTGTTGTGGAACATGGTGTATGATGGGTTATTGAGGAAACTGCAGGATATTCCGTACTTGAATGCGGCCCTCTTTGCCGACGATCTGTCGTTAATATTCGATATGGCTAAACAGGAGGAGATAACGGAAAGACTCGGTAGGACGATGAATACGGCCACGCGACGGTGTTTGGTTAATGGATTGAATATAGTCCAAGAGGAGACGGAGGTAATCCTGATTACGGGGAAACGTATTCCAAAGATAATGGAAATCAATATGGGTGGTTACTTCCTGAGGACTAAGCTGGAGGTTGGATATCTTGGGGTGCAGTTAGATAACCGCAGAAGGTTTTGTGCACACTTTGAAAATGTTTGTGGTAATGCCGATGAGCTGATGGGAGTATATATCCTATAATACCTTTAACATAACTAATTTATTTTATAATGATGGAAAAAATTTTCTACTGTAATAGTACACATATGTTTGGTTGTTAATGCTTGGTAGAAATTCAAAATTTAACGATTTCATTTCATGCTTTTCAATTTATCTAAAATTTTTTTTATTTAGTACTAATAGTATTTGGACATAAACAATAGATTAACAACTTTTTATAAGGAATGCCATAACAGATCGATTAATGTATCAAAAACTATAAGGTTCTATTAGGAAAGACGAAGTTGATCTTTGTTGGGTTCTCGGACGATTGTCACACCATATTCAAGGAGATTTGATGTGACACAAGATTTACGGCACGGTCAATGACGATTCCTGTTTTTGAAAGAAAGATATAATTTTGCCCTATTTTGGTAACAACAGTCAGTTAGTATACGACTTTGCAGTGATGCCGAGAAACAGCATGTATTTACAAATTTGCTGCCTTGGCCTTTCTTTGCCCAAATAGCAAATTCCTACCACCGTCTACATAGTAAGGTCGCACTGAGGTGACCTCGGAGACAAAACAGCATAAACGTGTTATTAAATATAGGTTTGGGGCTGATATTCAATACATTCACTCAGATTGAATATTACTTTTATATTTCACCACCTTGTACAAAACGTCTGAACATACCGGATACACTCAAGTAATTCACATGTGGTCGACTCCTAAGACAAAAAAGCGTTGTTAGAAGTCGTACCAACTTAGCTTATAGGAACTAGCGATCATACTAACTTAGCGTTTCTCAACACTCCCCTTTAATCGCTAGTTTCTACAAGCCCCATAGCTTTGGTAAAGTATTGAGTCTTAACTCTATTTAAACCTTTGGTGAGAATGTCGGCAACATTCTCAGAACTAGATATATAGGTATAATCTAATACCCCTTTCGACACGCAGTTTTTAACATAAAAATAACGCACTTGGATGTGCTTAGAACTCTCAGCAACTACTTCATCTTTGGACCATGAAATAGCTCCAATGTTATCACAAAAAATTTTGCATGGGCGAGGGCAATATGACAAATGACCCAACTCCCTTAACAGTAAGGATATTCACACGGTCTCCCTTGCTGCTTCTTGCATCGCTACAAACTCTGCTTCGCATGTCGATTGAGATATAATTGGTTGTTTCTTCAACAACTAAGATGTTGCTCCACCAGCGAGTATGAAGACATACTCACTCCTATATTTTCTATCTATTGCATAGCCCGCAAAGTCTGAATCACAAAACACCTTCAAAGGTTGTCCCGTCTTTTGGTACACTAGCTTAAGGTCTTTGGTTTTTAACTGTTGGGAACATGATGCATTTACACTGTACACGTGAATGTGTGTGTAAACGTCAGAGGGCATCCAGACCTTAGTTGGGACAAAAGACCATAGTCAGTCGTTAGAAGTGTCTAGAAGAGTCGGCTGACAAGAAGCGTGCGTGCGAGTAGGATTTCAAGGTCTTGAGGTGATGAGCGTGATAGGTATAGAAGAATCACTCGGTATTGTTAAACAATAACAATTTATTTGCTTGTGTCCGTGGTATACACTAGCGCGCCGAAAGCACGGTACAATAATCGGTTCGAGATTACAAGTTCAAGCTCGGCGCGGTACTCTACGCGGTGGTTCAAGTCGAGACGATTGCACAGATGTCGAGGAATTCAGATTCACTAATACGTACGACTGCGGACGGACAATTCAGATAGGCGGCTTCCAACTTGCCTCGCGACACGCGATAGAACAGAATGAATTTGTGTCGCGATGATGCTCCTTAGGAAAACTGTGTTTGGGTGTGTCTAAGGATACGGAATCATCGGATTCGTTAAGAAAAGCGTTAGTTCAGAGAGTGAGGGAAATGGACGTCGCTGTTAATTGGCTAAATCGTGAGTTGGTGGTTGAAAAGAGATGACAACTGCCCTTGAGAGAAAGTTGCTAGCGAGGAGCGTCGTACGTGAGGAAAAGCAGATTTCCGTAGTGGGTGGTATGTGTAGGGACTATTGAGACAAAGACTATTTGTTCCTTTAGAGAATCTTAGCTGCATGAATCCTAAGATTTATAGCGGGTCCTTAGGCTCGCTGTAAATATTCGGTGAGAGTGTATCGACATCTGGCAATCATCTGTTCGAAGGGTAGAGTCCTTGTGTAGCGAGGCACGGGACAGAAACCGTTGGGAAGTTTGCTGTCGAGTGCCGCTACAGTCTTTAGATTATAAGATATATGTATAACTGTTGTGTGTTAAATAAAGAAAATTTTTTGTATTTCCAAATCCCTCCTATATCTTTACATTAACAAGTACTTAAAAATCCGCTTCACTGCTTTGCAATCGGATACAGTCGGATTTGCGCATTTTTGGCTTAATTTTCCTATTACACACGCGACATCAGGACGGGTTACTGTGGCGACATACATTATATGTCCCACAGCCTGTTCATACAACTTATTCTCAAAAGGTTCGTTATTTACAATGTCAAAATCAGCTTCGCACTCCTTGGTTAGCGGTGACATTCCAGCCTCATGAGTAATGTCAAACAGATTTTGCATCTGACTTATCTGTACAGATTGATCGAACACAACTGTGGTACTGTTTGGCTTACTCAAGTGGATGGATGGAAATTGAGTATCGGTACCCAACATCCTCACATTTAATCTCTCCTTAATCCTAGATTTAAACACATTAATCATAGCCTCCGTTCCAAACACAAGAATGTCATCCACATACACAGCTACAATGAGATCTTTGGATGCATTCACATACACACACGGATCACTCACACATGAGTTCAGACTCATACCTCTCAAAATACCGTTAATGTATTTAAACCACATTCTCCCGACTTGCTTCAGTCCATACAGGCTCTTTTTAAGTTTGCACACGTATTGAGTACTGTCTTTTCCTGGAACCTTAAAGAATTCAGGTTGCTGCATGTATATATCCTCATCCAAAGGACTGTTGAGGTATGCATACTCCACATCAATATGTTCATAACACCACTCATTCTCCACATATAGAGCAAGCAAAATCCTTAGTGCCCTATGCTTTACAATTGGACTAAAGTTTTCCGAATAGTCTACCGCGGGCTTTTGCCAGAATCCCCGAGCTACGAGTCTAGCCTTATACTTATCAGGGTCCCTCTTTATAACTAATACCCACTTGCAGTCAATCACATTTTTGTCCAAAAGTCTTTGTACTATGTCCCACACATCTTTATTCACTACGTTTTCTAGCTCCGGTTATTGCATCGGTTCACTTTTGAGCATCTGGCCCCTTCAAAGCATCGTACACATTCACGGACACACATAAACCTTGATTTTTGCGAACTGTCACAACCTGAGCACAACTGTTACATGTCTTTGGCTTGTGCAATCTCGCTGATCTCCTAAGTACAGTCGGTGCACTCACAATCTTCTCCTAATTATTCTCGTTAGTTAAGGTGTTCATAAAGTAACCACTTTTCCCTTCATCGTTTTCACTATCACTTTGAGTTTCTACATCAATTGTATCATCACCCCTTCGAAGTTCGAAATCTTCAACGTCCCATATCCATTCAGAGAGTCTCTTTTTGATGTTACTTGTGTCCTTTATACTTTTGTAGGGAAACACATTTTCCTCGAACCTGACATGACAAAAAATTATTACCTTCTTGGTTTTCGGTAGGTAGATTCTATAACCCTTGACTTGTCTGTCGTAACCTATAAATATCCATTCGTCTGCCCTGCTATCAAATTTTCTTTCGCCTTGGCTTCTTAGGTACCAGACCTTGCATCCATATACTCTCAGTCCGTTGGATTTCCCCTTGGATATCGCATCTCTTACCTTTCCACAATTCTAATGGAATTTTATCTCCGATAGCGGTGGATGGGCATAGAGATTTCTAATGTGACACGCAGTGTTCGTAGATTCTCCCCACAGGTAGTTAGGGAGTCTCGACTGGATGAGCAGACATCTAGACATCTCAACCAGGGTCCTATTCGCTCGTTCTAAATTTCCATTTTGCTCAGGGTTCCTTGAGACAGTCTTCCTGTGCAGAATGTCTTTCTCCCTCAGGTAGCTCTTAAAATTGATCCCTGTATACTCACCCACATTGTCGATTTGAAGGGCACTTATTTTGGACTGATGTAAAGCCTTCACTCCCATCTGGTATTCCTTGACGCACTTAAATATTTCGCTCTTCCTGCTGATGATCCTAACGTACATGAAACGACAGAAATCATCGATGAATGTTACAAAGTAGTTACCTCCACCTAATGACTTGCACTGAACTCTGCGACTGATATGGCTGTGAACGATTTCTAAAGGACGTTGACACATGTGATGAGCTGTCCTCGGGAATGGCACCTTTGTCATTTTTCGCTTCATAGAGACTCCATATAGTTCATCATGTTTCTTGGAGTCCTCCTTCACGCTCCTTATAGGAATTTTTCTCATTGCATTTCCATGCAGGTGACCCAATCTCTCGTGCCACGATGCAATACTCTTGTATGCGTTTGCCTCAATAACTTCAATATCTTCGTCATTATGACCAGGCTCCTGCTGATTGTTTTCCACGGGGACATTTGCCATGTGCCTTTCAAAGGGTATTGTCTCTAAGTAGTACACATCGTCTCCTACGTTTGAGTTGAATACGACGTCTCCATCATCATGTGTTCTAACAGCCTCATCCTTTGTACATACTGTAGTAACACCCTTCTTTGCCAACTGCCTGATCAAGATTAGGGTCCAACCACCACAGGACTTAACCATTTTCACAACGATCGTTTCCTTTCCCTTAACTTCCAGATGTCCCTTGCCAATCCTGATTTGTCCGGTTGCAGGCGCGAAATCCACAAAGCGATGCCTGTCCGGAGTCATATGATTTGAGGCACCTGAGTCAAGGTAACTGATCCTCCCTCTTTCCATGTGGCTGCTAGACAATAAAGTCAATGTCGAGATAAGTCCCTTGGGCCTCGGTTTGTCTCTGATCTCTTCTCCTTCTTGTTATCTTCCTGTCTCTTTTTCTCCCTTTGGTTTTTCTCCTCTTGATACTGATACGAAATGTGGCCCCATTTTCCACATTTATAGCACCTCTGGTCATGTGGGTCTGTGTTCTTTGGCTTCGCGCCATCTATGTTCTGTTGTGACTTGGGCTTCCATTGTCTCCTGGTCGCTACTGCGCTGCCTTTCTCGGACGAGTCCGCAGCCGCATCGACCCTTCTTTCTTCGAGTAGAGGGTCGGATTTTACGGCCCTCGCGGTCAGATCATTATCATTCCTTGTTTCTCTGAGGTATGTCGAATAATTTGCATCCGCCACGAGGCCGGCCAAAAGGAAACATGCTATAACGTGGTCCTCAATTTTTATACTGGCATTGGATAACTTATCACACAGTTCTTGGATCCTTCCGCAGTACACGGAGATATCCATGCTAGGGGTCTTTTCGATAGTGCTCAGTTACCGCATGCATAAAACAATGTCCATCGATTTTTCCCAGTGCTTTCCAGCACTCCCTCGCTGTTTTCAAGGCTCTGATATCCCCGAGATACTCAGGAAGAACATGCCGAAAAGTGTACGCACGTGCTTTGTTATCCATTTTTATATAGTCTGGTCTCAACCTTTCTGCTGACGTTAATCCTGGCTCTACTGTATCCCAGCAGCCCAGAAAAATCAATGAATCCTCCATCATCATCTTCCAGTATTCATAATTGTCCTTATTCAGGATCGGATTCGTTCACATCGTGTTCATATCACCCATCTACTTCTGGTCGACCATGGCGTGGTCACTTCTCGGATAATTTCAGAAAAACCACAAAAACTCAACAAATAAATGTCTTTACTGTTGCAGTTTACTGTCCTGGGCCCATAATCTGTTATGAAATATAGGTTTGGGGTTGATATTTTGTTAGGAACATGATGCATTTACACTGTACATGTGAATGTGTGTGTAAACATCAGAGGGCATCCAGACCTTAGTTGGGACAGAAGACAATAGTCAGTCGTTAGAAGTATCTAGAAGAGTCGGTTGACAACAAGCGTGCATGCGAGTAGGATTTCAAGGTCTTTAGAGTATAAGATATATGTATAACTGTTGTGTGCTAAATAAAGAAAATTTTTTGTATTTCCGAATCCCTCCTATATCTTTACATGGTAGCAGAGCGTGGTTCATAGTTTTGCAAGTTATTTAGTGCGTGGTTTTCAATCTTGCAAGTTAGTTCGAGTGAGTTTTCAGTAAGGGAAGAAACGTTCAAAGGTTACAAAGAGGAACAATATATTTAGAGCACGTATGAACGCTTGAGTAAGAGATAAGGAATCATTTAAAATGGAGAGATCGGAAATCATGATACCTGTATTCGATGGTGAGGATTACAGTATGTGGAAGCAAAGTATAACGATGTTTCTCAGGTATAAAGAATGCGAGATTGTCACAACTAGAGTGAAGACCGAAACAGACAGTGAAGATTGGGATAAAAGGGATCTGAAGGCAATGAATATGTCGGAGATGAAAGAACACCGGAGCCTCCCCTTTGGAGCGGTGGGAAGACCCCCTTAGTGCTGTAATCCAGATTTCATCATAGCCGCACTAAGAAACTGTTGTAATTCGATCCGACTGTACTTATTCGAAATTTATGATAGTGAGATCGGGCTCGAGGCGACAACCGGTCGCCGAACGTAGTCGCGGTCAAGGAATGAACATTTTGTCTAACAAAGGCACGAGGCAACTCTATAACTCTCCTTAAAAGAAATACTTGGGACAGGGCACGACGGTAAGCGCTTCAACGATTTCCGTCCCGTGACCCGCCACACGCAGACTCTATTCTTCGAGCAAGACAATCACCAGATGTTGACGCATCTTCACACCACATGTTCAGCTAGCTCGAAGACTCGCTATAAATCTTAAGATTTATTTAACGAAAGTCCTTCAAACCGACAAATAGTCTTTGTTCCAACTAAGGGAACTTGGAGAAATCTGTTTTTCTCACATTTCCCTTACTTTCCGAACGAAGACTTTTCTCCGCGAATCCGATGACCGCGTGCCCTTAGACACACCCATCATAGTTTTCTTCGACAGCGTCACCGCGACGGAGAGTCACTCTCCAGTGCGATCTCATCAGTAATCGACCTGTCTTTCGTATACGTAATAATTGCTCCTTGCTCTAACATACAGTGTAACTTAGACGCAAACGAAGGGTAAAGTTCAGCATCCGTTGACCGCGGAAACGTTGCCAGAGCCGAGACCATTGTCATAGTGCCGCGAATATCGAAACCTCGCGATTATCTATCGACGCTGTAATCTCCCTAATTTGTGTCAATAAACTCAACTATTGTTACACCGCACCTATGGCTAATTTCAACGAAGATTCACCGAACACCCCCACCCCCAATCCTGACGTGCATCCGACAAATATAATTTATAGTGCCATCACAAATAGAGTATATTAGAGAATTGGAGTATATTAGAGAAGAAAAAACGGCGTATGAGATAATAAAAAAGTTTGATGAAATGTACTTGAAAGAGTCGACAGCACTACGGATCGTATGCAGAAGGAGATTGGAAAAGATAAGACTTGAGAACTATAGTGATTCAGCATCGTTCTTTAGCGATTTCGAAGGATTAATAAACGAATTTAAATGTGCGGGCGCACAAGTGAGTGAGAGGGAAAAACTAAATTACATGCTGAATACATTACCCGAAGAATACAGTTGCAGCGGATATAACAGATGCATTGATAGAAGAAAATCAAATGGTAGCGTATGTAAAAAATGAAATTGAAATAGCGGAGAAGAAAGATAAATCAAATCGAGGACAAATGCAAATCAACGCCTTTTCTGCAAAAAGGAAAGGATGCTTTAAATATGGAAGAGTAGAATATTTTGCGAGAGAGTGTCAAAATGGCGTCCAGACGGGACAGCCAGCTACGCTCGTTAAAGCCTAGAACTGAAAACGAGGCGTCGTGAGTTCGAATCCTGGACTTGAGCTATTGTATACAAAGGACCGAAGGAATACGCATTTCTGTTAAAAGCAATACACAGCAGGCAAGCGGCCAGCCCCTCTCTTGCGTGTGTTGTATGGGAGTACTTTCTGGAAGTGCGCTGTATAAAGACTCAGTGTTTTAAACACACAGGGGCTCCCGACGATCACTCACATTAGTCTACCGTCCTGCCCCTGGAGGTTTTAGCCGGTAAGAATCCGACACTACCTTCTGCCGCCCCCACAAGGTGGTAAAGTGCCTATGAAGATTTCCTCCACGAAACAAAACATGGAAAGGAAGAAAATGTTGTTTATTTGTTAACATATGTAGACGATTTGTTAATTTGTAGTAAAAACAAAAGGAAGATACAAAGTGTAAAGAAGTTATTAACCGATAAATTACAAATGAAAGATTTAGGTGAAGTAAAAGAATATCTTGGAATAACTATAGAGTATGATTATTTCAAAAATGAAATGAGATTAAGCCAAAAAAAAAAAATACATTGAATCATTAGCAAAAAATATAAATTACGAAACAGCAAATTGTACTGTACACCTATGGAGACCAACATAAAAATTGGAAAAGCTGATGTAGCTGTTGTGGTGTGTGAAGAGGACGAAAGTCGTGTGGATTAATAACGAGTCCTTGTTGTTGTAATCGTCAGAAGTATTTGAGACCAATAAGTTAAATATAAATGTAAATGTTAATCGTATTACGAAGTATAAATCCTGATATAAAATCACGGGATGAATACTCGCAAACGTTATCACGTAATTTAATACACGCTCGTCAAATATTCAAAATCGCAAAGGATGTCGCTAAATACTTGCTATACACTTGGTACGTACTCGATATGAAGGTGTCTCGCTCGCGATCGTATCGGCCTATTTATATTAGTCGGGGAGGGGGGGGGGGGAGGTGAAAGAATTCGTATTTGCCTTCCTGACGACAATTTCCGCTAGCGGTGACATTGTTTTTACATTAACTGTAGCCTAGCGGTCTAGGTACTTCGAGGCGACAGCGACGTAATTAGCTTTGTCCTATGACTCATGTAACGCTACATCACCCCCCCTACCAGTGGTAACGTTTTTATTGTATTTACCTGAGCGTCGCTTAATTTTAAAATTCCACGATATAACCTGTGTCCAATAATTATAATGTTTAGCCGAATCCTGCCTGCAGCCGATCGGGAAAATGAATTCTTCGCTCGGATCGCATAACGTACCTATTGCTGGTGTTTTCCTCATTATTTGGATTACTAATAACTACGCCGTTTCCGTTGCGGGTGTTCGTGTAATCTACCGTGATAAGTACGTTACGGGATTCGGCGGTTTTCGCTTCGAGGTCGTCGGGTACTGCGATGGCTGGTTTTAACCGATCTACTGAAACCGTTACGCCGCGATTGTTAATTCTAATCGTGTACGCCTTTTCGCCTCCTCGCATTACTTTAAGCGGCTCGTCATAAGGCGGCTGTAGAGGGCCCCTAATCGCATCATGTCGTAAAAATACGTATGGCGAAGATTTTAACTCGCAAAAAATAAATATCTCTTTCTCGCCGTGTCGAGTAACGGGCTGTGGCCTGACTTTCTCCATCCTTTCTTTTAGCAGGTTCGCGAATTCCGAATTGGCCTTTCGGTTGGTCGGTAAAAAGAACTCTGTCGGCAATCGTATGCCGGTGCCATAGATTATTTCAGCCGCCGTTGCGTTGAGATCCACCTTTATCGCGCGTGGGGAAATCCTCTCGGACGCCCCTGCCTCCATTCTCGGAAATCGCCCTGCCCCCTTCTGGGTGGCGACAGCGTAGTGTCGGACTCAAACCAACTAAAACCCCACGGTGGTCTTCCTGACGCTTCGCAGAAGTGGCCCGGGTTCTCTTGCGAAATCCTGCCGGAGCACTTCTTCGTCTTCTCCCTATTTATTGTTAAGGGAGGTGTCCTTGTCTTGACTTGGGCCGCTAGGGGGGACCACAAATCCCCTAACGTCTCTTCACCGTACCGTCGTGCAAGTCCGGGGAGGGCCCAGAACCTCCTCGGCGTGGCGGCTCCTTAAACGCACCTAAGGCGGCAGTAGTGGTGGTACCGCAACCCTGCGGCGTGCAGGGTCCCTTGGGTACGGCAGCCTGACAGGATCCCGTCTCTTCTTCCTATCCCGCTCCGCTCGCTTCTTCACGCGCATAACTTGCTCGCAGTAGGAGCGAACGGCGATGAACTCCTGGTGCCCCCTCAGCATCGCCACGACGACGGTCTCGGGAGCCAAACTCTCGCCGATGGCGAGTCGCAAGATACGGCGCGGTTCTTCCTACGCTGGACAGAATTCCAGAGTGTGCCGCGCCGTGTCCTCCTCTTCCTTGCAGTGGTGACAGATGGACGTCGCCTCCCTCCGAATCCTTAGCAAGAACTCGCCGAATACTCCGTGGCCGGTGAGCATTTGCGTCATCCAGTAGGTGAGCGGAACTCCGCCTCGGTCCCTCCAAGCCTCCCACTTGGGAAGGACGGCCTAAACGCCTCGGTGTGGCCGCACAGCATGATCCTCGAGCAGTCGAGAGCACCATAGCTCTCAGGTCTCTAGGTTCGCCTCCAACCGGACGCCCTGAGCCGGCCGCCCAGCGGACGGCGTAAGCCCGACCGAGCCCAGGCCCCTTAGCTGTTCGTACACCCGTCGGAGTGCAAGGGCCTGTAACTCGTACGGTGGGGACGCCGCCAGCACGGACGCCGACGAGTAGGATATAGTCTGATATCCTATCACTATGCGGATGGCGATCATTCTTTGCAACCTCCTCAACAAGAGTAAGCTGCGGCGACTCGCCATCAGGTCTTCGGCCCATACGGGGACTCCGTAGAGGATTCTGGACCGGACCACTCCCTCGTAGAGCCGGCGCACTCCGACCCCTGCTCCCCTGATGTTTGGCAGCAAACCGCATTAGGCGTTGGCTGCGGCTGTCACCCTTGAAACCAGGACCTCGAAATGCGGCCTGAAGATCCATTGACTGTCGATGATGAGACCCTGGTAATTCATCTGGCACCTCACCGGGACTTCTTCCCCGTTGATGTTCACGGACAGTCCAGGGGGAGGGTCTCCTCTACGGCGGCGGCCGAACCACATGATCTCGGACTTGGCCGGCGACACGCTCAAACCGAGCATCTGGATGGTCCGCACCGCGCATGCCACGGCTGTTTCGGCGATGTTCAAGGTCTCGTACCAGCGGCGTCCCCCAGACAAGACCAAGGTGTCGTCGGCGTAACATACTATGCCCGTCCCCGGGGGCATCCGGCATCGAAGGACCGAGTCGTAGGCCGTGATCCACGGGATGGGTCCCAGTACTGAGCCCCGTGGAACGCCACGCTCGACCGGCTTCCTCTCTTCTCCGTTCCTGCCGGTGTACGCGACCCACCTGTCGCTTAGATACGCTCGGAGCGCCCGAACGAGATACGGCGGCACCTCCAAGTGTTCCAGGGCTTCCACTATCCTGTCCCAGGGGATGGCGTTGAAGGCGTTCGCGATATCCAGGGAAACTGCCAACGCCACCCCGCCTCGGGAAACCATGTCTTCCGCCATGGACCTCACTCGCCTAACCGCGTCCACCATCGAGCGACCTCGGCGGAAGCTGTACTGGCTGTCGTGCCATCCAGGCACTCGCTCTGACATGTGAGCCTCCAGGCGGGTGGCGATTATCCTCTCGAACAGCTTGCCTACCTCGTCCAGAAGGCACACCGGTCTGTACGCGGACGGCGAGTCCAACGGGCGTCCCTCTTTCTTCAGCAGGACCAGTCTTGCCGTACGCCATATTCGGGGTTAAACACCCTCCCTCAAGCATCTGGTGAACAGGTGTCGCAGACGGGGAGCCAAGGTAGTCATTGACTCCGCCCAAACCCGGCCTAGGATTCCATCCGGACCCGGTGCCACGTCGTGGGAGGCCATCCTCTTTGTCACATCGAGGAGCTCTTCCTGCGTCACTCGCAGCTCCTCGTTCCATTCCGTCATCTCGCCGGAGGGGGAGGATAGCCCTGTCTGCCTAGCGTCGTTGTCTCGCCGTGGGAACAGAGTCCCGATGACTTTGGCGAGCAACGCCGGATCCATGCTCGCAGTCAGTGGGAGAGCCCGAGGTCGTAGTTTCTTCGTCACCAGACGGCGAGGCCGCCCCCACGGATCGGATTCGACCGACTCTATCAGCTCCGGGCTTTCGCGATCTTGATCTCTCGCTGCGGGATGCGTCTAATTTCCCTGTACGCCTCGTAGTACCGGGAGATCTCTTCCTCGTCGCGTGTCCGCCTACGACGACGCGTTCGCTGGAGCCTTCTGCGGGCCCGAACGCACCTCGCTCGGGTCTCCGCGATCTCGGGAGTCCACCAGTATACGCTCTGGTCGCGTCTATAGCTGGGAACGGAGCGCGGCATCGAGGCGTCACACGCCGGGCCCATGTCCCTTCGGAGACTTTCTGCTTCCCCATCGACGCTTCCCGACGTTCTTCGTGCGTCCCAGCTCTAGGCGAAGACGGAGACTGCCACATGGAGCATCTCTTTGTCCCTCTCCTTGAGACGCCACCTTGGTGGTGGGCGGAAACGGTTCGCTCCTCGGGGACTCCTGGCCTGTATAGCGGCAGACGTTGTCTCGTGGTGGGCCACCTCCATCAGTATGTAGAGGTGGTCGGACAGAGTCTCGACCTCTTCGGCCACTCTCCAATTGGAAATTCTCCTGTAGGCCTCGGAGGTAGCCCATGTGACGTCGATCATAGAGGATCCTCTCCACGTCACGCATGTGCTCGCTGAGCCCCTGTTCACCAGTAGGAGCCCGAGTCCTGCAGCCCAATCGGATAGACTTCTGCCACGAGCGTCCGTCCTAGTATTTCCCCACTACGAGGAGTGGGCGTTGAAATCCCCGAGGACAAGCACCTGGCGGGGAAGGCATCTTCTGACGCATTCGTCAAACCCGTCCAGGAAGTCCTCGAACGCGGTCAGGCCGCTGTTGGGTAACATAAACGCCCACCACCGCCATCCCATCCCACTCGACCGCGACGTAACCGCTGCCGCGGTCGAGCACAACGCCGGGGGCGCTCAGCACTGTTGTCCAGGTTATGGCTGCCAATCCATCCAGATCCCCGACCCAGTTGGTCGCGTCAGGGATGCGATACGGCTCAGCCACCACCGCGAGGGCGACCTCGCTCTCCCGGATAGTCTGGAAGAGCAGGTCTTGCGCCCGTCTCGACCTTCTCAGGTTACTCTGGAGGAGCCTCTTGAATTCATTGGGCCAACTCCATGGCCTCCTCCCTGCCATCTACAGCTACTTCGGCGGTGCTGCCTTGCGTTTTTGCCGCCGGCGCTGGCTCGCGGACGGGTCGTTTCCTCTTGGTTTTCGGGGGGGGGGGCACATGCCACCCCACCCATCCTGTGGTTGGTGGGAGCCTCGAGTGACTCGCACAGGGGGCACGATGTCCGCTTTCGCCGCACCTGAAAAACAGATGTCCTCGGTCCACGGCGGACACGCACGTAGCCCGTACGTGTCCCAGTTCCAGGCACTTGAAGCATTGCAAGGGCCTCCTCGGGATGGCTATGACCTTTGCGGTGGACCAGCCCAGGATGACTTTGCCTGTCTGGGCTAGTTTCCGTGCTCCAGCTACGGGGCACCTGATCCAGGCTGACCCGAGGCCATTTCTAGAGGTGCCGATCTCCTCGACCTGAACCTCCGCGCCGCCGCATCCTGCGGCATGTGCCAGTGCTTGCCGCAGTTCGTCCTTGTTTATCGAGATATCTATCCCGACAACTCTCAGCTCCGCCGTCCTCGTTGGAGCCGCCACTCTCGTCGTGGCCGAGTCTAGAGACTTGGCCAAGCGCGTCGCAAGCCGTGACGCCTTCTCCCTGTCTCGATCTCAGGTACCGTTATCACGATAGCACCTGTCATCGCCTTCCTCATTGTTGAAGTGGTCACCACTTCTAGGAAAACTCCACATCTGGTCTTTTTAGCTTTCTCAAGCGCTGAAGCCATCGACAGCATATAGACAAAAGAATAGCAGGGAGGCAGACCATAAACAATAGACAGGCGACGTTGGCTTCGGGGTTTTCAGTTATAAGGTAACACCGCTAGCGTGCGGATCTGGACCAGCTCAAATTGTATTCCTGTATTTCACTATTAAATCAAATATATATTTTGTATCTTACACTTTATCCACGCGTTTTTCTCCCTTTATATACCGAATAACCTCAACACTCGTGTTCAGCGACTCGACGCCGATCTCGGCAAGGGGATGCTCTGCCTAGCCGTGTTTATTACATCGGCGTAGGACATCCTTGACCCCTCGTTCAAAGTTACAGTCACCGCAGATGTTCGCGGTGTACGAGGGAGGATGGCAGTCTTCGGAGTCTGTGCTGGTCCATTCTTTGGTGCGACGATGCTCGTTTTAGGCGCGCCTGTCATCCTCGTTAGGGATTGCTGGCCTCTCGCCGGCGGAGTCACAGTGGCCCCTTTCTTCGCCGCTTCTCCGGCAGTTGCCCTCCTCTTGTTTTCCTTTCTCCGGGAGCTTTTGGACTCCACCACCTTCCATTCCCCATTCTTTTGCTCTTTTGGGAGCGATGTCGTCTGGGTGGTACACCGGGTGGCTGAGTGGCTCGTCCCTCTTCGCGCTTCAGGGCTGTGATGTCGGACCCTGAAGCGCTCCTCGATGGATCTTATTACGGAGGGTCCGATCTCTTCGACCGTCCTCTCCAGGGCAGCGAGTCGCGCACTGTCGCTCCTACCTTTTCGTGCGGTGCGTTCAGGCTCGGAAGTCAGGCCACTGCATCACGGGCACTCGTGGGCGCAAGCGGTCATTTTCGCTAGCTCTTTGCGAAGGGCCGCGTTTTCTTTCTCCAGCACAGACAGCCTGGCCTCCACCGACTGCGCAGCTCCGATGTCGCTGTGTGTTGGCCCCGGCTTTTTCAGCATTTCATTCTGCCACGCAGCGGTTATGTAACTCGCCGCGTCCTTTAACGCTTTAATGTCTGTCCCTCTGAGGTTGAACGATTTCGTCGCAACCAACATCAATTGCGAGACGTGCCTCGTTAGTTCGGCGCTGACGTTCGCCGCTGAGCTCGTCCTTATTTGCCTCGCCAGTTCTTCGGAAACTTCCGGGACTGTGGTCGACGTAATCTTCCTTTTCCTTCCCCTGGAAGCCGTCGAAGCCACTGACGCGCGCGACGCGAGCGAGGCAACCGACTCTTCGTCGTCGGACCTCATTTGTGTCCGCAGCAATCCTGCCATTGGTGACGTGGCATCAGCTACCATGGCCGGGGCGAGAAACAAACTCTCCGACCTCTCCGAAGTTTTGCGGGCACTTCTCGTAGCTTGACACGGTATAAATTGTCGCGTCCACGTACGGCAATCCTTGTTTATGGACGGCCAGACAAAGCGTATCGTCACCAGTTTTTGTGTCGCACGTATCCCAGGATGGAAAAGTCCGTGTATCAATTGAAATATATTGTATCACAACAGTTTCGATACGAACGGCCGCAGGGTTCCGGTTGCTATGTCGCAATATATCTCTGTCTCGGGAAATCGAATTTTTTCAAGTCGCAGCGTGCGAGAGTCGAAGTTGAGTATTTGATGCAGCTCATTATCGCATTGCTGGGCCGCTGCTAACGTTCGATGATCAACCGAGTTCTTGACCGTCTCGATACGGGATAGCGTGTCAGCTACCTCGTTCTCTACGCCTTTCACGTACCGGATATCTGTTGTAAATTGCGCTATGAAATCGAGGTAGCGAAATTGCCGTGGCGAGAAATTATCCAATTTTTGGTGAAACGCGTAGGTGAGGGGTTTGTAGTCAGTATAGATTACAAAATCTCTATCCTCAACCGCGTGTCGAAAGCGTTTTACGGCGAAGTATATAGCGAGGAGTTCGCGATCATAAGCTATATTTCCGTTGTGCGGATGTTAAGGATTTTGTGGCAAACCCTAGCGGCTGCCATTTGTCCTTCGCAAGCTGGTGTAAAACGGCACCTACCGCAAATCGGACGCGTCCACCGTAAGACTGATGGGCGCGCCGAGTATTGGATGCGCCAGCATCGTGGCGTCCGCGAGGGCGCGTTTAGACTCTTCGAAGTTGTTTTCCGCTTGTTTAGACCATACAATGGGCGCGTTGCCCTTTTTCGCGCCTTTTAATGTATCATTATTGGTTGCAATATTTTTGCGGCCCCCGGTATGAAACGTCGGTAGAAGTTAATCATACCGAGGTACCTACGTAATTGCTTGATGTCAGCGGGCTTCGGAATTTTTAAGATCGCTTTGACACGTTCAGTGGGCGGCTTGATTCCATCGGCGTTCACCGAGTAGCCGAGAAATGTAATTTCGCTCACATCGAATTCGCATTTTGACGGGTTTATAACTACGCCGTACTTATTAAGGCGGTTGAATAACTCTCGTAAATGCTCGCGATGTTGCTGTTCGTTTTCCGACGCGATGAGGAAGTCGTCGATGTACGCGTAAACAAAATCGAGACTGCGAATAATCTCATCGACGAATCTCTGGCACGTTTGCGTGGCATTCCGAAGCCCAAATATCATATTGGTCGCTTCGAAAAATCCAAACGGTGTTATTATTGCCGTCTTTTTGATATCTTCCGGTGCGATCGAGATTTGGTGGTAAGTGCGAATGAGATCAATTTTTGAAAATATGCGCTTACCGTATAGATGGCGTGCAAAGTGTTCTATATGTGGCGGCGTGTATCTGTCTGGTATGGTGCGAGCGTTTAGCGCACGGTAGTCGTCACATGGCCAAAGGTTCCCGTCCTTTTTGGGTACGACGTGTAGAGGTGATGCCTATGGGCTCTTTGATGGTCGCATCACTCCTTGTTCGATCATCATTTGGAATTCTGCCTTCACTTGCCTGAGTCGATCCGGTGCAATGCGGTGGGGTTTGTTGTAAACTGGTGGGCTCGGTGTGGTTTTGATATGATGCTGGTGATACGTTGGTGATAAGTTGGTGATACGCAGAATCACCGCAGATAGTCTTTACCGAGGGCACGTTGTTTGTGGCCGCGTATCCCCTGGAGATTAGATGGGTCGTCGTGTCGAGTAGTCTTTTATTCCTTGGGTCCACGAGAAACCCGTAGTGGCTTAAGAAATCCATGCCGATAATGGGCGTTTGAACGTCGACCACCGTAAAATTCCACGTAAAGTCTCGCCGAAGGGACAAGTTAAGCCGAATCGCGATGGTTCCGTACGTTGCGATTCGCATCCCGTTACGCGCGAACAGTTTGTACTCGCTCTTTTTCAGAGGTACGCGAACTTTACTGTGCGGATAGACGCTAATGTCGGCGCCGGTGTCTACCAGGTATGAAACGCGCGTATCTTTGTCTAATACGAAAATGCGGCGGGATATCAAGCCGTCATCGTTGGCCGCGTTTACGGACGGCTGACTCCGTTTCCCGAATTCCAACTACATGGTAGATTGCACCTTCTCGCGTATTCCCGGAATTTCGCATGGTAGAAGCATAATCCATCGGGTCGCGATTGATTTCCGGATCTTGAGCGGCGACGGTACCTCATACGAGAATGCGATCGAGGTCGCGATTGTCGGCTGTTATTCAGGCATAACGTGTTCATTTGGGCCTGTAACGCACTTATTCATTCCTTTAACGTGCTGATGGCGGCGGCGGTTGAATTGCTCGAGCTAACGTTTTGCGTATATGAATTGTAGTATCGTGGACAAAAGGCCTAAGATATCTGCCGAATCGTAAACAATGTCGCGAGAGCCGCGGCATCGTCGGGTACATCAATGTGTCGTCGGTTCTTTTTAAGTGGATAGTTTCGTGGAAAGGGCCTGCGTGACCCTGGCCACGGGCGTTTCGGGAAACGTGTCTCGAACGGCGGAAAAAGACAAAGAGACGTTAAAGTCAGTATTAGTTGAGAAGCCGGAGAGGACGGATGCAAAAGGTGTGCAGAGTGTGAATTGAGAAGCGAGAGCGAGCGAGTGTAGAAGCCGAAGAGTGTGAATCGGGAAGTCGAAAGCCGTACGACAGCATTGTAATTATTTCGTTGCTTCGAATATTGTTAATTAAATCAAAACATCATTACTTGTCCTTTCCTCTAAGACCCATTAAGATACTACAGAATTGCTTACCGCCGTTGGTAGGTCTGTGCTGGCCGCAACAATCTGTCCAGGGTTGGTACGTACATCCAGGATACGATCGGCGATCCGGTATAGCGTTTCGGGCTTCCTATCCTGAACGCCAGCCAGGATATGCTGCACGTGGACCGGCAGCCGGCCTTCCCAGACGGTGAGAATGAAGTCCTCCGTTATTGTGTAAAGCGATCTGTCGCCTAACTGCTCGCTCTCGATGAGCTTCTTCACGCGTTTAGCGTCTGTCTCGCCCAGTCTCTTAGTGAGCTCCGACTTGAGGAACTCGTACTGTCCGGTCTCCGGTGGGTTATCCAAGATGTCTCGGATGAGCCACACGTATGGTTTATCGATATTTGAGACGGCTGCGTTAAATTACGCGTCCTCGGTCGTAATACGAACGGATTTAAACTGTGATTCGAGCACTGTGAGCCACAACGAGACGTTGTCTGACCAAAACGGTGATATGCGGAGCAGAGCGTTTACCGCGTCTACATTGCCCCCAGTTATGCCGTTGCTCGCCATCTCGAATATTATATTGAAATTTGGTTGGTACTCACGGTTATCTCTTCCATTTGATCACGTCGGGGTCACCAATTTGTAGTTGTTGTGGTGTGTGAAGAGGACGAAGGTCGTGTGGATTAATAACGAGCCCTTGTTGTTGTAATCGTCAGAAGTATTTGAGACCAATAAGTTAAATATAAACGTAAATGTTAATCGTACTACGAAGTATAAATCCTGATATAAAATCACGGGATGAACACTCGTAAACGTTATCACGTAATTTAATACACGCTCGTTAAATATTCAAAGTCGCAAAGGATGCCGGTAAATACTTGCTATACACTTGGTACGTACTGTATACGAAGGTCGCTCGCGATCGTATCGGTCTATTTATACTAGTCGGGGGGGGGGGGGGTCAAAGAATTCGTATTTGCCTTCCTGACGACAACTGCCGGTAGCGGTGACATTGTTTTTACATTAACTATAGCCTAGCGGTCTAGGTACTTCGAGGTGACAACGACGTAATTAACTTTGTCCTATGACTCATGAACCGCTACACTGAGATAAATAGAAAGAATATTGGATACAAGAATTTAATTGGCGCATTGTTGTATATTAGTGTAAATAACAGACCCGATATAAGTTATAGCGTGAATTATCTGAATAGATTTCAAGATTGTTGTAGCGAGACATATTTTAAATATGTTAAATATTGAAATATTTGTACCGGACTAGAGGTTTAAGGTGAGGTGATGGGCGTGATAGGTCTAGAAAAATCACTCGTGTCGTTAACAATAACAATTTATTTGCTTATGTCTGTGGTATACACTAGCGCGCCGAAAGCACGGTACAGATATCGGTTAGAGATTACAAGTTCAAGCTTGGCGCCATACTTTACGCGGTGGTTCGAGTCGAGATGATGCACAGATATCGAGGGATTCCCGATTCGCTATTACGTACGACTGCGGGCGGACAATTCAGATTGGCGTCTTCCAACTTGCCTCGCGACTCGCGATAGAACAGAACAGAAATGTAACGATCAAGATTTGGTTAATGGTTTGCTTATAGCGAGACCTGTCGTACTTCGCAGCTTGAGATAGACTGTTTGTTCGAAACCACGGAGTCTTTCCTTTGTCGCCCCTCGATATCCCTACTACACGTGTGTTTATTAGATGTACCGCGGCGGTCGCCGCGTATGCGTTCTTCTGAGAATTCGGCGAAAGAAATATAGAGATATCGATGGTAGATTGGGCACGTCGGTATTGCGCTTTGACGGCATAGCTCTTTGTATCGCGAAGCCGTTGGAAAGTTCCGTGGTCGATGCCGCCACAAATTAAAGTTTACTTGAATGCTTCATTTGAAAGATGATCGGCAAACCGTAACAATTGGTATTTGGCTTGTCGAGTGCCGCTACAGTACCCCCTTACCAGTGACAACGTTTATCTTTTTTCTTACATCCCGCAGGTAGTTATGACCTATTACCTTATCGCAGACCCGCCTGAAAGCGATCAGGAAAGCGAACTTTCCTGCCCGCGCGCGTGGTGTGATGAACTCCTGAGTCATCTTCGCTTTGCTGTGCCTGCTCGGCGTTTTGCGTAGTTGTGGTTTTACGCGGTATAAACGTAACGAGGGTTTCTGCGCTGGTTTCTAGTTGCTGTTGTTCAATATCGTCGGATACAATAAAAGCGGGTTTCAAACGATCTATGGAGACTATTACGTTTTTGTTGTTTATTTTGACGGTGAAGGTCTTTGTTCCACGCTGTGTAACCTGATAAGGTCCGTCGTAAGGCGGTTGTAACGGGCCACCGCTCGCGTCGTGGCGTACGAATACGTATGGTGATGTTTCGAGCTCGCGGAACACGAAAGTTTTTTTGTCGCCGTGTCGCGTAATCGAACGAGGCCTGATTTTCTCAATTCGCTCCTTTAAACGGTTCGCGAATTCCGAGTTGGGCTGTTGCTTTGTCGGTGCGAAAAATTCTGTCGGCAATCGTATGCCGGTGCCGTAAACCATTTCAGCGGCCGTCGCGTTCAGGTCCTCCTTGATAGCTGTTCTTATGCCAAGTAAAACAATTGGTAGGATTTCTACCCAGTTGCTCGTATTGTGACATTTTATTGCTGCTTTTAATTGCCGATGTAAACGCTCTACCATCCCGTTGGACGCGGGGTGATAGGCTGTCGTGCGTAGATGCTTAATGCGGAGCAACCGGCACAGTTCGTTAAATAAGTTTGATTCGAATTGGCGTCCTTGGTAGGTTGTTATTTTTGCAGGCACGCCAAAACGAGCTATCCATGTAGAAAGGAGGGCCGAGGCAACGGTTGTCGCTTCCATGTCGGCTTCCATGAAGCGATGGCTTCAGGCCAACGCGAGAAACGGTCGATGCACGTTAGACAATATCGGTAGCCTTGCGAATATTGCATCGCGATAATGTCTATGTGTACGTGCTCGAACCGGCCTGCTGTTGTTTCGAACGTTCCGACGGGTGAGGATACGTGCCTGGTGACTTTGCATCGTTGACACGGGATACATTGCCGTGCCCAAGTCCGGCAATCTTTGTTTACGGACGGCCAAATGAAACGCGACGTCACCAACTTTTGCGTGGCACGTATGCCTGGGTGGGAAAGTCCGTGGAGCGAATTGAATATGTCGCGCCGCAAGGATTTCGGTACGTACGGTCTTACGATATCGGCTGATACGTCGCAATATATTTCTGCGTCGTGACCAGGAAAGCGTATCTTCTTTAACCGTAACGTGGTTGTACCGGAGTTGACGATATCGCTTAGTTCGTTGTCGTTTTCTTGCGCGGCGGCGAGAGTTTGATGGTCCACGGCCTTCCCTATTGCTTCGATGCGTGACAGAGCGTCAGCTACATTATTATCTAGCCCCTTTATGTAACGTATATCGGTGCTGAATTGACCGATGTAGTCTAGGTATCGAAATTGTCGCGGCGAACACTTTTCTAACTTTTGTCTGAACGCGTAGGTAAGAGGTTTGTGGTCGGTATATATTACGAAGTTTCTACCTTCTAAAGCGTGTCGGAAGTGTTTGATTGCGGTGTATATTGCGAGTAGTTCGCGATCGTACGCGCTATATTTTTGCTGCGAAGGGGTCAGAGATTTCGTTGCGAACCCTAGCGGTTGCAATTCGCTATTCGCGTGTTGTTGTAATACCGCTCCCACTGCGTAGTCAGACGCATCTACCGAGAGGCTGATAGGCGCACCTGGTATCGGATGCGCCAGCATCGTGGCATCCGCGAGAGCGCGTTGCGATTCGCGAAAGCTGTTTTCCGACTGTTCCGACCACTCTATGGGCGCGTTGCCCTTTTTCGCGCCTTTTAACAAATCATTGAGCGGTTTGAGTGTTTTTGCGGCCCCCGGTATAAAACGTCGGTAGAAGTTTATCATACCGAGGTACCTACGTAGCTGCTTAGCATGCGCGGGTTTCGACAATTTCATAATCGCTTCGACGCGTTCGGGCGGCGGTTTAATTCCGTCGGAGTTTACCGAGTATCTGAGGAAAGTAATTTCGTGCACGCCGAATTCGCATTTCGTGGGGTTTATCACGACGCCGTAATTATTGAGGCGGTTGAACAGAATTTTCAAATGTTCGCGATGTTGACCTTCGTTGTCCGATGGTATAAGAAAATCATCGATGTACGCGTAGACGAAATCGAGTCCACGTGTGATTTCGTCGACGAATCGCTGACATGTTTGCGCGGCGTTCCGAAGTCCAAACATCATGTTTGTTGCTTCGAAAAGACCGAACGGTGTTGCTATCGCGGTTTTTTCGATGTCCTCGGGCGCAATCGGAATTTGATGGTACGCGCGGACGAGATCGATCTTTGAGAAGATACGCTTACCGTGCAGATGATGCGCGAAGTCTTCGATATGTGGCGGTGAGTACCTGTCGGGTACGGTGCGGGCGTTCAACGCACGGTAGTCGCCGCATGGTCGCAGGTTTCCGTCCTTTTTCGGCACTACGTGCAGAGGTGATGCCCACGGGCTTTTCGATGGTCGCATCACGCCCTACTCGATCATGAGCTCGAATTCCTCCTTTACCTGTTTAAGTCGATCAGGTGCAAGACGGCGGGGTTTGTTGTAGACCGGCGGGCCAGGCGTGGTTTCGATGTGGTGTACCACACCGTGTCGAGTCTTCTCTTTTCCAAAAATCGGTGGGCGGGTGAGGTCCGGGAATTCTGCCAGGAGTTGGTGATATGGTGATTCGCCGATAATGGTCTTAACGGACACTTGGTCTGTCGTGTCGGTGTATCCCCTCGATGACATTCGGGTTGCCGTGTCGGTGAGGCTTTTGTTTCGCTCGTCCACGAGCAACCCGTAATGGCTTAGGAAGTCCATGCCGATGATGGGGGTTTGCACATCGGCTACCATAAAGTTCCACCTGAATGCTCTGCGTAAGGACAGGTTTAGCTCCATCGCTAAAGTGCCGTACGTTGCGATGCGCGCTCCATTGGCAGCGAATAGTTCATACGCTGTTTTCTTTACGTCCGTGGATAGCCTGCTTCGGGGATAAACGCTGATATCAGCACCGGTGTCAACTAAGAGTGAAGTCTTCGTTCTCTGGTCCAAAACAAAGATGCGGCGAGATCCCAAGCCGTTGTCGTTTGCCGCTTTTACGGACGGCTGGTGTCGTTTCCCGACTTCCACTTACAAGGGGCGTTACATTTCCTGGCGCGATCGCCAAACCTCGCATGATAGAAGCACATTCCGTCCTGGCGCGGGTTATCTCGCGAACGCGAACGGCGGTGGAGTCGGGTGAGAGAATTCGAGCGTCTTCGTGGTCGACGATGTCCGTCGATTCTCATAGCCTTCATTCCGTCTAGCACCCTGCTGGTTAACGCGGCGGCCAGTGCGTCGGTTTTATCTTCGTATGATGCCAGTGGCTCGGCGACTGCGCCCACCCTATGCGCGCGGTGGCCGTGGCGGTCGTACGCCTCGTCGATTCTATCCGCGGTCCTGGTCAGCTTTTCTATGCTCGTATCGTCAACTGCAGCCAGGACTTCCCTGATACGGTCTGGGAGGCGGTTCCTCCACAGGTTTAGGATGAACTCGTCGGACGCGAGCGGGCTGGCTAGTTTCTTTAGGTCATTGTAAAACTGTGAGGGCTTTCTGTCGCCCATCTCTTCGCGTTCGACTAACCTTTCAACCTTGGCGCTGTCCGATTCTGTCAGGACGCGGATTAGCTCACTTTTCAGTTTCTCGTACTGGCCGGTGGCGGGGAGGTTGGTCACGGCATCCTCTATCTTTGCGAGATATTGTGGGTCGAGGAATCCCATGAGGGCTACGGCTTTTTCGCCCTCGTGGCTAATGCCGGCTACGCCGAAATACATCTCTAGGATCGAAAACCAGAGCCCGGCCTTCGTAGGAATAAATGGCGGCATGCGCAACGAAGCGCCGGCTGGGGTTGGTTTGCTCTCCTTTTCCATAGTGTGATTTTCGGACACTACTGTTCACACCGCGACTAGTCTATCACTGTCACCTCTTACACTAAAAAAAAATCACGTCGGGGTCACCAGTTTGAGGTGATGGGCGTGATAGGTCTAGAAGAATCACTCGTGTCGTTAACAATAACAATTTATTTGCTTATGTCTGTGGTATACACTAGCGCGCCGAAAGCACGGTACAGATATCGGTTAGAGATTACAAGTTCAAGCTCGGCGCGATACTTTACGCGGTGGTTCGAGTCGAGATGATGCACAGATGTCGAGGGATTCCGATTCGCTATTACGTACGACTGCGGGCGGACAATTCAGATTGGCGTCTTCCAACTTGCCTCGCGACTCGCGATAGAACAGAACAGAAATGTAACGATCAAGATTTGGTTAATGGTTTGCTTATAGCGAGACCTGTCGTACTTCTCAGCTTGAGATAGACTGTTTGTTCGAAACCACGGAGTCTTTCCTTTGTCGCCCCTCGATATCCCTACTACACGTGTGTTTATTAGATGTACCGCGGCGGTCGCCGCGTATGCGTTCTTCTGAGAATTCGGCGAAAGAAATATAGAGATATCGATGGTAGATTGGGCACGTCGGTATTGCGCTTTGACGGCATAGCTCTTTGTATCGCGAAGCCGTTGGAAAGTTCCGTGGTCGATGCCGCCACAAATTAAAGTTTACTTGAATGCTTCATTTGAAAGATGATCGGCAAACCGTAACAATTGGTATTTGGCTTGTCAAGTGCCGCTACAAAGGTTACATTATAAAAGGAATGAAAAGTGTGAAACGATAGATTGTGGACGCTGATTGAGCAGGAGATCCTTTAGATAGGAAATCTATTTCTGGTTATGTAATTAAATTGTATGGAAATGTAATTGGTTGGAAGTATAAAAAACCTTTTAGTAAACTACTTTTAGTAAAAAAAAAGTATAAAAAGGTGTGTGGCAAAAGCCTCGACGTATGCAGAGTATGTAGCTCTATCGGAAGCGATGAGTGAATTAATGTCTATTAGAGAAATTATGAAGATCTTCAATATAAATCTGGACGATAACCTTGTAAAAATTTATAAGGATAACTCTGGAATGATAAGTATAGCAAAGTACGGAAATTTCACAAAAAATTTTAAACACATTGAAGTTCATTACCACTACGTTCACGAGTGCTTAAAGGTGTGGCGGCACTTGACAACAAATACCGCCACTCGACACTTACTAAGCAACGGACACGGGGCGGGGGGGGGGGGGGTCCATGAGGATTTCCCCACGTATATATAAAAAAAAGATTGATGTGATTTGTAAATTATTACAATTCTTATAATACTACATTTACATTAAAATTAATTTTATTTAGATCAAACGTCCTTAATTCTTTGTTATACGTTTCTATAAATTTGAGTGTTCATTAGGTCTACACGAAATAAAAGCTTTGAAGCAAGGAAACGAAACCTTGAAGAGAAAGTCAATAAACATGAAGACAACATTTCGAAACAAGGCGAATACTTTAGGACAACTTTCCGCGCCAAATAAAAGCAAACAAAACGCCGAGAAGGCGATAATGAAAGAATTGCTTAATACTAACAGCATATTGAAAAAAATAAGCACGCATGAAATACCATTGGACTTAAAGAAATCAAATCAAAAACATCATTCACAGGAAAACAAAAAACAAAATATAAAATTCAGAAGTCGCTGTACATTCGTGAATCGTGGCACGAAGAGATGGAAAATGTAAAATTAATGCAGAGAAGCTGTACATGTGAGTTCTATATATATAATTGAGTAAGCACATATTCTTCTGTAGACCACATTTTTTCTTCGAAGGTTACTGCAAGCTTATCATCGATTCAAAAACTTTCTATTACCACCTGTTCTCGACCTCCACAAAGTCTCTCCCGTATAATTAGCTATGTACATATGAGCCGAGAATATCATTATAAAGCATCTGTGCACAATCTTCGCAAATAAAATGCCATTGATATTTGTAAAGAGAAGATGATATTCGAAACAGAAAAAAAATTATTTCCTACTAGTACTAGTACATTCTTCAATACGTTTAGTACATTAAATGCATCAAGCAATTGTGGCGGCACTCGGCAAGAATGTATATCGCCGAAACGAAGTGCCTAATGAGCCATCAATATCCCAACAGTCCTTTCGCCGAATGCTTGTGAAGAAGGCGTGCATGGCAACGGTCGCGGACGCCTAACAAACGCGTGGATAGTGGGGATATTGAGGGGCAACAAAAAAAAAGAATCTGTGGAGATTAGGTTGTGTTAGATGTAATTGAATAATGCGGATGAAAGGTTGTTATCGCAATCCGTCGAGTATATTTGAAATAAATTACTCGTTATAATTCCTCGCGGCGATACTCGTTAAGCGCTGTTGATCTCTGTTGATACTCACTTGATACTGACTTGATACTGAGTCGCCCGCGATCGCGTCTGTTTATTTATACTAATTGGGAGGGAGTCGGAAAATTCAAATTTGTCTTTACTCGACAGTTGCATGTAGCGGCGACATTGTTTTGCCCGGAGTTTATTTGTTCTTACATTACTTATAATCTAACGGTCTTGATACTCCGAGGCAAAACAATAACATGATTTGAATTGTCCTCTGACTCATGTGCCGCTACATCACCCCCCCTTCCAGTGATAACGTTTTTATTAAGTTAAACCGAGTATCGTCGTTACTTTTAAAAGTTGCCGATACATCCTGTGTCTGACAATTTACGACTTTTTTTTTACCCGAAACCTGCCTGATACCAATTGGGAAAGCGGACTCTTCGACAGGATCTCGTAACGTACATGTTCCTGGTGTTTTCTTCCGCGGTTTGATCGTTGTTGTTTGTGCCATTTTCATCGCGGACATTCGTTTGACCGACGGGAATCAGTATGTTACGAGATTCGGCGGTTTTTGTTTCTAAGTCGTCCGAAACAATAAACGCAGATTTTAGTCGGTCAATGAAGACTGTTACGTCGCGATTGTTTATTTTGATAACGTAATTTTTCTTATCTCTTTTTAGGATTTTAAAAGGTCCGTCGAACTGAGGTTGTAAAGGGCCACCCATCGCGTCATAGCGCAAGAAAACGTAAGGCGAGGACTCTAATTTTTTGAAAATGAAAATTTTCGTTTCACCATGATGCGTGCCCAGATCATTAATTCGGTTTTCGGAAGCAGCATTCCTCAATAGAGCAAATCCACCGAATAACACACAATATCAGCCAAACCCTCGAAAAAAAATATTGCTCGGCGGTATTCCTTGATATTCGACAGGCATTCGACAAAGTATGGCATGACGGGCTTCTTTACAAACTTAAAAGAGTCCAGTCACACACTTACTACTCCATCCTAAAGTCCTACCTAACCAAAAGACAATTCATCGTTAAATACGTAGACGCCATCACCACAACTTTCCCAATAGAAGCGGGCATACCCCAAGGTAGTGTCCTCGGACCCCTCCTGTTCTCCATCTACACTGCCGATTTACCAATATCAACAGAAATAACCATGCATAGCAACATAACTATAGCAACATTTGCTGACGACACAGCGCTATTAGCGTCCCACGTCAACCCCATAATTGCCTCATCCACTCTCCAGTGAGGTCTCGACTCAATGGAAAAGTGGTTCCATAAATGGTGCTTCAAAATTTATGAAAAAGAATCCACACATGTAACCTTCACGCTGTGAAAACAAACCTGTCCACAGGTCTCCATTAAGAATATAACAGTTCCTAACAAGGACACAGTCAGATACCCGGACATGACTCTGGACAGGAGGTTAACATGGAAACAACACATCATAGACAAATCGAATCAACTCAAAGACAAACTCAAAAAATTTTATTGGCTCATTGTCCGTCGCTCCAACCTAAGCACGCAGAACAAAATTACGCTCTATAAGACCGTAATAAAATCTATTTGGACCTACGGATTCCAACTATGGGGAACAGCAAGTAATTCCAACATTGAAATACTCCAACGCTTCCAATCGAAAACGCTAATATTTCTAATAAATGCACCCTGGTATGTTACCAACGAAACAATCCACCGCGACTTCAAGATACCCACAGTAAAAGATGTAATATACAAGTCCAGAAGTAGATATAACGCACGAGTCAACAACCACCACAACCCATTAGTCACCCAACTACCTGACACGACGGACCAGATCCGCAGACTAAAAAGAAAGTATCCTTTAGATTAAATCCATACATCCTACTAGAACCAACAATACAAACTATTATAAACCATGTCATTGCATCACGCTAAATGAAGTGACTGAAAATTCTCAACGAGAATTGATTGTAAATATTATAATAAATAAAAAAAAAATTTGGACATTAGGTCCAATTTTTTTAGCAGTTATGTTAACATGTTGGTGGCTACCCCAGCGAGGTACCATCCTCGCGTTTGCTAGGTTATATCCTTTATGAGGTCTGCTGGGTGCTTCCTTTTTAACCTTCTGTCCATGTTTATGGTTTTGAACGTTTCCGCAGCTAGCCGGTTTGGATGTGTTGCTATTCTTGATTTGTATTTTTCCGAGTATGTGCTAATTTCTTCCTTGACCGTTGGGATTCCCAGGTCCCTCCGTATGTCATCATTTCTAACGTACTATGGTGCGTTTACTATTGTTCTAAGGATTTTAGAATGTATTATCTCTATTTGGTTTATATGGCTCATTGCTGTTGTCCCCCATAGTGGCATTCCGCACGTCCAGATTAGTTTTATAATCGTTTTGTATATTTTTAATTTATTTTCTATGCTTAATTTGGATTTTCGGCTTGTTAGCCAATGCATTTGTCTCCTTGTTTTCTGTATTTTTTCTATTAATGATTTGGTATGTACTTTCCATGTGAGTTGTGTATCTAAGTGGAGTCCTAGGTATTTGACATGCTTTGTTTGTGTTATATGCGTGCTGTCCAGAAGGATGTTTGGTGGTATCTTTTTTCGTAGCGTGAATGTAATATGGTTGCATTTATTGGGGTTTGCTTTTATTTGTTTTTCTTGTAGCCACTTTTCTATTTTTGTGATATGTTCTTGTAGTAATTTGACTGCTGTTTCTGGGTTAGTATGCCTGACTAGTATAGCTGTGTCGTCCGCGAATGTCAGTACTGTGCTATTGGTAGTTGTTGGTATGTTCGCCGT
Organism: Bombus terrestris; assembly: GCF_910591885.1. Taxonomy (NCBI): domain Eukaryota; kingdom Metazoa; phylum Arthropoda; class Insecta; order Hymenoptera; family Apidae; genus Bombus; species Bombus terrestris. Next base: position 10,126,772 of record NC_063276.1, on the reverse strand, counting down.
GTATAGTGGTGTATAGTAGTGGGCCTAGGACGCTTCCTTGTGGTACCCCTGCCTTGATGTCTTTAACTTCAGAATATGTGTCCTTGATCTTTATTACGAAGGTTCTGCTGCTTAAGTAGGATTTTATTAATTTGTGTACTTGCTCCGGAAATTGTTTCCTAATTGTTTGTAGTAGACTTTCATGGTTAATTTTGTAATATGCTTTCTCTATGTCCATAAAGAGGGCTGTGCAGTATTCCTTGTTTTCTAGTGCTATTATTACTTCGTTGATAAGCCTGTGCATTTGCTCTATCGTGGAGTGTTTGTTTCTGAATTCAAATTGGTGTTCCGGTATTAGTTTTTTTTAATCTCTATTATTGTTTTTATCCGGTAATATTTTGGAAAATACTGGAAGCAGTGATGCACTGAAGCCCTCAGAGACCCAACGGGAACGATTATGGGTCCGCCATCCCCGCCTCCCCCACACCCCAGGTCAGCGTCGCGCCGCTCCCGCTGTCCCGACGGGCTAGGGGGTAGCACCAACAATAGTGTATACACCAACAATACTAGTGTATGCCGCGGTCCGGGGCCCCGCGCCGGCACGGCGCGGTGTATTGGTGGCCCGGGAGGATCGCTCGTCTCCGCATCCGTGCCCGGCGTGTATCCGTGCTCGGCGTCGATACACCAGATCTCGCCGTAGGCGACGGGAGGACGAAGCCACGGTGGCTCGACTGTATAAGGCCTACCGCGAAGCGCGGAGGCCCCTGCAGCGAGCCATCAATGAGGCGAAGAGACGGGCGTGGGGCGAGTTTCTGGCCAGCCTCGACGCCGACCCCTGGGGGCGCCCTTATAAGATGGTACTGAATAAACTTCGTCCATGGGCGCCTCCCACAACGGAGAGCATGGATCCTCGGTTCCTGGAGGAGGTTGCCGGCACCCTGTTCCCTGGAGCGACGGACGAGGAGAATAACAAATTCACCAATGAGGAGGAGCAGGAACCTCAACATTCGAAAGCTGAGTCACGGGACCCCGCGGGAAGTTGGAGCCCGGAATCGAGGGTCACCGAGGAAGAATTGGCCAATGCTGTCGGGAGGATCGGAGCACGGAAAGCTCCGGGCCCCGACGGAGTCCGGACCCGCCTGTGGAAGGATGTCGCCGGGGTCTTGGCACCGAGATTAATGCGTCTGTATGACAGATGCCTGTCTCGCGGCGAATTCCCCGTGTTGTGGAAAGAGGCACGAATGATCTTGCCGACAAAGCAGGGACGCTCTCCGGACTCGCCTTCTGCCTATTGGCCGGTGTGCCTTTTGGACGGGGCTGGTAAACTACTGGAAAGAGTGGTAGCGGCCCGTCTCGAGTCGCACCTGTCCCGGAGTGTTCCCGGACTGCACGACAGCCAGTTTGGCTTCCGGAGGGGACGGTATAGGCCGACGCTGTAGCCTGTGTCCGCTTCCTGGTTGAGGGGGCCGGCGACACGGTCAACGCCTTCAACAGCATCCCCTGGGATAGGATATGCCGGGCCCTCGAGTTTCATCGGGTACCCGTGTATCTACGGGGTGTGGTCCGGGCATTTCTCTGGGACCGAAGCATCGCCTACACCGTCCGTGGCGGGGGGATGATTGAGAGGGCGGTCATCATGGTAGTGAGGGGCTTCCGCACCATTTCGGCGGCAGCAGCGGCGGGGCTCGCCGGGTTCTCCCCGCTTGAACTGCAGGCACTGAGGTGTCTCCACCTCCACACGCGGGGTCTGTCGGACTGGGTCGAGCCGGTGGGCGACGACGTTGAGGGTCGGGCTCGACGGGCCCTGCTCGACAGATGGCGTGTCAGCCTCGACATGAGGGCGGGTGCGCCGGGGCTAAGGGTTCTCGAAGCCGTCCTTCCAAACTGGGACGTTTGGTTGGATGGGGCCGGGCCCCTCCTGACTTATAGGGTGACGTAGGTGCTCACCGGGCACGGGTGCTTTGATGAATACTTGCACCGAATCAGGAAGGAAGCGACCGCGCGTTGCCACCACTGCGATGCGAGCGTGGATTCGGCGTAGGACACGTTGGAGTTCTGTCCGGCGTGGGCGCGGCCGCGCCGCGATCTCATCGTGGAAATCGGATGGGACCTCTCGCCGCCGGCGATCCTCGGGGCACTGTTGGCGAGCGAGAGAGGGAGGAGGGCCGTGACCTCCTTCTGTGAGCAGATTATGCTTCGGAAGGAAGCAGCAGAGAGAACGAGTGTGCGGAGCTCCCACCCCGAGAGGATCGACAGGTGGGGGCGCGGCAGACGCCGCGTACGCGCTTGGACAAGGCGCTTTAGGGCCGCCGCTCCCCACGATGGAGGTCAAACTTAGGCACTGATAGATCGGGACCGCCAAGCGGTCCGGTAGGGGAACCAGACTGCCTTGCACGGCGGCTCCGGAGACGATGCATTCTATGCGCGGGAGGGGCCCGGTATGTTGCTCGTACCGGTTCCCGGGCCACATCGTGACCGGGACGGTCATCGTGGAGGTTTTAGTCGGTTGGAGTCCGGCACTACCACCTGGTGTCCGTGCAGATTTCCTCCACGTAAAAAAAAAAAAAAAAAAAAAAGTTAGTGTCGAGTGGCGGTATTTGTTGTCGAGTGCCGCCACAGTCCCAAAGGGAAAGCTTCGGTGTCCTTTCATCTCCGATATATTATTAATTTCCAACAATTAAATAACTTCAATAGTGGATACAATTGTGTGTGTATGTTGACTACCAAACTACGAGTGAGTACGGCCTGAGACATTTTTCGTGTTGGCGAGTGCGTTTTGACTTTGACTGCTGTCGAGATTTGACTCTTACTTGGCGACTGTGATGATTTGACTCCTGTCGATTGACTCTGAATGCTGAGCTTTGACTTCTGTCAATTGACTTGTAACGGCACTCGACAGTAAACTTTCCAACGGCTTCTGTCCTTCGGACAAGATGATTGCCAGATGTCGGCACATCCTCACGAAATATTTTCAGTTAGCCCAAGGACGCGCTATAAAACTTACGATTTGTTTAGTTAAGATTCTCTAAAGGAACAAATAGTTTTTGTCCTTCACATACCACGAAAAATATGGGAAGTCTGTTTTCTGCACGTACGATGCTTCCAGCTAGCAACTTTCTCTCAAGGGCGGTCAGCACCCTTCTCCAATGACCAAAGAGAAATTAACCAATTAACAGCAACACCCATTTCCCTCATTTTTCGAACCAAGGTACTCCTCGACGAATCGGATAATCTGGTACCCTGAGACACACCCCAGGAGAGTTTTCCTCTGCAGCATCATCGTGAAGGAGTCAGTTAATAATCGGCTATAGCCCCGCGACAGATCGTGAGCGATCGTCGTCCGAACTGACACCGCACGTCCACCGGAATCGAACTATTAACCGCAAATCACGAACCGATAGTTGTACCCACCAGTTGTACGCCAAGTGTACGCATTGAATAAATATCTCAGTTGTTAAACATATTTAAGTGCTCCTTTAGTACCTATCACAACCCATACACCTCAGACTATCACTTGGCGACTGTGTTGACTTACTGTTACTGACTCTCCGCTCTCGTGTCATTGCGGAGGAAAACTCGTTGTGGGTGGGTTTTAGGTACGAAGAAAGCGGATTCGTTGCTCACGCTTTTCGTTAGGAAAGTGAGGGTAACGATCCGTGATGCCCATTGGTTATAACCAATGTTAATGAATGTAAATAGGTGGATGAAGTCTCCTACCAACGTGGCTCGTGTGTGACATTGTTCGAAAACCTGCTTTTACCGTTAGGTAACTACCTGCTTCCTCCGTAATCTGTAAGAGCGCACAATAAACCTAAGAATTGTTCTAGGAACTATCCATAAACCGAAAATACTTGGAGTATTAGTGATTCCTGTAAGTTAATAAGATTACGTTAAAAAGATTAACTTCAAAGAGTTTACATTTTATGGTGGGCCCTTAGGTTTATTAAGGGTCTGAATAACGGTTGCGTGGGCCTTTGACGGCCAGACAACGAGGGACCGCGCGTGAACTGTCTCAGGCGACGTAACAGTTTTAATCTCATTCTCGTAATTGTTTACACAAACAAAAACATTATTGATCTTTTAAAAAATCCTTTAACATAGATGCATTTAATTAAGTCTGTTAACAGTTAGAATACAATATTAGATTTAAATGTAAGGCCTCAGGTTATATTTATCCAATCGAAAGAAAATAGGCAAACTGTTCATTCCTACGAGCACTGTGCTCCGTGTACAGTAAAATGTTTGTTTTTTTTCAGCTCTTGTATCTGATGATTAGCTTCGGAATTGTTCAAGTCATTCTGGTAAGACTTATAATAAAACAAATATTCCAAAGAGTCTTCTCACGAATCGATGAACGTTGTAATATATGTACTTGGATCGGTTCGAAAATTTCTGTTGTGATTTCTGTAAGACTATTTTATTATAGCTACAGAGACAGTTGTATCAGGTTCAGAGAACGAATCTGACTGCGCGAAAGCTCGATTCCTCGCGAGTAAATTCTCAGATCGACTCTTCTTCGCCAAATTGTCCATCGATTTTACATTCACTTCATCGGTATTAGTCGTTAGATCATTGGTTGACAATTCGCTCCAGTGAATTGATCAAATTAACAAACAAGGTCTTTGTTATCGATTATGTTCTTTGTTATCGATGGTCTTTTGATAGTCAATGTATAGTACATAGTCAGTGTATTTCATCATCTTCCTCATGAACTTTACCAAGTCTTTCAATTGCGTACGCATCAGTTCGCAATATTTTTTGGTCTTTCCGTTTACTTGTCACCGTATCTCTGTAGCGATATCCCGTTCCGAAACTAGCTTCAGTCACTGTATGTAATCGACTTCCTTCTCTATCTCATTTTTCAGTGGCGCAAGGTTCAGTACATAGCCTATCATGGTTTTTCACGTGTACGATCTCGTCCGCGTCGATGTAGTTCAGTTGGATCACCTTATTGATAAACATTACTTTGAAACCAATGTCCTTTAGTACATTAATTAGGATCGATAGCTATACGCTTTCTTACATCATGTCTTTGTTCTTACTCCACTGTTTTGTGTTCATCAGCTTCTGTACGTTCTGTGTCTTCGCTTACAGCTCTTCTTCACTTCAAGATATGGGAAAACGTACTCTAGCTTAGTCGAATTTTCGACATCGCTTTCATCATTTTTTTTAATTTGTCAATTTCATTCATCTGATCTTGAGGTTGTTGCTTTATCGCCTACTTTCCGATCCTTAAGCCTACTTCTATCTTTTGTTCGCGTTCGCGGACGATGTATAGTAATAATAATAGTAATAGTAATAGTAATAGTAATAGTAATAGTAATAGTAATAGTAATAGTAATAGTAATAGTAATAGTAATAGTAATAGTAATAGTAATAGTAATAGTAATAGTAATAGTAATAGTAATAGTAATAGTAATAGGCAAAGGCAATAAGAGAGGAAATAAAAGAGAAAGAAAGGAGAATGCATTTTAATATTTTTTACAGTGTGGTATCGTTCGATTATGACTTTATTTAGTCATAATTGGTAGTGTAACTTTTTAGTTAATTTTAACACCACGAAATAATGTGGATGTACCACAACACTACAGTGCACAAGAAATTTTACAGAAACCATCTTGTGTACACGACTATAATAAATTGATGGGTGCTATAAACAGAACCGATATGATCATATAAATTCTACCCGCAAAAAAAAAACCCGCAAAATGGTACAAAAAATATTTCTTCCATATGATTGATATGTTCTTATGGAATTCATATTGCCTATACAAATTGAAACCCAATAAAACAATATCAATTGCAAAATTTCAACTGAAATTAATAGATCAAATTTTTAAGAAATATCAGAAAAAACAACCACTCATCAAGACTCAGCGGAAGACATTTTCCTTCACTTTGTGAAGCTACAGGAAAAAATAGATAACGAAAGTGTGTTGTGTGTGCGAAAAACGATAAGAAACGAGAATCTCGTTATCAATGCCAAGAATGTGATATCGGGTTGTACGTGTTGTCATATTTCAAAACATATCATACTGAATTAAATTATTAATCACTGTATGTTATTTTTTCACTATTTTCAATCGTTAATTAGACCTTTATACCTATTAAATAAGTTTATATCTTTTATGTAGAAATTAAAGTATATTATTTTAAAGAAAAGTCCCTTTTTTTCCAAGATAAACTATCCACGCGCAATGTGTAGACTTTCGGCGTGGGGTACAGTTCAGTGGCGGCGCTACGGCAGATCGAACCGCCTGCTACATTTTACAGAGGGGAGAGATCTCCCTATTCAGCTGGATAAGTGTTAAATTGAACAACGGCGTGGCGTCGTGGACTTTGGAGACTTCCAACCGGACCGGTGGCGTAACGACCAAGTGGGTCACTTCCCAAACGGGACCGTTTACCCTTCTGATGATCTTTCAGCGTTGAAGAAGAAGTTTTTTCAAGCATCGTCGCATCAAACATCTATATGTGTGAGCCCTGGCAGTGGATTATCGCCCCTAACACCGTTGGAAATAGGCACAAGCCTCAGATTAAGTCACTGGCCTCAAAAACAACTCAACATAGATGATCTCTTTTCCGTTGCATGGTTACGTTCCGTTTTCGGAACGAAGCATCTGCATTTCCACCTTACCCCCTTCTTCCTCTTCAATATTTGATTTCCTAATCCCACTAAAACAATCTTATAATGAATTAAATCACGGATATAGAAGTTGCATTTTTCTTGTTTCAACAATTTATTGATAATTATGTCATCATCAGTACCAATCATAGGTAACACTGGGGATTTTTTCGGGCAATCAGTTTCATAGGTCGGAGATTATAGATATTTGGAGGAATTGTATATATTTATTTCCTGTATCTTCTTTGGAAGTTAAATTAGTCGGCATTCAATGAATTGATATCAATCGAGGATTGGTGGGGAGACATAAGGATGGCGCATGCAGAGAGAACGCGTTCACGTCGCTTCGTACTCTGTAACCAAAATCACACGGAAAAATAAAAAAAGATAATAAGGAAAATTATCCGAAGTGTTGCGTTAATGATTGTGTACAAAAAAGCATAAAAGGACTAGTAAAAGTCGGATCGAATAACACATGAAAAGCAAAGTAAATTCACTCGAGGCAATAAGGAGGTCATATTGGGACGCGTGCAGGTATAACCGCCGCAGGGGCTATCTTCCGAAGCTACCCAGGAGTACGTGCGTGCAAACGAGGCCATTTTGCGATACCATATTACTGTGCTGCAGCAACCTTCTCGTGCCCGAGGTATGGTGCGAAAGAAAGAGTGGCACCAGAATTGGAATTACTGGGGGGCGCGGGGAGTCTCCAGTACCGGCGTACTGGATGGCGAGTCGTTGCAGTCTGCTTTTGCTGAAAAGGCTACATAGGATGACCGCCATCAGGATCATAAGGGGTTACCGGACGGTATCTTATGCGTTAGCGTCTGTTCTGGAGGCATCTCCTCCGTTCTAGCTCCATGCCTTGGCGCTCCGAAGGGCGTAGGAAAATCTGATGAAGCGGTGATCCCTTTCAATACCAAAACTAGACATGAGGAGTGGCTCCTTCAAAATGGGAAAGGACGCAGAAGTGCTCCGGCAGCAATTCGGAAGAGGTCTCGGGGCATACCTGTTAAGCGGGCCACCGTGGGGTTTTAATCGGTAAACCCGATACTACCCCGCCGCTTCCCAGAGGAGTTCTCTCATCATCTACCCATCATCGGAAATCAACAACAAAATACATATCAGGGACACCGGAATTTTATTACCGAAAAACTGGCAAAATCGCTTGAAATAAGGCAAAACAAATGTTCTAAGCGCTACATAACGGCTACGTTCACTTCCATTGGCGGTACTTACGAACGCACATTTACGTTCCTCATTATCTCGGCCATATCGACCTTAATTCCAAATCAACCTATCGATCGCTCGACACTTAACATACCCGGACACGCCAGAGCGTCTCTCCGCGAATGGTAGAACACCCCACGTATAAAAAAAGAGAACACAAGAGAAAACAAAAAGAGAAAACAACAAAAAAGAGAGATGTTTTAAACTTTGGTGGTTCTGACAAGGGCCTGTTATTTCATTTATTTTTTTAATAAATATTGGAAATGCCCGCACTTCCCTCCTTTGTTTTATGCTTTCTTTAATTCTCTTGATCATATGCTTCGAGCAACATCTATTCGTTATCCTGCTTTACACATCATTGTTTATTAGTTTTTGAATCATTAACAGTGCACGGGCTGTTCTTATTAACTTCACTTTTCATTTTTCTCAGAGGAGTAAATTCTCCGCGTTGTGGCTCCGACGGCGATAGTTCTTAGGACCTCCTAGCTCGTTGATTCCACGTATGCCGACGTCCCATCTTGTTTTATCCAATAATATCTTCCATGCTTTTGAAGCAACAAAATCTGTTGCTATTATCATTTGTATAAAAGAAATTGTCCTAATTATGCACTTTCTTTAAATTCTTGTCCATATTAAGCAATTTTTTGCTGAGTGCATCGGCTTCTGCCAAATTTCTAGCGGATTTGAGGTAGACCATATCAGAATGTTCTATAAATTGATATGACTATCGAAATCTCCCTTCACTGAAAAATAAGATATCTAAAATATGGTCATTTTTTTCTTCTAGAAATATGAGGAGCCATTGATAATATCTGTATTTTGATACAAGTCTCGCTCTTTAAATTGATGAACAGGACATAGCCGGTACTCATACGTTTGTAACATTTTTATTGCACGGTGCGTATTACCATATGCTGCGTATGTTGTGTAAGTATCTTGTCTTCTTCTAGACCTCTTCTCTTCTCTGCTAGACCTCTAGTAACTTAGTTGTGATCAACACCGCTCGCACTCGGCAGCGTTTTCAATCGAGTGCACTCCCTGTCTCCTCCAACTCTTTTGCGATTCTGAAAATCGTACTTCTAGTCGATACCTGGGAATCTGGAAGGTACTCGTAGAAAGCGCGCTGACAGTTGATGTATGATTTCCATGTCAAATACTGTTGAACGATCGACGTTTTCTCTTCCAGCGAGTACATTTTCTTACGATGTATTATGTTTTCTATCCGTTTAATTTCATTATGGCAAGTTGTTGCTTTTGTATAGTTTCTTTGTTTCACGTTCCGATCAATCCGATTGTTCCGATTAGTAAATGTGAGGGAATATCTGAGCGCTCGCGAGTTGAAAAGACGGCTGAAAAACGTTCGGCGGGCTCCAGGTATGCCACTATTATTCGGTTCGGATCGTGAACATAAATGAGTAGAGTAATTTCAAATCAGCTCAATAAAATAGATGAAAACATAGGATACTTTTAAGTTGATTTGAAAATATTTTAAGAACTTTACCTAGTGGGCAAAGTATAAAATTATAATAAAAGAAGTATAAACAACTAAGAATTATTCGCTGCAAAACCTTGTCCTATGAAAAACCCTAAAGTTTCATAGCCTTAAATTAGCATGCAAAAAACGTAACTATTCTACATTTTCGTGTAATAAATTTTTTATGGTACTAGTAATGATATTTCTAGCAGTTCGCTCGTCACTTAGGTTGTAGTTGTGCCATTCATAAAAGATGTCACAACAAGCAACAGTCTCAATCTCTTTTAAAATATATTGGTCTTTTGGGCAGTGTACTTATCAATTTTAAAGAAAATTTATGGGGAGACAATTAGACATAACAACACGAAAAGGTACCTCTGGAAAAGGTGCCTCTCGAAAAGGTGCACTCTGCTGAAAATACCAAGAATTTTTTAAAATCAAGAAACATACTTCTACTACAATGGGCTGCTATAAGTTTCGATAAATACGATGGAGAATGTTTGGGACATTTCAGCATAACAAATTTATTTAGCTGATTCCTAATTTAAGACGATAGTGCAGCTCAAGAAATATTAATAAATCCGGTAGATCGGAGGCAGTTATGCGGAGGCACTAATCACCAGGCCAAGAGCTGCCCTGACTCCGTGCCCAGGTGCCCGTTCCGTGAGTCGCTCGGTGCGCCCGACGCCCACAGGAAGGGTGGGACGGCGTGCGTTCCGCCGAAAACTAAAAGGACGAACCGGATTGGGGAGCCTACTGCGAGCAGGAGGCCTACCGCAAGACGAGGAAGGAATCACGAGTGTGGTAGATGACCTGAGGGAAGCCATGGATATGGACTTGGTAAAGTAGATTCATGCAGCTCCTCCAGACCAACTTGGGGCGATCGAGACAGGCACAAGACCTGCTCTTCCAGACAATAAGGGAGAGCAGGGTTGCCTTGGCAGTGGTAGCCGAGCTCTATCGCGTATTAGACACTCCTGACTAGGTCAGAGACCTGGATGGCTTTGATCGCTATGACGTGGATGTCAGCGCCAGGTGCTGTCAGATTGGGCCATGGGCCTCAGGCTCCTATTACTTAAGAGAGGCTTGACTAGCACATGCGTGGCGTGGAGAAGGTTTTCCGTCGTCGATATTACATGGAACACCCCAACGCGGTTCGACGAGTCTCAGACTGCAGAGTAGCTGATGGGGTTGATACTCTCTCAGACCACCTCTATACGGAGAGCCGGGCTATGCAGACAGGGCGCGTTCGCGCCGCTCCGTGCACTGTGATCGAAATCTTGGGGAAAGCTGAAGAGTTCGGACAAGGACGGTTGATCCAAATGGGGTGGCAGTGCCTGTGAAAAAAGGTGTAGCAAAATTCGATCTGGAAGGAACGTGAGAAGTGGAATAAAGTTACTTGTGAGGTTATGACAATGAGGAAGCCATATTGGGAAGCATGCCGACATAGCCGCCGCAGGGGCTATTTCTGAAACTGCTCAGGAGCACGTGCGTGCAGACGCAGCCATATAGGGACGTGCGCCGAGAGCGCCGTCACGCGGACTGTTCTGGAAGTGATAGTGACAAGTGCGGACATAAGTGACCATTTTGTGCCGCCATTACGCCTACGGACTTAATGAAAAAAAAAAAATAAAAACAAATTCATGAACGAGGATGAAAAGGCGGAGGAAGCTACGAGAGGAAAGGGCGAAGCGGAATTGGCTCCTGAGCCCACAAACGCTGGCACCAGATATACGAAAATGGCGGCCCCTCCCAAGGAGGGGTTCTTCCGCTTCCCACTGAGCACAGGGAGCCTACAGACCGGAGAAACGTCGGAGCAAGTGGAGACCCCCGTTGACCAAGCGCGTCGCACGAAGAAAAGGAAGACCGGTGGATCTTCCGAGTTCTCCTTAGAACTGGCCGAAGAGATGAGAACATCTACCACGGCGGGCATAGGAGCAGAACTGCGCCGTCGAGCTTCTGAGTTGGCCAAGGTTGTCAATGTCACGTCCTGCGCACCGCACGACTCGTAACGCGAAAACAAAATTAGAACGCGCGACCTGAGACTCGGAAAAAACAATATCTTGTGATAAATTTACCGTATCAAGAAATATTAATAAATCCGGTAGATCGGAGGCAGTTATGCGGAGGCACTAATCACCAGGCCAAGAGCGTTGGTATTACGGTATTAAGATAGTTAAAAATTGTAAATAAAGTCGTTAGTGTGAACAAACATTGGGGATCTTCCCAAACATTTCAAAAGAAAGACCCCGATGTCTTTTCATCTCCGACAGATATAAATAAATGTAGCGACTTAGAGCAATTAATTACCATTTTGTCAACCGAAGAGTTTACATCCGTCAGTCAGTCAATCAATTGTTAATAGTTAGTCTCAATCGAAACCGAGTTAGCTGAAAATTATAAGTGTTAAGTGCGACTATAGAGTCGAAATAAGGTTTGTTAAGGTTCGATTAACCGACAAGTTGTACATATAAGAACGATCGACAACATACATATTCAAGATCTAAAAAAACAAGAAAGAATCGCAGATGTAAGGTTCACTTGAGCAAAAAAACGACCTGAACATTGGTTTAAACGGCTATTAGTTGCTAAAATTAAAAGAGAAGAAAAAGGCGTAGAGAAGGATTAGGATTATATATTATAACGATTATAATCGAATAAGATTTGAATAAATCATTGCATATTGATAATTTATTTCGAACAACTTTAATTCTCTCCCGTGGCAATATTCCCGCACATAGCAGGTTAGCCGAAACGTGGAATTTATTGTCAGTAGCATTAAAACGCAAGTAAACGCTATCCGTGTGCATACAATTTATTGATTAAATCGTATCGTCACGTTCAAGCAAACGCGGCAACTCATTAAAACGTGACAGTCGAAACATCTCGCAACCTCTAGGGCACGTATGTGAAGATGCTGAGAGAGACGGTGAGGTCCATCGCTGCGGGTGCAATAGAGCTCGTGAGAAGGACGGGTCCCGCTCTCGGCGCCTGCGCGATAACAGAAGATCGCGTGGCGATGTTGGAGGCGAAGAACGAGGAGCTCCGAAAGGAGCTGGCCAGACTGGCCGCGCGCTACATGGCGGAGAAAAGCGGAGAATCAGCGCGTCTCGCAGTGATCGAGCGCAAGATGGAGGAGCTAGGCACCTCGTTGGCCAAATTGATGGAGAAACGCCTCCAAAACATTGATTGGAAGAGGGAAAAGGAGGTCGCATCTGATGAAACTATGAGAAGGATGGAGCCTGGAGTTTCAAACACTCACGTGACCAAGGGAGGACAAGTGGATTGGCAGACCGTAGAAAAAAGGCAGAAGAATAAGAAGACGCCGGCGGAGAAACAGCCGGTGAAGATAACGCCGGGGTCAGCGGCGAGGAGCCCGATGAAAGCCCCGGAGCGAAGATCGGAAAACGCGGAAAGAAGGGGAGACAAGCTGCTTCTGCCACGCACACTGTGAACATCGGCGGTGAGAATCACTGTAAAAAAAGGATTGGGCCAGTCCTACGCGGAGGTGTTGACTGCGGCCAGGGACAACTTGCCTCTGGCCGCGGTTAGCATCAAGGCGGTAAGGACGTGCAAGGCTATGCCCGGAGGCGTCGTACTGGAGGTCTCCGAGGACTAGAAGAGGGAGAAGGCCGCTGCGCTCGCATGGCTGACCTGGATCCTGGACCCGAGCAAAGTCCGCGTGGCGTTAACTTTCAGAGCCGCGGAAGCAAGGATGGTCAGAATAGACGTTTCGGCCACCACGGAGGAAATCAGGAACACCCTGGCGAAGGAGGGTAGAGCACATTCAACTGAGAGGGGCCCGCTCCACTCGAAAGGGTCCCAGATCCGTATGGATGCGAGGTCCGGCCGGGACATTAAGGAAGCTAGCCGAGGTTGGTAAAGTCGTTATAGGATGGTCGATAACGAAAGTCGAAGCCATCGGTCGAAGACCTTTGCAATGCTTCAGGTGCCTGGAGATTGAGCCCGTGAGAGAGACATGCACCTCCAAGGAGGACAGGGGGCGCCTGTGCTACAGGTGCGGCGGCTCGCGACACCGAGTCAAAGGATACACTGCCGCGAAAGCGAAATGCCGGCTCTGCGAGGCGCTCGAGGCATCGTCAGCACACAGAATGCGGGCACAGGCCTGCAACCTTTCGAGAAAAGAAGGATGAAGAACCACCCGTGGATCCGCGGTCGTAGTTGGTAATAAGGTAGGCTCGCCGTCGTAAGGAACCGCCCACCCTATACCCGCGAGCAAGGAGGCTGGCTCCCTTCAGACCAACTTGGGACGGTCAAGACGAGCGCAAAACCTGCTCTACCAAATCATTCGGGAGAACACAGTCGCCCTAGCGGTGATGGCCGAACCATACAGAGATCTGGATGCTCCGGAGTGGGCCGGAGATACGGACGAAATGATTGCTGTCACCTGGACATCAACGCTGGCGGCGTCCGCCCATGGAGTCCCGCTGCAGCGCGGCATCGGATACGTCGCGGTCGAGTAGGGAGGAATGGTGGTGGTGGGCGTATATGTGTCGTGCAATAGTGGACGGGCAGCGTTCGAGGAGTTCCTGGACGGGGTTGGCGACTGCGTCAGGCGGCGCCTTTCCCAGCAAGTGCTCGTCCTGATAGATTTCAGCGCTCACTTCACGGAATGGGGAAACCCTAGGACCAATGCACACGGCCGCGCGCGGTCAGATTGGGCCACAGGTGTAGGATTTCTGGGTTTGGTTTCACAGGTTTCAGGCTAGAGAGTGGCCGAGGGGTTAGAGACACTCACGGAACATTTATGGAGGTAAAGGACACACCTAAATCTGGAACGACGCCGGCGGGTGATGTACGCGTCCCTCCGAGGGGAGGGCGTGCACGGCCGCCACCAAGGTGGAAGGTCAAGGAGAGAGGCAACGATCTGCTTGGAGCGGCCGCAATAGTGGCTGCCTGGAATTGGGTGGCCTCGACGACGTCGACGGAAAGAGAAGTGGAGGAGGCCGAGAACCTCCGCCGAGTTATGACTGCAATATGCGACGCAACCATGCCGCAAACCATGCTGGGCACTGGACAAACCACAGCCGTGTATTGGTGGATTCCCGACATTGCGGAGCGAAGGACGAGATGCGCTCAGTCCTGAAGACGGTACTAGAGGTTCCGCCGCAGACGACGCCGCGGCGCAATAGAAATCTCCCTGTGCCACCGGGCATACCGCGAGCTACGGCGTTTGCTGCATGATCGCGAAGGACCGTGCATGGTCGGACCTGGTTGAAGCAGTCGAGTGCGGCCAGTGGGGAAGACCATAAAGGACGGTAATGCGAAAACTTCGCGCAAAGGGCTTCCCGGATACGACGGAGATGGAGCCGGCACTGCTACTGAAAGTCATCGGGATACTCTTTACCATAATTTCCACCAGTCTTCTCGGTGACAACATCTTATTAACCAATTCCGGGGCATTCAAATTCCTTTTAATCGCCCCCAACAACGATTCAGATTGTGAGGGTAAACGATCCGAAGGTATCATCGTTCGTAAAACCAGACCTAAACGATCAAATTTCGACTGCTTCATTATACCTTTTACCGGGTCGACAGTAATACGATCCATAAACAGCTGTACATCCGACATTTCCACCATCAATTGATCATTCTCAAATTCATTACAGGCAACCCCGGGAAACTTATCATCATACCATAATTGCAAGTATCTAATATCCTCAGAATAACAAGGTTCCTCCCACGGTCGATCGCGAAAAGATATTTTCTTCTTCCCATACAATCCATACGATTGTGTCTTAAAGATAGCCGTAGGTGTTTCGACCACCCTTCTTCCGGGACGCAACGCTTCAATTACATCATTTCGCTCTTTCATTGCATCCACACCAATATTCAACGCGGACATAACATTAACGGGACGAATCTTGGGACGGGATCACGGGCCGGATCTTGGGTAAGGCGATGGGGGTCATGGCTCCGAATCTTTGGCGCCTCTACACAAGATGTCTGAGGGAGGAAGTCTACCGCCGGGCGTGGCGGACGGCGAAGCTGGTCTTGCTCAGTAAAGAGGGCCAACCAACAACCTCGCTGTTGGCGTACCGGTAGATATGCCTGCTGGACGAGGTCTGCAATGCTCCTCGAGAGAGTCATCGTTACCCGTCTAGAGCGACACATGTCGGTGCAGGTGCTGGGTTAGCACGAAAGTCGGTACGACCTCCGGAGGGGCCGCTCAATAATCGACGCGGTCAGACGCATGCGAGCCCTCACGAAGGATATGATTTCCCGGGATGGCGTGGTACTGTCGGCGTCTCTGGACATCGTCAACGCGTTCAACTGCATATCATGGGACAGGAAGTGGCGGCCATGGAATACTTCCGCACCTACCTCGACGACAGGTGGGTAAGCTACGCCAGCAGGGAAGGGGGTGGTTACGACGCGGTGCTTCGCTGTCCCTTGGCCCCAGACACATGCATGGTGTGTTACGTGGAGGACACGTTGATCCTGGCCGCCTAACCACATTGTTTACTGCTAAAAAATTTTCTTATGAAAGATTATACTTTTAGTAAAACCACCTGATATTGATGTAAAAATATAATCTAATAAAACTCTAAACTTTTTCACCTTTTGCAGATGGTGACAAAATTCGAAACCTTTTTCCATCTTTTACATAAAACTGTAATCGTTTGTCAAAACCGTGTTCTAAAAATTCTACACGTCGACAAGTTTCTCGTACTATACTTAATTGTGCGTTGCTGGAGAAATGACTAGCGGAACAATGCAGATGCAACAGGGAGATACTGCTCTGTACTGTACTGCTCTGTCACTGTGTTGTTTTGTTTGTTGCTTGTATATGACATTTGTTTGTATGTAATACATCCAACCAAACACGCGTACTTGTTTTAATGATTGCGTTGAGTCTATACGAAATAACCAAGCAGAACCGCGTTTCTTACGTCTTACTTATCTTTCAAGCATAGTACATCAATTATTGCTGATATCTGTTTAAAATTATGGGAATTAGGTATGTAGCGGCACTCGACAGCAAACTTCCCAACGGTTTCTGTCCCGTGGCTCGCTACACAAAGACTCTACCCTTTGAACAAGATGATTGCCAGATGTCGATACATTATCCCCGAATATTTGCAGCTAGCCTAAGGACCCGCTATAAATCTTAGGATTCATGTAGCTAAGGTTCTCTAAAGGGACAAATAGTCTTTGTCTCAACAGTCCCTACACATACCACCCACTACGGGAAAACACAGGAAATCTGCTTTTTCTCACGTACGACGCACCTCACTAGCAACTTTCTCTCAAGGGCGGTTAACATTCCTGTTGAAAATAACAACGTGAGTTCTCGCTCGCCATCTATATGCTGACGGCTAGTTACAAAAGGAGTAACTAGAAGTTGTTCCTAGACACGGTCGATAGACCTGATCGATAGTTTTACGACCCCTCTTGCCTTTTTTCTTTCATTCGTTTGTGACCCTTCTAAGTGTGTGCAATAAAGTTTTTTCTGCTCCGAGAAGTGTGGATTTATTATCTATATAACATAATAATAACTAACGCGATCCTACCTCTAAAACATAAAATAACAACAGGTTATGGGCCCAGGTTCGATAATTAGTTATTATTTTTATTGAAAATATTTTAAATAGTGAGAATATTAGGGAGCGCAGAAGATAACCTAAAAAAAAAGGGAGCACGTGGTCGATGATTCAGTGTTGAATATCGTAAAGACGCCTTATCAAAAAAAAAAAAAAATTTGCTTGAGTTATAATACAATAATTAGAGGAACATAAAAATGTCGAGCGGAATGAGTTCTAATATTGAAAAATTAAACAGAGAAAATTACGACACGTGGAAAATGCAAATGAAAGCAATACTCGTTAAGGATGACTTATGGGAATATGTGGATGGTACAATAAGTAAACCCCAAGCAGCGGATGAAGCCTCTCTATGGAATAAAAGGGATGGTAAAGTCCAAGCCGATATTATTCTTGCCGTGAGCTCGAGTGAGCTATGTCACGTGAAGCATTGCAAAACTTCACACGAAATATGGAATTAATTAAAGGAGGTTTACGAATCCAAAAGACCCGCAAGGAAGGCCACGCTCCTGAAACAATTATTGTTCGCGAGAATGTCCGGTAATGAAAATATGTCCGATCATTTAAACAATTTTTTCAGCCACGTGGATAAGCTAAAGGAAATGGACATTGAAATCGCTGATGATCTGCTGTCAATCCTATTGTTATACAGCGTCCCGAACACGTCTGAAAACTTTAGATGTGCGATCGAATCGCGGGATCAATTGCCTACTCCAGATGTACTCAGGACAAAGCTATTAGAAGAAGCTAATTCCCGTCGCAATTCGAATGCTGCGAGCGATCACCAGGAAGCCCTACAAGTGGAAGATTCAAATAAATACAAAAGGTATGACAAAAATAAAAATTTCTTAAATAAGAATGGACTTACTAAAGCTAATAAGGCAAAACACATTGAATGTTTTTATTGTCACAAACGTGGACATAAGGCGAATCAATGTTTGAAGAAGAAAAATGATGATCATAAAGCTCAACTAGCGCAAGTCCCTGAAATACCCAACACTGAACAATGCCTACATATTTCCAACATTCAGGACGAAGATAATCAGGGTAATAGTATTATTACTGATATCTCGTTGAATACAAATATGGAATTACCGAAGGAATGGTGCATTGACAGTGGTGCGACGTCACACATGTGCTGTGACATAAACTGTTTTGAATTCATAGAGCCAATCAAAAATCAAAGGGTAAGATTAGCGAATGACAAATTAGCACAAATCAAAGGTAAAGGTACTGCAATACTATTTAGTTACAAAAAAAATAAACTTGAAAAATTCCGATTGGAAAATGCATTGTATGTACCAGAATTAAAGGCAAATTTGATCTCGGTATCAAAAGTTACAGCGAAAGGAAAAAGAATCATGTTCACAAATACGACAGCCACAATACTTAGAGAGAAGGATGAGATCATTACCACCGCAAGTCGCAAAAGGGATTTGTATATTATAGATATTATAGATACAATTATATTATAGATACAAGACCTGAATATGTTGGTATGGTGTGTGAAAACAAAAATACACTTATGGACTGGCACTACAAATATGGACACTTGAACGAATCTGACCTGTGGAAATTAATAAATAAGAATATGGTAAACGGTCTACCTGACATAAGACGGAGTAAAATGAATGCTTGCGAAATATGTCTGAAAGGCAAACAGGCAGCAATCCCAATACCAAAGAGGTCCGAACCAAGAAAATTGGAAATATTGGAACTGATACATTCTGACGTATGTGGTCCTATAAAACAAGCATCTGTAGGCGGAGCAAGGTATTTTGCCACCTTTATAGATGACACTTCAAGGCTAGTACATGTGTATATCCTCAAGACAAAGGATGAGGTTAAGAGCGCATTCTTGAAATTTAAAGCCTTAGTTGAAAGACAAACAGGAAAAAGGATAAAAGCCCTCAGGACTGACAATGGTTTAGAATATCTAGGAAAGGAGTTCACAAATGAATTGGAAAACTGTGGTATTCGCAGGGAATTTACAACTCCCCATACACCTCAGCAAAATGGAGTGGCTGAGCGAATGAACAGGACACTCGTGGAGATGGCACGATGTATGTTGATACAGTAAAACTTACCTATTCATTTTTGGGCGGAAGCTGTTAACACAGCATCATATATTAGAAATAGATGCCCAACAGTTTATGGTAAAACACCATATGAAATTTGGCACAAAAGGAAACCAAATGTGAATCATCTAAAAATTTTTGGCACTGAAGCTTATGCACTAAATAAGCGGCCCGATAAAGGTAAGTTTGAAGCAAGATCAACAAAATGCATTTTTGTTGGATACGCCGACGAAGCAAAAGCATTCAGATTATGGAATCCAAATAAAAGAAAGATTATAATAAGTAGAGATGTTTCCTTCCTAAAAAATATTGAATGCCACAATGATGAAACTGAAAATGAACATGAGCAATTCAAATATGAATTGATAAACCAAAAACTTGACGAGGAAACCGCAGAAGAGATTCAAGAGCAAGAACACGATGATGATGAAAACATGGATCAAAATGAAAATAATGGCCAAGATAGATCTGTGGTTAAGAGGGGGCGAGGAAGACCAACCATAATACGTACAGGAAACGTAGGCAGGCCAAGAAAAATTTACCAAACAGTCCCAATAGATCAGGAAATGGTGCAATTAGTCAATGATAATTTGACCGAGTCAGTGGATGAATTGTTATCTGGACCCCATGCCGAAAAATGGAAGGAAGCCATGAAAACAGAATATGACGGCTTGATTAAGAATGATGTTTGGGAATTGGTAAAATGCCCAGCGAATAGATCTCCAATTGGATCAAAATGGGTCTTAAAGACCAAATACAAGGAAAATGGAGAGGTTGAGCGCAGAAAGGCTAGATTAGTAGCGAGAGGTTTTGCTCAAAAACCGGGCATAGAATACAACGAAACCTTCGCTCCCGTGGCTCGATTGACTTCCATTAGAGTCATTATGGCTTTAGCTGCCAAATTGAAATTGGACTTATATCAATTAGATATAACCATGGCGTACACTTACGGCGACTTAAAGGAAGACATTTATATGCAACAAGCCAAGTATTTCGAGGTATCGGACAAGGAAGATCATGTATATCACTTGAAGAAGTCATTATATGGATTGAAGCAATCGGGTAAACAATGGTTTGATAAATTGAATGGCTTCTTGAAAGAACTCAACCTTAGACAAATGGAAGAAGATCCTTGTGTTTACTCAAAAAGAGATGGAGATAAAATCCTCATACTGGCAGTTTATGTGGATGACTTGATAGTAGCAACTAACAACCATAAGTTGTTTAATCATTTAAAAGAGAACTTAATAAAAAGGTTCGAAATGAGAGACCTTGGAAAGTTGAATTTTTGTTTGGGTCTGCAATTCTACCAAAATAACGAAACCAAAGAGGTCAGGGTAAGTCAAGAGAAATACATTAATGATATGGTGAAAAAATTCGGTCTAGGAGATGCTAAAATTGCACTTACTCCGTTAGAAGCGAAAATAAACCTTAGTAAAGACGACGACTCACCTGAATTTGACCCGAGCACCTATCGGTCATTGATCGGTTCGCTAATGTATGCTGCCATAGCTACCAGACCTGACATAATGTATGCTGTGAGCGCGCTAAGTTGTTTTAATGACAACCCGAAGAGAAGTCATTGGTTATCCGCCAAAAGGGTTTTACGTTACCTTAAGGGAACGTCTAACATTGCTCTATGTTTCAGAGACACTGGTGACGATCTAACAGGATATACCGACTCCGACTGGGGAGGTGATATTGTCGATAGGAAATCTAGAACTGGCTTCATATTCAAATTATCAAATAGTGCCATATCATGGGAATCTAGAAAACAAAAAAGTGTGGCGATTTCCAGCACTGAGGCCGAATACATGGCGCTAACAGAAGCCACTAGAGAAGCCGTATACTTACGACGATTCCTAAACAAGTTCGATACAGTAGCTGAAGATAGAGCAACCAAAATATACTGCGACAACCAGAGTGCAGCTAAGCTGGTACAAAACCCAATTTTCCACGGTCGTACGAAACACATAGACGTCCGACATCACTATGTTCGTGAGATTTTCCAACAGGGGATCATTGGAATTTGCTACATGCCCTCGAATGAGATGCCAGCTGACTTGTTAACGAAAAGTTTGGGAAGGCCAAGTCATAATGCTCACCTAGAGACTATTGGTTTGACGAGCGCTCGAATTCCGTTGAGAGGGGGTGTTGAAAATAACAACGTGAGTTCTCGCTCGCCATCTATATGCTGACGGCTAGTTACAAAAGGAGTAACTAGAAGTTGTTCCTAGACACGGTCGATAGACCTGATCGATAGTTTTACGACCCCTCTTGCCTTTTTTCTTTCATTCGTTTGTGACCCTTCTAAGTGTGTGCAATAAAGTTTTTTCTGCTCCGAGAAGTGTGGATTTATTATCTATATAACATAATAATAACTAACGCGATCCTACCTCTAAAACATAAAATAACAACCACCAACTCAAAATTTAGCCAATTAACAGCGACGTCCATTTCCCTCACTTTCTGAACTAACACTTTTCTTAACGAATCCGATGATTTCGTATCCTTAGACACACCCAATCACAGTTTTCCTAAGGAGCATCATTGTGACAAAAATTCATCCTGTGGTGAGCCGCGAGACGAGTTGGAAGACGTCTGTCTGAATTGATCGTCCGCAGTCGTAAGTAATAGCGAATCTGAATTTCTCGACATCTGGTGCAATCATCTCGGCTCGAATCGCACCGCGAAAAGTATCATGCCGAGCTTGAACTTGTAATCGCGAACCGATAATTGTACCGCGCTTTCGGCGCGTGAGTGTATACCACGAACACAAACAAATAAATAGTTATTGTTGAACAATATCGAGTGATTCTTCCACACCTATCACGCACATCACCTCAGGTATATCCAATGATTCTACAAGGGCGGAAACCAAAGGAAACGAAGCGATCACCAAATACAGAGTGGAAAGAGTTAACGATAAGAATAGAAATAGCTGGCAATAAAAGCAGCCAAACCAAAGAATCTAGAGCGGATTGTAGGCTGGAAGAGGGTGAAGCGTGATTGAGATAAAGAACAATGTAGCCAAGTCTATTTCAAGTCCGATAGCCCGAAATTAATAAATATAATAATAATATAGCTAAAAACTTTATTCGCAAAATATTGCTATTAATAAATGTTTGTCTTAAACTATAGTTCGTTAAACCTCGGTTCAATCAATAATTAGCTTCCATTTAAATTAAGACCGTTTTTATAGCAAGATCACTTTGGAAGTGGGCAGTGCAGGATTAAAATAGGTATCGCATGCTCAGAAAACACCACTATTTTTGCAGGGACAATTAAAGCGATAGTATTCGTAATTACTAGCACTTAATGCGCGCGACGATTTCTTTTTTTCAACGAATTTGCCAAACAATACAATATATTTTTGAGAACTATCTTCTCTAAAAACTTCATCAAGATCGGCGATAAACGGTTGGAAACCTTTCTTGATAGAAGATTTATAAAAATTATCTAAACAGGAAGTACGGAAACCAGAAACTGTTATACATAAGTTCTAATAATAATACCTAAGATGCGGAATCAGGACATGTTATGAGATCATACATATGACAGCAGAATGAAAAAATACAAAAATTATCTTTGATAAGGTATTCTGTTCATATGTATATTTTTGAAGTCGTTGTCTATGATTAAATCATATTTTGATTTTTACATCAATCCGACATATAAATACTATACTGGACATATATATTTTTTTTTAACAACACGTTAGAAAACTTATGATATCAGTTTTCACGTTTATGTGCTAAGAACTGCAAAATGGAAAATATATATCTGTAAACTTAAATTACTATATAGTTAATGTTATATGTAATATGTATAATGTTACATCGATGAAGTACCCTAATGATAGGAAGTACTAAGATACGCAAAATACATTAAAACTCCATTTATAGGAAACAAATTGTGTTTAGTTCTCAATTAAATGAAATTCTGCGCAGGAATACATACAAAAAATTACTAAGAATGGGCAGAAAAAAGATCCTATTATATAAACACCGGTTGCATGAATTGTTTGTGAATTGATGAGTACACATAAATGAGCTCGTAAATAAAAGTTGTGCTTAATTACAATCAAATATATATTGCTATTGTTATGAATAAAATGAAGTATGAAGAAGAAGTATGAAGTATAAAATGAAGAATGTCAACTTTACATTTTCAATTTGGGTATTTGCTTCATATATACATGTCGGAGATGAAAGAGCACCGGAGCCTTCTCCTCGGAACTTTGGGAAGACACCTAGTACTGTAATTTAGATTTCACCATAGCTGTATTAAGAAAACCGTTGTCATTCGATCCGACTGTACTTATTCGAGATTTATGATAGTGAGCTCAGGCTCGAGGCGACAACCAGTCGCCGAACGTAGTCGCGGTCAAGGGGATGAACGTTTTGTTTAACCAAGGCAGGAAGTAACTCTATAACTCTCCTTGAAAGAAATGCTTGGGACAGGGTGCGATGGTAAATGTCTCAATGGTTTCTGTCCCGTGGCTCGCCACACGCAGACTATGCTTCGAGCAAGACGATTACCAGATGTTGATACGTCCCCACGGTACATGTTCGGCTAGCCCGAGGACCCGCTATAAATCTTAAGATCTATTTAACGAAAGTCCTTCAAACCGACAAACAGCCCTTGTTCCAACTACGGGAAAATTGGAGAAGTATATTTTTCTCACGAACGACGCGACCCGATGGCGACTTTCTCTTAAGGGCGGCTAGCACCCTTCCCCAACCATCAACATGGAAATTGACCAATTAACAGTAACTCCAATTTCCCTCACTTTCCGAATGAAGACTTTTCTCCACGAATCCGATGATCTCGTGCCCTTAGACACACCCATCATAGTTCTCCTCGACAGCGTCACCGTGATGGAGAGACACTCTTTCGTGCGATTTTAACGGCGATACAAGTAATTCTCCGGTACGGAGTGCTCGTTCTGTGGCGACCGGAATATAACTTAGACTTCCACGAAGTATACACGTTCGACATCCCGTTGACCGCGGATTCGTTACCGGACCCGAGGCCATTGTCATAGCGCCGCGAGCATCTAACATTGTGATTAATTACCAACGCTGTAATACCACTCTCTTGTGCCAATAAACTCTACCATTGTTACCCCGCATCGATGGCCAATATCAACGAAGATTCATCGAACACCTCCACCCCCAATCCTATCGACAACCCGACATACATATATATGTCTTTAATCTAATTACTATAATTATATATGTACACACAAACACACACGCAACATTTTAATGAATACATATGTCGGAGATGGAAAAACACCGGAACCTCTCCTTGGATTCTCGGGAATACCGTAATGTCGTAATTTAGATTAAACAAATGTCGCTCCGATTGTTCGAGGTTTATGATAGTGAGCTTGGGCTCGAGGCGACAACCAGTCGCCGAACGTAGCCGCGGTCAAGGGATGAACGTTTTGTCTAACAAAGGCATGAAGTAACTCTATAGCTCTCCTTAAAAGAAATACTTAGGACGGGGCACGACGGTAAGCATTTCAACGATTTCTGTCCCGTGGCTCGCCACACGCAGACTCTATTCTTTGAGTAAGATGATTACCAGATGTCGACGCGTCTCCACAGTACATGTTCAGTTAGCCCGAGGACCTGCTATAAATCTTAAGATCTGTTTAACTAAAGTCCTTCAAACCGACAAACAGTCCTCGTCCCAAATATGAGAAAATAGGAGAAATCTATTTTCTCACGAACGACGCTTCCTCTTCTCGAACTTTCTCTTAAGGGCGACTAGCACCCTTCCCTAACCACCAACATGGAAATTGACCAATTAACAGTAACGCCAATTTCCCTCACTTTCCGAATGAAGGCTTTTCTCCACGAATCCGATGATTTCGTGCCCTTAGGCACACCCGTCATAGTTTTCCTCGACAGCGTTACCGTGATGGAGAACCACTCTCCGGTACGATCTCAAAGACGATTCAAGTAACTCTCAGATACGTAGTGATTGCCTCGTGCATTAACATTGAGTACAACTTAGACGCTAAAGAAGAGTAGAGTTCGTCATCCCGTTGACCGTGGATTCGTTATTGAGCCTAGGATCATCGTCATTAGCTTCTCGAGTATCAAATTATCGCGATTACTTGTCCAATTCCATCATGGTCATGTTTGCACTGGTAAATATCTCCTCTATTGCATAATGATCACGTCTAGTGTCAATAGGGATTCGTTTTACGCCCTTAACCCTAACTCTAATCGTAACGCCAACCCGACATATATATATATATATATGTCGGAGATGAAAGAACACCGGAACCTTCCCTTTGGAACTTTGGGAAGACCCCTAGTATTGTAATTTAGATTTCACCATAGCCGTATTAAGAAACTGTTGTCATTCGATCCGACTGTATTTATTTGAGATTTATGATAGTGAGCTCGGGTTCGAGGCGACAATCAGTCGCCGAACGTAGCCGCGGTCAAAGGGATGAACGTTTTGTCTAACAAAGGCATGAAGTAATTCTATAGCTCTCCTTAAAAGAAATACTTGGGACAGGGCACGACGGTAAACGTTTCAATGGTTTCTGCCCCGTGGCTCGCCACACGCAGACTTTGTCCTTCGGGTAAGATGATTGCCAGATGCCAACGCATCTTCACAGTATATGTTTAGCTGGGCGAGGACCCGCTACGAATATTAAGTTTCAATTATACAAAGTCTTTCAAATAGACAAATAGCCTGTGCCCCAACTACGGGAAGATAAGAGAAATCTATCCTTCCACGAACGACGCTTCCCGCTAGCAACTTTTCCCCAAGGACAGCTAATATCTTTCTCTAACAACCAACATGGAAATTGACCAATTAACAGCAACGTCAATTTCCCTCACCCTTCGAACGAAGACTTTTCTCCGCGAATCCGATGATCTCGTGCCCTTAGACACACCCATCATAGTTTTCTTCGACAGCGTCACCGCGACGGAGACTGACTCTCTAGTGCGATCTCATCAGTAATCGACCTGACTTTCGTATACGTAATAATTGCCCCTTGCTCTAACATACAGTGTAACTTAGACGCTAACGAAGGGTAAAGTTCGTCATCCCGTTGACCGCGGATTCGTTATTGAGCCTAGGATCATTGTCAATAGCTTCTCGAATATCTAATTATCGCGATTACTTGTCCAATTCCATCATAGTCATATTTGCACTAGTAAATATCTCCTCTATCGCATAACGATCACGTCTAGCGCCAATAGGGATTCGTTTCACGCCCTTAACCCTAACTATAACCTTAACGCCAACCCGACATATATATTAATATATCAAAATATATACATGCATATTGCATTTTAATTAAATTTAAAAATAATGCATTCTAACTAATATAACTATATAATAATGTATTCGGTTTTGAATGTTAAATGTAAATATTGATACTAACCAGCGCTTCCGACTATACACTAAAGTATGCTTGTTTCGAGTCAGACTTGCTAAAGTACAGGAAGGGGCTAAACTTCAGTGTTACATTGATGAATTACTTTTCATAAATTGTTATCCGACGTACCGTTCGCATGTATTATATTATTCGCTATATCTCACGAAGTGCATGAACAATCTATAGTATCATTCATTCATACATATGTATCAATTGTACTGTTTCTTGCAACAATCTTAACTTTCGTATCATAAGTTATTACGATTTATTATCTTTAATTATCATTTATTATCATTATGTTATTATATCATTGCAAATATGTTATCGTTTTGTTATGTCATTGTTATTTTGTCATTATATGATTATCTCCTGCTAAATGATTAAAGTCTAGGAGACATTTTTTTTTAACAAAACACGGAATGGCAAGCCAAAGTTGATTCACAAAATTATCCAACTTCTGCCGTTTAAAAAGTGTAGGGAAATGAAGGAAAGTGTGAATTGTATTTTTATGCCTGGTATAAAAATTATCGAGCTTTATGTTTATGAAACATATGATTGACTGTTCAATAGACAACACTTTTGAATCTTGAAGCATTTAATAAACCAATTACACGGTTTATGAACTAACAATTTTTATAAATTCAACTTAATCCAGTGAACGAAGAGATTCCTTCACTTCTTCATTGTTTTCCTTCTTTCGGTATAGTTTGCATTTCATTATTTCACCTTCACTTTTATTCCACATAAATTGCGATCAGTTGTAAGACTTTTAGGTATAAATACTTCTGCACAAACATGTAGCTTTATTCGTTTCAGAGAAAACTGGAGAACTATATGTGTTCTTTCACATGGTGTATTTCTTTTCGTTTATTAAATGAACGATCTCCTGCTTTTAGTGTTGCGTCTAATATTCTTAGAGATTTTTGCGCTTGAGTCATACTCGATGGGAAAAGATATGCGTCCTTTTGCCAACATTTGGTGAAACATGCAGTTGCAAATTAAGTTTAACAACTGCAAAGCCAGTTAGTATATAACTATCCTCAACTTTTATTAAGCATTACTGATCCTGATAGAATGGTAGAAGCTTCCAGTGAATAAAGCATATTTTATACCACTTCTTTTTCCTTCTTTCGATACCTTTATTTTACAAATTAGGATTTTTCCCCTGCTTGAATGAGTACTTCTTACGACGATGAATTAAAGTTGTTGATAAATTTATGTGCAAACAATTACAAAGATTAATTATTTTTGAGCTTCTGTGCTACATTTTTCCTTAAAGAAGTAATCCAACGATTATTAAATTTTTTTCTAGAGAATACGTTTGCAGAGAAAGTAGTCTGGCAATTACATTTCACACGATTCAATGAATCATGAATGAATCGTGACCTTATTTATATTGAATAAGATTTACTTACTTATATTGAACAACTTGCGTAACAAATCTTCAATTAATTCACACTATTATAGAATTCTTGTATTACTGTGAATGTCAATTATTGAAATGATGCGACCATGAAAGAATACTGAAATTCCCGTATACTTCTGCATTACGATAAAATATCTGAAGCTCATCTTCTCACTTGGTATTCGATGACAGATTTATCTTATATATAATATAATCAACTTTATCATTCTTGGGAGAAGTAATTCACAGCTACAACTTCTCTGGTGATACCGAAATTCAATTCTTTATTATATCTGTTTCTAAAAGGTTGTAATAAAAATATACTTATAACACTTTCCTTCGGCGAATTTGAACACTATCTTCATACAACATCCAGTTTTTAAGTCAACCATAAGCTAGGAATTCCAACAATAACGTTCTGACCTCATTATTTACATCTATCGCACACCAAATTCTTTAAATCACGATCATATTGGCTTTTTGTTATTTAGCAGTTAATCTTTCGTTTTTATTTGTGATTTTTCTCGAAACTTGTTCCCACAGTTTTTATGATTAATATTGTGAATTGCAAGAAATGTGCGATCTATTACACCGATCCACAGAACAGTTATTGAGAATTGAAGCGGTTGCGAACGTCAGTACCGACAATAAATTATTAAATGATTCAATTTTTATAGTGTACATTGCACAAATCATTCACATACCACTCGATTGTGTCCCACATACCAGCGATTAAGAATCGTTGGTGTATTACAATGATACTACATAGTTTGTATGTATTACTGAATCTGTGTGATAAGTAAAGAAATGACACTTTTTTAATTTCTCTTCAGCTTTATATATGTAAATTGGTTGTAGCCAATTTGTTGAGACGGATCTTCAATCATAGTTACTAGAGAGATAGATACTACTTTTTGTTTGGGCTTCTTTTCATCCCTTTTCATGCCGATATCGATTTTTTTGGATACTTTATCAACTTGGAATATGTATATCAATCTACGTTCGGTTTAACTGTTAGTATCTTGCTTTACAATTTTTCTATAATCGTTGTTCGTATTGAACACCATGTTTCAGTAATACTTAATAAGCAATCGAATCTTCAAAACATATTTGAAAATCAAAGAGAATATTGTGCACATTTTTCGTGTGATTTATCATCCAGTATCAACATTCGTCTTTGTCACATAACATATTCTTATGTTCTTGCAAATAGCAAGAAATTTCGACAAATATTTCGTGCCTGCAATGCAACTGCAAAATACACTGTCATTATTAACAACTGCGTAAAAACCAGTAAAATTTTAGAAATAAAGGTATAATTTTGTTCCTGTTACATATAATGTATAAATGAACTACGAAAAGGTGCACAAGAATTTTCTAGCAAAATTTTATACAGTTCAGCTCATGAACAACAGGTATTTATAACCAAAGCAATCTTTAATTGTAATAATTGAATATGAAATACAAAGAAATGATTTACGCATTTAGTATATCGTTCTGTGTATATATTGTAGCATGAATAGCATAATAATATAGTTACAGTAAATCATAGCGAGTAAATATTTTAGTCGAACATTGTTGACTTAACTTTTTCGGTGAAAAGTAAAGATGAGGATTAGTAACATAAGATTGATTTTTACTTCTTGTAATCAAGAACAGCATATTCATAAGATTAATATCTATTCATAACAATTCTATTGCAATAATTTGAGTTTACAGTCAGATGTAACTTGTATAGAACGCTAATTGTATCACTAATTGTTTCATCATTTTTAGAATGATGTATTTTGCAAAAAAACAAATTGTACCCAGTATGTCGTGTGTGTGTGTGTGTGTGTGTGTGTGCGCGCGCGCGCGCGCGTGTGGCGTGTGCATGTGCGTGCGTGCGTGTATGTGGCGTTAAATTAGCAAATCTTATATAAATATAAGATTTGATTACATGCTTTACTTTGTATTTAATGTCAAGATCGTATTTCCATAGGGGCATCAACCTGTTGACTTATACTTGAGATGGTATGATCCGTAATGATAATCGATGGTCCTCGTCCGGAGTAATTGTCGCTAGGGGCTGTAGATGTCGCTGCTGGGGTACTGCTGACTTTTCTTCCTAATTTAGTTGCGTAGAAGAAAAATCGGACTCCGGTCGGCGGGATTCGAACCCGCGTTCCGAATGTTCGTAACCTAAGGCGCTAACCTGTTTTTTTTAAATTATTATTTCCAGGTTTTTTACATATTTTTTTTACATGGTTTTTTTCCAGAATAAACGCTAAATTCTGGTTGTGGAGTGGTTCAGGCAAAAGTACCGATACGCGACGGTACGACATAGCCATGCATTATTACGTTTCTTTTTTTTTTTTAAGATTATTATTGTAACTTAAATTTAAGCCGCTGTTGCGCTGTGCTTATGTACGATATTTTAATTTATGTCCTGAAAGCCTGGTCGCAAAAACAGGACAGTTCATTAGCCTATTTGGGAAGGGATCGGAGAGGGTGGGCTGCGAGGGGAGGGGAGGGATGTTCTGTGGAATTATTATAATATTTATTTACATATTTACATTATTCACATATTTACAATTTTATACGGTGCCGTTCTGTGGCTCTTTATCTTGTTGTTTTTGTTATGGGTTCCGTATCCACCAATATTTCGAATATGCGAATTTTTTCCATTACTGAAGCTGGTATGTTGTACCATATTGGACAACCGTAGGTTATAATAGGTCTTATTAGCGTTTGGTAGCACATGATTTTTACGTTGCTATTGAGATTCCAGAATGCTTTGCTGGCTTTGCAGAGTTGGATTTCGATGTGTTGCTTATAGTTTAGTTTTTCATCTCTATTTACTCCTAGGTATTTTACGCAGTTTTTGTGTGGTATGAGGTCCCCTTCGTTTGCTTTTTCTTTTAGGTGGAATTTTTTGTAGTGTTCCCTTTCTGTTGGGCCGATTTTGCTTGTCCTGGGTCTAAATAGAATGGTTTCGCATTTGCTTCCATTGACTTTTAGTTTCCATGTATAATAGTAATCGCTAATTTTGTTAAAGAGTTCTTGCAGTTCTGTTCTTATCGTTTCGGTTTTGCGGCCTGTTACGTGGATGATTAGGTCATCCACGAAGGCTATGGAGCGTTAATGGGTGGATGTGTTGAGGTTAAAGAGGTTTAGTAAGTCGTTATTGTAGATACTGAAGAGTAGCGGGGAATTTACTGTTCTATGGAGAATTCTTCGCTTGATGTGTGTGAGCCGTCGGTCATTATAACTGTTTTGTTTGTTATCATGTCCCAGACTATTTCAATTAGGTATTCAGAGAAGTTCTTTTTAATCATTTTATAAATGAGCCCTGGAATCCAGACTGTGTCGAAAGCTTTTTCGAGGTCTATTAGGCAGGAGGCTACTCGTTGCTTTGCGTTAAGTGCCCAGCAGATGTCCGACGTAAGTTTGTTTATTGCGTGGATTGTGGAGTGCTTGTGACGGAAGCCGAATTGATTTTCCGGGATTACCTTATTTTTTGAGCAGAAGGCGGCTAGGGGGTTGTTTATGATCATTTCATATACTTTGCTTATGTTGGGGAAGAGGCTTATAGGTAGTAGGTTTGCAGGTGATGAACCGTCTTTATTCTTTTTTGTAATGGCTATGAGTTTGTCTTTTTTCCATTTTTTGGGGAAGCACGTGTTGTTTAGCGCGTTGTTAAACAATACTGTGTAGTACCATTTTATTTTGTTTGGTAAGCGTTTGAGCGAGATGTTTGGGATGCCATCGAAGCCAGCGGATTTTTTGTTGTTTAGCGTGGAGAAGATTGTACTTAGTTGATTGTAGTTTGTAAAGTAGTTTATTTCTGGGTCTGGCTATTTGGGGTCGTCCGATGTGTTTTCGTTTGAGAATGTGCAGACTGTTTTGTTTAGCGCTATGTCTTGTTCTATTTTATTTTTTAGTTTGTTTGTTTCGGCGATGATAATTCTGTTTAATTGTTCTCGGCCCATGTGTTCGTTTTGTGTGTGTGTTTTGGAAAAGTGGGTGCCGATAATGTCTAGTTTTTCCGTTGCTTTTGATATTATGAGGTTGCCCTCTGTGTCTTTGTTGGTGTTGTGTATCTCTATACCTGCTTCTTGGATGAGGGAGGCTTTTTCTGGTGACAATTTGAGGGGCGGGATGGAGTTTTGTTCCTTTGGTCTGAAAATTTGATTTATATGCGGGAACATGCTAGCAGAGTCTTTTTTGGAGATATTTTTAATTTTGTCTGTCCAGTATTGATTTATAGAGTTTGCGAATTCTTGTTTTAGTTGTGATTTTATTTTGTATAACAGGTACTTTAGGAATTCTGTTTTCTCTTTTGTCGTAAGAGTAGTTGCATTTTAGGTTGTTTAATTTGGATAGTATGTAGCTTTTATCTCATTGTAGTTTTTTTACATAGGGCTCGCAGGAATCTTTTTCTTTTAGCGTCGGTACGGATTCTTGTAGGGCGATTTGTATATGTTTTTCTATTTCGTCTCTGAATGAGTCGATTTGTCTGTCTGTTAGGTTGACATTGTTATAGATTTTTAGTTCGCAGTTCTGTTCGGGTAGGTTTTGGAACTTTTTCCAGTCTGTCTTTTTGTAGTTGTACCTGGGTGTTTCGGTCTGTGTTTCAAATGTTAGGCAGTCAGATGTGTTCCTGCTTATCTGAAATACTATGGCGTTATGGTCGCTGTCGTAGTCTAGGGTTCTAAGAGTGTTATTTGGTCGTAAATTTTGGAATTTTATTCGCGCGTCTGCTAGGCATATATCCAGGTAAGAGTGTCCTTTTGGGAGAGGGTGGCTCGGAGCTGTAGAGGTTTGTTTTGTAATGTATGCTTTTACTGTCTAGCCAGTTTCTGATGAAGTTTCCTCTCATGTTGTTTAGTTCGTTTTTCCAAAATGTTTGGCATTAAGGTCACCGGCTATTATATGGTAGTTTTCCTGTTTGTAGAGCTGTAAGAGTTCGAAGAGATTGTCGAATTCGTTGTTAAATTGTTTCTGGTTTTCGTGGGCTGCGTAGGCTGCAGTGATAAATAAGTTTTCCTTATTGTTTATTTGTATTTTTATAATCGTTGTTTCTAGGATTTTGAAACTTGTTATTTTGTCGTTTGGGATTGTTTTGAGCTTCAGAGGGTTTTTTATGAGGATTGCCGTTCATTCTCCTTGGGTAGCGTTTGATCTGTCGTGTCTTATCATGGAGTAGTTTTTGAAGTGTACTTTGTGTCTATTGTTCAGTTTTGTTTCTGAGATAAGTACTATGTCGGGGGTTTCTTTCTTTATTAGGGTTAGCATGCTGTATCTTTTTTGGTTTGAAATTAGAGAATTGGCATTTATTGAAATTATTTTCAGATGTTTTACTTTTAACTGATTTGTTTCTTGCTGTCATTGATGGTTGAGTGGGTATTGACTATTCGTCATCTATATTATCGATAGATAATCGATGAAGATGGAGTCGTTTCTTTCTTCATGCGTTTTTAATGATTTTTTTTATTTCATTTAATTGCGTTTGTTGTTCACTTAGTGCTTTTAGTATACTTTTTTTGACGTCTTCAATGACGTTTATTATGTTTAGTTGGGGTATGTTTACTATTGGGTTAGGGTTTTGATTTACGCGCGGAGCTATATTTATTAATTGTGGAGGATTCTCGCGTGCCCGGCTTATGCTTGTTCCTTGTTTTACTACGTCTGCGAACTTTAGCTCGGGGACGTATTTACGGCTTATTTGGGCGATCCGTTCGGTTTTTGTTGTTTTCGCTTTGATGATTTTTTCATTGAGCTTTTTACGTAGCTCGGCGAGTTTTGGGCATCCTTTGTATGATGCGGAATGCCCGAAGTTTTTGCAGTTTACGCAGTAGATTTTTTGCATACTGCGTCTTCTTTTTTTATCTTACACTCGCCTGGTCTGTGCAGCTCAGTGCATTTTACACAGCGGTAATTTAGGTTACAGTTTTGCACTGTGTGGCCTATTCGTTGGTATTTGTGGCATTGAGTGTTACGCCACGAGGCTTAACACAGGCTGTATTTTCTAACCGTCACTCGCGGCCCTACAATGTCTCAGTCAGATCGTCTTATCTGACCGCCGGATCACATACAATGTATCGACGAGCGCATAGCTGTCGCCAAGCAGCGAGTTCTCGAAATGTCGAATTTGGTCCGTTACGTTTTCCACGCAAGAACAGACATACGTGATCATAGGCGCGAACGGTGGCGTGACCTAAGTATGGTGGGGGTCGTCTTAAAGATGAGACAAAGAAATCATCCAAAGTCGATCAGTTCCTTGTGACGCGTCGAACATTACACATTGAGCCAAACATTCGCTTATTCTATTAAGTATCATATCGTGCTACGTCCACCAAGAGACTAAGCTCAATTGTAAGAGCCTTGCTCTATATTGTATACATTTATATTATCTGCGTGCGATAAGGTTGTTAATTGTTGATATCTTTTCAATCGTGTAGACTAATTGTTGGAAATATACATTATTATAATTCTGTGACTCTCAGTGTTATACCGCATCAACCACCCCGATTATTATAACCGAAATACGGGGATCGAACTATTCGTGGTGTCGATTATTCTAATCGTAACGGGAATTTACGACTCTCGTTGACGCGTATTCTAACGACCGCGTCTCCCCGCGATAGCTCGAAATTTACATTGAGTAATATGGTTTTTTTAATTTTTTCCCATTGTACTTTTAGGTAATTTAATCTATTTATTTTTTGTACTTTCCCAATATTGCTATTGGGGCATATTTGAACTATGTAGATTGGGAGCAATATGTTGTTCTCCCTTGATTTTCATGTCGCGAATCGTGACACATTCGTGAATTGTATGTCGTCTATTTGTAGAGCTTGTAGGTCCTCTAGTATTTCTGATTCTGTAAAGCTATTGCCTAGCCCTTTTAGTAAAGAAGTGTGGGGTTTTTGAGATTTAGGTGTGTACATGTAATATGCTGTGCTGGCTGCGGTCAGTATTTTTTTGCTTTGGTGTAATCGTTTAAGCTTACCTGTATGGATTCTTTTAATGTGGAAATTCCTAATTTTGAGAGAATTTTCCATGAGGGCGATCGTGTCTTTCGGGTCCTGAAGGGTTATGTTGATTGGGGGGGAGCCTGGCCCCTTTTGCCGATGCGAGGGCGTCCGCGTGGTCTTCAGCGGGGTGGCTGATGGGGAGGCCCTTATGTGTCTGTCCCTTCAGTGACGTTGTAGGTGGTGATAGGCCTTTGGGTTTGTCTGTTTGCATGGGCTGCGCTTGTGATGTTGCTTTTTTCATCGATGCGGCGAGGGAGGTGATTGTCTGTTCGTCTTTATTCTTGTTTCTGGTTTCTGGTAACGTGACCAGGGACGTAGGCTGTCTGTTTGCCTTTTTTCTTAGTATATCATCTTTTTTTTTATGCTTTCAATAATCGTATTTTGAGTTTCCTGCAGTTGCGATGAGCTAGGTTCTTGTGCTTGTAGGGCTTCAAATCTGTTTTTTGTTGGAATTGCCGCTGGCTGGGGGCTTCTTTTTTGCTTCATGATTTCGTTTTTTTCGTAGTACTCTTCTTGTGTATCGCGTTCTTCTTCGTTTGAACTTTCTTGTCTGCTATTCTTTTTGTTCCTGTTTACCAGGTTTGGTGGTGGGTTGAGTTTTCGCGTCTTTTGTGCGGCAGGTCTTATGCTGCTGCTGCTATCTTTAGTTGTCTTTTGCTTTTCAATCTTCCTTTTAACTCTTTTTTTTGTTGGGCTTATGGCGGGCCTCCTTGATTTCAATTTCATTCTCTTTCTCTTCAATTTTTATTTTGTTTGTAGTGGCGGTAATACTATCACTATTTTTTCACTGTTTAGCACTTTCTCTCTCTCTCTCTCTCTCTCTCTCTCTCTCTCTCTCTCTCTCTCACTGTATACTGTACACTATATAGATTGACGCGCTCACTGTTAAGACCTACGCCTGATGTTCCTTTAGGGCTGGGAGGTCCGTCCTGCTCGGAGGTGCACGGTCAAGTGAAGGCGCTAACCTGTGCGCTGCCGTCGTCCGACACTAGTTAGTGTCGAGTGGTGGTATTCGGCTTGTCAAGTGCCGCCACATATTATATATTGCTTTGTTGATAATATAAGAAATGGAACTGATGGAACTAGAGATTTATTTCACCGACGACATAAATGTTATACGAGATGTTCTATAAACGAGTATTCTAATTTGAATGTTTTGTATATTTTTGCATAATATGAACACTTTTTGCATTTTGTATTTTATAATTCACCGCAAGTCCACCAATATTTGCAGTGTAATCGTGAGTAAACTGTTTGCTAATTATAAATGCGTAATTTGAAAAGGAAAGTTCAAAAAATATGA
Source organism: Bombus terrestris (assembly GCF_910591885.1). Classification (NCBI taxonomy): domain Eukaryota; kingdom Metazoa; phylum Arthropoda; class Insecta; order Hymenoptera; family Apidae; genus Bombus; species Bombus terrestris. The sequence continues at coordinate 10,090,683 of NC_063276.1, read as the reverse complement.
AAATATTTATTTTAAATTTTCTAAAATTTGAACGTTTGAACATTAAGTATGGAAAATAAACGTATCTTTAATATTTCCATATGGAAGCGGGATGCGAGGCTGGAATGTGTCAGCTGAATGAATGAGTCTAACAGCAAACCATAAAGGCTGAAGCGGTACTCGTCGATAAAAATCATAATGGTTTTAGCTCAGTAAATCCGCTACACAAGAAATCGTGTTTACCCAAAGACGAGCTAATTATAGATCCGACGACCTTATGCGGTTCCGATCGTTAGTCCAAATCCGTCGTTTTTGCCGTGATCATAGGCCCTCGAGTCATCTACCCAAAAAAGCCAACAATTGTAAACAAGGTCGAGAGCTCGGCGCCCGTTGGGACGTTTCGAGAACATCTTCGAAATTCAAATCCCAACGCCTTTCGTCAACTCCGACGGATATAAATATAGCGAACAGGGTAGCGACGCATTCTTAGTTATCGAGAGACACGAGCAGCAGCAATTAAGCGATACTTCTTTGCGCCGATTTATTAGTGACCGCGAACCGAGACAGCAAGTGTATTGTACGACTAGTGTACGCATTCGGTATATTCTAATAAACTACGTAGTTAGGTATACTCTGGTGTTTGTGAAAACTAATCACTACCTTATCACCTCAACTGGTGACCCCGACGTGATATTTTTAGTGTAAGAGGTGACAGTGATAGACTAGTCGCAGAGTGAACAGTATTGTTCGCAACTCACACGATGAAAAAGGAGAGCAAACCAACTCCAGCCGGCGCATCGTTCCGCATGCCGCCCTTTAAGCCTACGAAGATCTGGTTTTCTATTTTAGAGAAGTATTTCGGCGTAGCCGGCATCAGCCACGACGACGAGAAAGCCTTAGCCCTCATGGGATTCCTCGACCCACATTACCTCGCAAAAATAGAGGACACCGTGACCAACCTCCCCGCCACCGGTCAGTACGACAAATTGAAGAGCGAGCTGATCCGCGCCTTGACCGAATCGGACAGCGCCAAAGTCGAAAGGTTAGTCGAACGCGAAGAGATGGGCGACAGAAAGCCCTCGCAATTTTACAACGATTTAAAGAAATTAACCAGCCCTCTCGCGTCCGATGAATTCATCCTAAACTTGTGGAGGAATCGCCTCTCAGATCGTATCAGGGAAGTCCTGGCTGCAGTGGATGATACGAGCATCGAGAAACTGACCAGGACCGCGGATAAAATCGACGAGGCGTACAATCGTATCGGGCAGCACGCGCACAAGGTGGTCACAATGGCCGAGCCACCGGCACCGCACGTAGACAAAAACGACGCGCTGGCCGCCGAGGTCAGCAGACTGCGGGAAGAAATTAAGGCTTTGAAAATCGGCGGGTATCGTCGACCGCGAAGACGCTCGAATTCTCTCACTCGACCCCGCCGCCGTTCCTGTTCGCGAGACAACCCGCGTCAGGACGGAATTTGCTTTTATCATGCAAGATTCGGCGATCGCGCCACGAAATGCACCATCCCTTGTAGGTGGAAGTCGGCAAACGACCCCAGCCGTCTGTAAAAGCGGCAAACGACGACGGCTTGGGATCTCGCCGCATCTTTATTGTGGATCGGAGAACGAAAACTTCGTTCTTAGTTGACACCGGTGCCGACATCAGCGTTTATCCCCGAAGCAGGCTATCCAGGGACGTAAAGAAAACAGCGTACGAACTATTCGCTGCCAATGGGACGCGCATCGCAACGTACGGCACCTTAGCGATGGAGCTGAACCTGTCCCTCAGACGTGCCTTCAAATGGCACTTCACGGTCGCCGATGTGCAAACCCCCATCATCGGCCTAGACTTCCTAAGTCATTACGGGTTGCTTGTGGACCCAAGAAAAAGACGTCTTCTCGACACAACAACCCAGCTATCGACCAGGGAATACGCCGCCAACTGCAAACCGCCAACAGCATATGATTAAGACCGTAAATGGGGATTCGGTCTACCACCAATTGTTGGCGAAATTTCCAGATCTAACGCGCCCACCGGCCTTTGGGCGAGAGAAAATCCGGCACGGCGTGGAGCACCACATAGAAACCACACCCGGCCCACCCGTATATTGCAAACCCCGCCGGCTCGCACCGGGCCGTCTCAAGCAAATCAAGGCGGAATTTGCAACGCTTATCGAGCAAGGAGTCATGCGCCCATCGAAGAGTTCCTGGGCATCTCCACTACACGTCGTCCTAAAGAAGGATGGAAGTCTGCGACCTTGCGGTGACTACAGGGCGCTGAACGCCCGCACTGTTCCCGACAGGTACTCTCCACCGCACATACAAGACCTCGCGCAGCATCTACACGGTAGGCGAATATTCTCAAAAATTGATTTAGTGCGCGCCTACCATCAAATCGCAATCGCGCCTCAGGACGTTAAAAAAACCGCGATTGCGACACCATTCGGCCTTTTCGAGGCAACCAACATGATGTTTGGGCTTCGAAACGCCGCGCAAACGTGTCAACGATTTGTCGATGAAATCACGCGAGGCTTAGAATTCGTATACGCGTACGTAGATGACTTCTTGGTAGCTTCGGAAACCGAGGAACAGCACCGCGAACACTTGCGGATTTTGTTCGAACGTCTAAATCATTACGGCGTAGTAATCAACCTCGCAAAGTGCGAGTTCGGCGTTGACGAAATAGCCTTCCTAGGCCATACGGTAAACGCGAAGGGTATAAAACCGCTCGCCGATCGAGTAAAAGCCGTAAATGAAGCACCGCTCCCCGCGAACATTAAGGCACTACGCAGATACCTCGGTATGATTAATTTTTACCGACGTTTCATACCGGGGGTAGCTAAAATCTTACAACCCCTCAACAATTTGCTACAAGGGGCGAAAAAGGGCAACATGCTCATTACCTGGTCGGAGGAAGCCAAAACGAGCTTTAGCGAGTCAAAACGCGCCCTAGCTAACGCTACAATGTTAGCGCATCCTATACCTGGCGCGCCCATCAGCCTCGCTGTAGACGCGTCCGACTATGCAATAGGAGCGGTGTTGCAGCAACGCGCGAAGGACACTTGGCAACCGTTGGGTTTCTTAACTAAACCCTTAAATTCCGCGCAGCGAAAATATAGCGCGTATGATCGCGAATTGCTCGCTATGTATACCGCGGTTAAGCGATTTAGACACGCCGTAGAGGGGAGGAATTTTATTATTTTCACTGACCATAAACCCCTCACTTATGCGTTCAGTCAAAATCCCGACAAGTGTTCGCCGCGACAATTCCGACAGCTAGATTATATCGGTCAGTTCACGACCGATATAAGGCATATAAAAGGGCTGAATAATAATGTTGCCGACGTCCTATCGCGCATCGAAGCCATAGGAAAATCCGTGGATCACAAAACCGCCGCGCAAGAAAACGATGAGGAACTCCGCGACATCGTTAACTCCGATACATCCGCGTTGCAGCTTAAGAAAATTCGTTTTCCGGATTACGACGCGGAAATATACTGTGACGTGTCAGGCGACATTGTACGACCGTACGTACCGAAATCCTTGCGGCGCGACGTATTCAATTCACTTCACGGACTTTCCCACCCAGGGATACGCGCGACCCAAAAACTCGTAAAATCGCGTTTTGTTTGGCCTGCGCTAAATAAAGATTGCCAAACATGGACACGGCAATGCATCCCGTGTCAACAATGTAAAATAACGAGACACGTATCAACGCCGTCCGGAACATTCGGAGAGCTCGCAGAACGATTCGAGCATATACATTTAGACATTATCGTCATGCAATACTCACAAAGCTGCCGATATTGTCTAACATGTATCGATCGTTTTTCACGTTGGCCCGAAGCGATTCCTATACCAGATATGGAAGCAACGACCGTTGCCTCGGCTCTTCTTTCCACATGGATAGCGCGGTTTGGCGTCCCAGCAAAAATAACAACAGATCAAGGACGCCAATTCGAATCCAATCTTTTCAAAGAACTATGCCGGATGCTCGGCATTAAGCATTTGCGTACCACAGCCTATCACCCCGCTTCCAACGGGATGGTAGAGCGCTTCCACCGGCAGCTTAAAGCCGCAATCAAATGCCACAATTCGAGCAACTGGGTCGAAAGCCTTCCCGTAGTTCTTCTAGGCATTAGAACCGCTATCAAGGAAGACCTGAGCGCAACGGCAGCCGAAATGATTTATGGTATCACCTCAAAGCAATATATGGATAATATATGCATATACCAATATATGCAATAACGGTTGTCTATGTATGTTCCCACCCATCAGTGTTACATATACATAATATTTCTGCATAATAAAAATCATTGTAAAAAATAATTCCTGATATGAAAATCCTTTGCGAAGATAGTTTTCGAAAAATTGACAAGTATTTATTTTCATGTAGATCTATTATAAAGTCGTATATCGTATGTAATTAATGAGACTGTTTTTGCCTTTCTATTCACACAAAATGGCAACACCTTTCGTTAAATTTCACCATTACTGATGATGAAAGTACCGACATGCATGTATAAATCAGAAACTTGTGCGATTGAATATTTTACAAGGTATATTGAAAAAAAATTATTAAAAAGGCGCAATGTCGTAAACGTTGTGACGTAAATATTTATTTCTAAAAATCTTACTTTTTGTCGCAACGAGAAAATTCTGTTACCTTTACCAACATATATCGTTAATGATAATGTGGGTTCAGGAAATGTTCATGTTCCAAATAAAGAATTTTCGGACATTTTCAAAATTATTAATAAAATGTTTGATATTTATTACCTGGAACTGCGCAACGAAACATGATTTAACAATGAAGGATGCATTCCTCATGATAGAAATATGACATATTTGGCATTAACTATCAAACTATACAAATATACAATGTGGCTCGGACAACAGTCAAGATTTGTAGGCTCAGCTATGAAGACGCATTCAAAATTACTGCATTAAAAGAATGTTTAACCAGTTTCACCCCTTTTTTTAACAGTAACTCTATATGCTTGTAAGCTTTATGGTATTCTTTTTTCTTGTCTACATTTACTAAGTCTTATATTTGCAGTATATGCAAATATGTATATGTGTATTGTGTTGTTATTTCGCTTACATTCTCGCTTTTTCCATGTATATACTGGGTGAGCCAAGGTTATATGTCGAAGGTCGTGGTCGACGTCGAGACTTCGATATTTTATGACAATCATAACTAAAGTCATCAACAACCTAAGAAAAATCGACTTCCTCCCACTTCTTATTGATTTGCGACCTAAAGATTGGACTTATGATTGCCTCACTTTATAGACAATTTTATTCTCCACAATTTTCTACTAAAACTTTTCCACTTAGGATAAGTAATTTTTAAGATATAAAGCAAAATGTAACAAGGATTCGTGTTTTTTACGTTTAATCAATATTTTGTTTAGGAAGCACAGGAAAATTGATTCAAAGTGGCTTATGTTTTTCTAAATCCCGTTGCATATTAGGCAAAAACATTTCTACTATCAATTTATTTCTGAATAAATATTAATTCGATGGGGCTAGAGAGGTTGATTTTGGTTTGGCCGGTTCTTAGTTTAACAAGGAACATCCTTTTATTATTTAACATGTAAAATATAAAAGTTTTAAGTGAAAGCGGTGACAACGAATCCAGTGATAGTGACGTATTTGTGCCAATCAGAAAGCGTCCAAGGCGTATGATTATAGATGAGAGTAGTGAAGAGGAAGGTCGACGCGTCAATCATGGATTTGGCACAAAAGTAAAAAACACACCAATAGTTTGGAAGTATTATAAAACTCATGACATAAAAGCGTCTGTTTTATCTCTAATTTAAGCGAGGATCCAAAAATATTAGACCTACTTTCTATTATATTTGATAACAAATTTTGGGAAATATTTGTTACGGAAACAAATCGCTTCGCATATCAGACAATGCACGACGAGCGTAAAAGACGGAAAGTGGACGACACTTGATATCCTATTACCTTAGACGAAATAAAGGCCTACTATGCACTGTGTATTTTGATAGATCAAGTAAAAAAATCATATATCCAACTGTATTGGACTATAAGAGCAGTAGTAAAAACGTCAATATCTAGAAAAACAATCCCTTTCAAGAGATTTTTTAAGAAATTTCGAGATTTTTACATTTTCCTGATAATGAAACTGCTGATAGTAATGACCGACTTCAAGAGGTAAGACCTATCATCAACCTCTGGAATGAAAAATTTAAAGAAATTTACACACCCAATGATGTCAGTAAAGATGAATTCTTGATGAAATATAAAGGGCGTTTAGCGTACAAACAATTCAATCCGTCGAAAAGAGCTTGATTTGGATTAAAAATTTACAAATTGTGCTGGGCAAGTACTGGTTTCTGTCATGGATTTAAAATATATTTCTACCAAGACAAAATTGATCGAAATGATAGTGAGTCGGAGAAGGTTGTGATAAAGTTATCAAAATCTATAATAAACAAGGGATATACTTTGTTTCTGGACAACTAGTACTCTTCACTCAACCTCTTTTTAAAATTACGCCAGAAAAGGCAAACGTTATTGGGACAGTACGTAAGAATAGGAAAATATGCCAAAAGACATTCAAAAGCGTATTTTGAAGAAAGGAGTATGTGTATGGAGATGTTGCAATAATTTGATAGCTCTGAGATGGAAGGACAAGTGCGTCGTATATATAATATCAATAAAACACGAAAGTGTAGAGATGGTTGGGCAATCAGACAAAGAATTACAGAAAGTAATGAAGCCTGAATGTATCCTGGAATATAACAAGGGTATGGATGCAGTTGATCATCAAGATCAGATGTTATCCTAATCATGAGAAAAGTCATCAAAGGATACTGAAAACTTTTCTTTTATATATCAAAAAAGGGAGACTTATGTTGATTAGCGAATAAATATAGCGGAAGCAAAATTTATCGGACTACAAAACACATGCGAAATCTATATCAATTGAACCTAGTCGACTTCAAACACAATATTGGGGCTCAGTTCCCAAAAAATATCGACTCGGCACCTCGAAAGTAGCATCCAAGAAGGCGCTTTGGAAGAACCACCTTACAGTAAATACACAACGGGTCCTGACCGTCATAAGGGAAACGAATGCAGACGCCCTGACCACGACAGACAGAATCCACGAGATACACCCAGATATGTATTTGTAATTTTTTGAAGATTTATATAGCATCAGATTTAAACAGCGTCAAGGACGCTTCACCGTCAACGTTTGGGTAGAAATCACTGAGAACCATGTTACCGAACTTATTTATTTATCTACTTGACTAACAAGTGCGGCGTATCTGCGATTTCTGCGTTTTCGTTTCATACGTGAATTACGATCAAGTTATACCAAGGTACAGTTGTCATTCCTTTTTCTTCACCCATTGTAATAGTGCAAGTTAACCTACTAACTGAACTGCTACTAACTAAATATAAGAACCAGAAATTCCAAACATACGGTCGATCACGAAAAGATTCGGACACTATTTAATTTCAGTTTTTAATGTCAATATTTTCAGTAAATATATAAGGACCAATAAAAACGTAGGCATCATTTAATAAATGTTGTATAGGTAATATATACAACGAACATTTTTGCGCAAATAAACGCAAGCACATGAAAATCAACACCTATTAAAGCAAGCAAATTGCACATTTTTAGTAAATATTAGTACAGGAATTTTGAATAATAGAATCATTAGACCATTTAACTTGTACGCGTACGAATATGTGCTTCATGCGTCTAGCAACACAGTGCAATGCATGTTTTCTAATATGAGCGTCGTGATCATGAATTGGGTTATATCGGACGAGACAGAGAAATGGATGCAAAAATAAAATCAAACATTATACTTCAGCAGAAAAAAGTCCTTATGCACATGATTGCGAAGTATTCTGATGTTTTTTCTATAATTGTTTTGTATCGCCAGGCATTGCTTATTCAAACTACTCGCTAATGTACAATATATTGCATTACATAATTATTTCGGTTTAAACTTCAACTAAAGCAGAGATTTCCGTTTTTATTATAGGAGAGAGAGGGGGGACAGAGAGAGAGAGAAAGAGAGAGAGAAGAAATAATTAATTGATAAACTGGAATGTGAATAAATCTCTAGCTATGTAAAGTTTGAAGATTGTACAAAATAGGTTTGGGGTTTTTTTAAAGATATCAGTCAGAATAGCATAGCCTTGCTTTCAGAAGAAATTCCTCAAATATTTTAACTGTTGCTGGATAATTCCGTGTTATACAAAGAAGGTGAAAGCATTGACGATAAGCATGGTAAATCTTGCTTCCTCAATAGTCGGTATATCCATAAGCACATTGCCATGTTTTATCCACTTTCATGCAAGAGGCTAGAACTGTTTTCGAAGAGCAGAATCATATCGACAGTTCACAGAAAACTTTCAGAGAACTGATAATATTAAGCAAAAGTAATTATAGCTTTAATATAGATTAAAGCCACTTCTTGCAGATTTTTTAGATTTTCTATTTTTTAATTTATAGAACTTTTTTATTTATTGTTTCTAATTTTTTATTTCTTTCTTTCTTTTTAATTATTTATTTTTTATTTAGTAACTTGGGTGTATTGCGTGCGCAGTGCGCATAGTGCGTGTAGTGTAGGCGTAGAGCATGTGTTATGCCCAATATAGTCGTACTTTACGTCCTCCATTATCTATATCGCCTATTACAAAATGTCGTGATTTTCTGACCTAATCTACTGTAAAGAATCCACATTTTTCTCTGATAATTGTAATGCGATAGACTTTTATAAGAGCTTTTTGGGAAATTTACTATCGCGAAAAAGTTCGATTGTCGAAAATAAAATCTAGCTTAATCGGAATATCCTAAATCTATCACTATGGTCTCCTGGAGCAACTTAGAAATGACATCGCCATTCTCGAAAGAAGGTCCCGAGGTTGTACATATTAATATATCTATACGTGAAAAAACAGTGTGGATGCGTATATTCAAACTAGCATTCTGGTGAAATGAATGATCTGAACTTCAATGCATACTTTCAGAAAAATGTATACATATAGATATGTGAGGTGTGTAGGTCGTGATAGGTGCGGAAGCGTAGTGTAGAGGATGAGATAGGTTCGGCTGCCGGTGTAGATGTCGCTGCTGGTGTACTACTGTATTTTTCTTCTCATTTCAGTATCGTCAGTTTGCTGTTGAGTGCCGAAGCGTACACACGTGTGTCTAGTGCCCAGTGAAGTTCTCAAAACAACACGTGACACCCATCCGCCGAAAGTGAATCTATATAAAACTAGCCGAGTGTTTTCAAAAGTGCTAGTGGGAAATCCAACGCTCTGACTCAAATCGACTAGTTATTTCAAATTGAATTAACTAGCTCGATGATGTCCCAATCATCTCAAACGGACTCTCCGGAGCTGAGTTATAACAGTGCCGTTCTTCCTCTGCCGTGGCAAAGGGACAATACATCCCTCTTTTCAAACGACCCGAAACACACAAAAAAACGCAAGCTGGAAACAATTAAGATAAATGCCAACAAGAGTCAAACTAAACCGCCAGCTAGCCAAGTAACCACCTACAACAGATTTTCAATACTGGAATCCACAGATGACTCCATGGACACAACCGAAACGGTAAATAATCTACATACCCAAAGAATTCCCCCTCCCCCGCCAATCTTCATTGACGTCATTGACATTCAAACAACGACAAAGTCTATCGAAAAAGATATCAGCAGAGAGGACTACAAACTAAAAATATATAATAACCATGTAAAAATTCTGCCAACCAACCCAGACGCCTATAGAAAACTAACAAAGTTACTAAAAACCTTGAAGGCAAACTTCCACATATACCAACTCAAGCAAGAAAGACCTTTTCGTGTGATGCTACGCAATATCCACCACACAGCCAATCTAGACGAGCTGAAGTTCGAACTTTTAAAACATGGCCCTGAAGTAACTAACATTAGCAACATAAGGCATAGAATCACGAAAAGCCCGCTATCCTTATTCTTTATTGATATAAAACAAAAACCAAATAATAAAGAAATTTACAACCTCAACCGTCTGATGAATTCAGTAGTAAAAAACGAACCACCTTTTGTAAAGAAAGAGATAGCGCAATGCAAAAGGTGTCAAAGGTACGGCCACACGCAGAAATACTACAACCATAATTTCCGGTGCGTTAAATGTGCAGGTAGTCACTCCACTGGCCAATGCACTAAATCTCCAGAAACCCCTGCGAAGTGCATCCTCTGTCAAGGAGAGCATCCTGCGAACTATAAAGAATGCTCAGCCTATAAAACATTGCACAATAATAAGTACCCCAAACCCAGAGCCAAGGAGATAACCAACCAAGAACCCAGACCTCAACAATTCTCCACACTATCAATCTCTTATGCCCAAACAGTACAAGGAAATATAAACAATACGAAAACACACAGTGGCCACTCACAAAACAGTGTTCCCACCTCATAAAACAGATAACTTCACCAGACTCGAAAAACTAATCGAGAAACAATCAGAACAAATCAACAACTTACTATCATTACTAATACTCTTCATGGATAAATTAATACACACAGAAGCAAAATAAAACCAATGCGTATAGCTCTGTGGATCGCCAACGGTCTAGCTCAGCACAAATTTGAACTAGAACTCTTCTTAAAACAACAGCAAATCGACGTTATGCTCATATCTGAAACTCACTTCACCAACAAAAATCACCTAAAAATAAACGGGTATAACTTCTACCAAACCCAACTCATATCTGAAACTCACTTCACCAACAAAAATCACCTAAAAATAAACGGGTATAACTTCTACCAAACCCAACATCCCAGCGGAAAGGCCCACGGTGGCACAGGAATAATCATCAAATACAACATTAAGCAATACGAACTTCCATCATTTCAGAAGGACTACCTCCAAGCCACAAACGTAGCGATAGAAGATTGCCATGATATAATCACCACTTCAGCAGTATATTGTCCTCCTAGACACTCCATATCTAAAGAAGACTTTGATAACTTCCTTGACGCTCTGGGCAACAGATTCATAGCAGGAGGAGACTATAACGCCAAACACACCCAATGGGACAACAGACTCATCACAGTAAGAGGCAAAAATCTCTTGAATGGCCTAAACACCAACAGACTCAACTACCTCACCACATATGAACTAACATACTGGCCCACTGATACAAACAAAATACCTGACTTACTTGACTTCTTCATAACCAAAAATATCTCGCCTAGATATGTCAAAATCAACTCCTCGGCTAAACTCTCTTCCGACCATTCCCCCGTAATAGTAACAGTCAGTTCAGCAATAATCGAGAACCCACCTAATGGTCTTATTCACAACCAATTCACCAACTGGCAGCTCTTCAGAGAAGTCTTTAATCACTCAATCTCTGCCTCAATTTCACTAAAAACAAATGAAGATATCGAATTCTAGAAAATCCCAAATCCTAGAAAAGAAAAAATATTGCTCAGCGGTATTTCTTGACATTCAACAGGCATTCGACAAAGTATGGCATGATGGGCTTCTATACAAACTTAAAAAAATCCTACACACACCTACTACTCCATCCTAAAGTCCTAGCTAACCAAAAGACAATTCATGGTGAAATACTTAGACGCCATGACCAGAACATTTCCAATAGAAGCTGGCATACCCCAAGGTAGTGCCCTTGGACCCCTCCATCTACACTGCCGACCTACCAATATCATCAGAAATAATTATAGCAACATTTGCTGACGACACAGCGCTATTAGCTTCCCACGCAGACCCGATAATTGCTTCATCCACTCTCCAGCGATGTTTCGACTCTATGGAAAAGTGGTTTCATAAATTAATGAAAAAAATCTACACACGTAACCTTCACGCTGCGAAAACAAACCTGCCCTCAGGTCGCCATTAACAATATAACAATTCCTAACAAGGACACAGTCAGATACCTGGGCATGACTCTGGACAGGAGATTAACATGGAAACAACACATCACAGACAAATCGAAGCAACTCAAGGATAAACTTAAAAAATTTTATTGGCCACTGGCCGACGCTTCAACCTAAGCACGCAGAACAAAATTACACTATATAAGACCATAATAAAACCTGTCTGGACCTACGGAATCCAACTATGGGGAACAGCAAGTAATTCCAACATTGAAATACTCCAACGCTTCCAATCGAAAACGCTAAGATCTCTAATAAATGCACCCTGGTATGTTACCAACGAAACAATCCACCGCGACCTCAAGATACCCACAGTCAAAGAAAGAATATACAAAGTCAAAAGCAGATATAACACAAGAGTCAACAACCACCACAACCCATTAGTCTAGTCGCATTTAGTCGCAGACTAAAAAGAAAATACCCTTTAGATTGAAGCATTAGATTCAGCTAGAATCAACATAATATAAATTATTATAAACCAAGTTATTGTACCACACCAAATGAAGTTACTGAAAATTCTCAACGAGAATTGATTGTAAATAGTCTATCAAATAAAAAAAAAAAAAATTTAAGAATCGTGGAAGAAAAATCGGACTACGGGCTCCGGGATTTAAACTCGGGTCCCGAACGTTCGTAACCTAATGCGCTAACCACCGCGCTGCCGTTCTTCGGTTTTAGTATCGAGTGGTGGTATTTGTGCTGTCGAGTGCCGCCATATATAGAACCTGATTAAATTGATATATTCCGTCAAACGTGAATTCATCGGAATCTGCATCCACTAAGAAAGTACTCATAAAGAAAAACGTAAACTGGGTCACAGTTATCTGAGGAAATAAAGGGAAACCTACAATGTAAAGGCGCGATCGACCTCAGAAGCGGTTTAGTTACATGAACCAAAATATTTCAAATCTCAGTCTAATCGCAGGCAAAGACGCAGTGATTTTTACCGTTTTCTACGCGCATACTGTCCGTATAAATACAAATCTCGGCTGGATCATCCTGATTATATTTTTAATACGGCGGAAAATAAAAACGCATGAATATATGCATTTTGTAATAAAAATAATTAAAACGGACTCACCGTACCAGTATAGGAGAAGATTTATGACTATGTACCTCACTGAAGAATAGGTTTACCTGAATTTTACAAAGTCCATATATAAGTTTCTGAAGACCCAAACATCGAAAGCCCTAAAAAATGACAACAGATTAGAAAAATTAAATGTAAGTATCTAAATTGAAACACAATTATTTTGTAAGAGCATAATTGAATTAATATATAATACTGCAATTAAGTTAAGATATTACAACAACGTATCATTATTTGTTTAAGTTTCATAAAATACTTTTATATAAGAGAATTTTAATAAAAATAAATAGTTTATAGTACTAAAATTCTTTACTATTTTTACAGTATATTTATTTATAAGTTATCATTGAACTTATCGCTATAATATTCAAGAATCCACATAATATTCGCAGGATCTATCTCGTTACATTTGTTAAAAAATTTAAATTTTTCTGTAATTTGCATGCTTTAAGCAGATCCTTTTGTTAATCATCGATCAATCAAATTGATCATATTCTTAAAATCTGGACGGAATTAAAAGAATTGATTTGAAAATACCGAGGTATAATTCTAGATCTAATATTTCATAACATGTATATAGAAAAAAATAATTTTAAAGCAATCCAATTTATATAAAAAAGAACATTGTTACAGTTTAACATTGTATTAGGTCATCCCATAAGTTCGTGCCGACCTTTGTGTATACATTTCATGTGTCGATTTATAAACATACGGCGATAAGGGCACTTGAAAAATGGGAAGAAGTTGTACAACGAGAGGGGGATTACATTTTTTCATGAAACTGAATGGTATGTAAACAATCTTAACATATATAACCGCTCGAAAAACGGAACGAACTTATGGGATGACCTAATAAATTGTAATATATTCACATTCATAGAACTATTCATAAATGTCAAGGAAATAATCCGTCAACTGTTAATGTTTCATTTGGATTGTTTTGGATGACAGAAATATAATTTCACTTCAACCAATTCTTGACAACTGAAACGATTCTAAAATCAATGGAAATGTATAATAATTTATAAGCTCTGATGAAAAGTAGAAAATTCTACAAAAGTTCAATATTTCAATGTTCCATGCGTATTTATTACATTTATGACATATTGTATTTATTTTATTTATTTAAGATTTATTATATTTATTACATATTATTGTTACTGATAGTGGTTCTGAGAGAGACAGTTTTCAACATGTAAAGTTTACTTTTAATACGCATTAAAGAGAATTGAGTAATTGTATTCTTAACATTATAGATATTAAAGGTGTACTAAATTCATTTAATATTTGTCACAATTTCTTCTTTATATTATAAATAATACATTCGGGTACCAATCGCTTAAGTGCTCAAATTACAGAACATGATCGGACAGTGTTTAGTACAGATAGATACTTTTAAAATAATCAAATATACTATATTATTATTAAATATTTAACAAAAATGTTTAACATTTAATTTGCGTCGTGTATTCTAATTCTAAATTAATACGTTTACACCTATAATAGAAGAAAAGAAAAAAAATTCGACAGATAAAAAAGGTACAGCATATATACATACCTCAAGAGTGTAATGTAACAAAAAGCGTATTCAAACGCTTGAGATGAACGATGTTTATATCGAATGTCCGGAAAGAACGTTATATGTTTAATAATTTCGGTTGATACTAATTCTATACATAATCGTGTATAAGACTTCAGGATTATTTTGTCACCATTATGTATAACCAATTATATTTATTCATAAATTATATATTTCAGTAATAATTTAAAAAATTACTTTGCTACTCTTAACATATTCAAATATACTAGTACATAATATACCATGAATATAACATAGATGCACAATTATTAATTATTATTAAACATTTAATAAAAATTTGTAACTTAATTTGTAAAATATATTCTAATTTTACATTAAACGTTTCTAGCTATACCAGAAGAAAATTTAACCAGTACGATAGGTACAATATACTTGACACAAGGAATGTTTTAACGGAATGTTTCATGCGGACTATAATTTTTATTATGGATAAAGTAGGAAAACAGAATTACGAAGAATATTATAAAAAGGGTCTGTAGTATAGATATTCAATGCATAAAATCGAAGGATACTTACCTTTTTAATATACGTTGCTGCTTTATTTCATCCTTATTTGTTGTAACAAGTGGATTTCTTGAAATAACAGCGGCATTAGTCCGTAATGCATTCAATCACCTCAAAAATATATATTTTTATCAATACATTTAACATATATTTAAAATTAACATGGCAAGTAATATGATAAGAAAGTAGTATATATTACAACGCACAATGGAGACACAGTCTTGGAAGTGAAAATTAAGTTACAATAATAATTTATCACGACTTTACCAAAGAACGTACATCGCAACGTAACGACTCAACAGTTACTGATATCGACAATCGAAATCGAGATTGTCTAACGTTGCCGGTTCCCATTTCTAGTGCGCAGGATTATACTGCCCGCAACAAGAACCAATAGCAAAGCACTTTAAAAGGAAGAACGATTCTAGAAAATATTTTATCTTATCTTCATTTGAATTTTTTAAACAAAAAGATATATAATTAAAGAATAATTCTAATTAACTTTGGGAAATATAATATACACATAATATAATTTAATATTATAATATATCTTTTGAATTTATTATTTCATTAAATGCATGAAAGTATTGCCAACCTAAGAAATGATGAACATACTATACAAAAATGAAATCCTTCTTTTGTTTGAAAAAATATTTGAAAAAACATTTGAATAGACATATGAATATATCTTGCGTAAGTGAATCTAAAAAAATTAAGGATTTGGATAATATATGTATATTACAGAAAATGAATATGTAAAATGAAAATGTTCTTACAATCCCGTACAACGTGCCTCGGAGCGCCCTCTGAATTATTATTATTGAAAATAACAACGTGAGTTCTCGCTCGCCATCTATTTGCTGACGGCTAGTTACAAAAGGAGTAACTAGAAGTTGTTCCTAGACACGGTCGATAGACCTGATCGATAGTTTTAGGACCCCTCTTGCTTTTTTTTCTTTCATTCGTTTGTGACCCTTCTAAGTGTGTGCAATAAAGTTCTTTCTGCCTCGAGAAGTGTGGATTTATTATCTATATAACATAATAATAACTAACGCGATCCTACCTCTAAAACATAAAATAACAACAATTATAAAGTACTTCATTTTTAAAAATTTATAAAGTATATGGTTTAAATCTCTCTCTCTCATTCTCGGATCCTTACTCTATTGGCAAATTCAAATAAAAAAAAAAAAAAAAAAAAAATTAGCGGATTGCTTAGCAGTGGTCAGTTATACATTTCAAGGAAAAACTGTATATGCGAAAGTATTAATTAAAATTGAAACTAGGAAATAATTTTTCCTGCTTCTAATATCATTCTTTCCTTACAAATATCAATGACGCTTTATTTTCGAAGACTGTGCACAGATGCTTTGTAATGATATTCTCGGCTCATATGTACGTAGCTATTTATATGGGAGAGACTTTATGGAGGTCGAAAGTAGTAATAGAATGTTTTCGAATCGATAATAAACTTGCAGTAATCTTTGAAGAAAAGATGTGGTCTACAGAAAAATATACACTTACTCAATCATATATATAGAATTCACATATACAGCTTCTCTGTATTAATTTATTTTAGATTAATTAATTTATTTTTAATTAATTTTCCTTCTCTTCGTGTCACGTTTCACGAATGTACGAAAATACTTTCTGACAGTATTTTATAAAACGCGACAATCGTCGCTGTCGTTGGTTAAATGAACAATTGTTTGAGACCTAATATGAATCGAACATATGAAATACAAAAAAATAATTAATAATTAATAATTAAATGAAAAGAAATGAACCGCGAAAAACAGCGACTTCTGAATTTTATATTTCGTTTTTTGTTTTCCTGTGTATGATGTTTTTTCTTTGAATTTTTTAAGTCCAATGGTATTTCATACATGCTTATTTTCTTCAATATGTTGTTAGTATTTAGCAATTCTTTTATTATTGCCTTCTCGACGTTTTGCTTGTTTTTATTTGGCGCGGAAAGTTGTCCTAAAGTATTCTCCTTGTTTCGAAATGCTGTCTTCATTTTTATTAACTTTCTCTTCAAGGTTTCATTTCCTTGCTTCAAAGTTTCTATTTCGTTTAGACCTAATGAACAATCAAATTTGTAAAATCGTATAACAAAGAATTAAGGATATGTGATCTAAATAAAATTAATTTTAATATAAATGTAATGCTATAAGAATTGTAATAATTTACAAATCATATCAATCTATAGTTATTGCAATATAACTTTTGAATTAAGTTGTAACAATAAAAAGATTTTGTAAAGAGGTTAAATTTTATAAAGGTAGTAAATGAAATATGTAATTTTGTAACATTAAGTTACCTTCTAGCGGCAAAAACTATTTGTAAATTCGACCAATCGCGGGGAGACAATAAAGGATGTCGCGCGGACCTTTTCACGCGACGTAACACTATTCGCTATCGATTTCTCGATCTAACCCATTGCTACTGCTATCATGTATCTTCATCGCTCACGAAATCAATCATGTGATTTTCAAAATGTCTTGACTGGTTTCATAGTTGTAATAATAGCATCATTTTCAGTCTTTAAATTCGGTGAATAACTGGATTTACTGCGTTCATTAATGGTTGAGTAGCTTGTGGATAACCAGTATTGCGAATTCTAAAATGAATACAAATTTCAATTTTAAGTTTTAGCGTTAATGTTAAGGTATAGAGAGGATTCGGAAATACAAAAAGTTTTCTTTATTTACACACAACAGTTATACATATATATTACACTGTGAAGACGTCGACAACCTTCTCATACGCACGCTTGTTGTCAACCGACTATTCTAGATTCTTCTAACGGCTTCCAATCGCTTTTTGTTTCAACTGAGACTTGTACGCCCTCTGACGCTTATACACATATTCACATGTACAGTGTAAATGTATCATCTACCTAACAATTAATGTAATTTAATATAATTTTCGATTAATTCTTAAAAATAACTAAATTATTAGATCATTATACAATTCTTGTTACAATCATAATATGGTATTGTGACTACATATTTATTTTATATAGTAAAAGGAACTTAAATATATGTTTATTTTGTCAATTATAGTTGTTGAAGTGGTCACCGCTTCTACGAAAACTCTACATCTGGTCTTTTTAGTTTTATCAAGGGCTGAAGTCATCGACAGCATATAGACTGGCATGAAGGCAGACCATAAACAATAGACAGCCGACATTGGCTTCGGGGTTTTTCAGTTATAAGGTAACACTGCTAGTGTCGCAACCGATATACTTCAAATCCGATGAACCGATGATGGAGATGGGGATGTGGTGGCCTTGGCGACAATGTGTGTCGCCGAAGTGCCTAGTGGGTCGTTTATATCCCAGCGGTCCCTCCACCGAGTGTTTTGGAGGCGTTGCAGCGGTCGCGTGCGCCTGCAGGGTGGTGGGGATATTGAGGGATGGCGGGCGAGGAAGAGGCAGATCCCACCGAGAGTCGGATTGTGGGAGCTTCAGTCTTGGAAAGTCACGGCTGGAGCTCAGAACCAAATCGCAGTTAGTGTAAATTCAGAGTACAAGAAATAAATTCTCTTGTTTTTTTGTTATCTTTTATTTTTCTTTTCGTTCGAGCGTTTTTTTATTTTACGTGACACTAGCGTGTGGATCTGGACCAGCTCAAATTGTATTCCTACTTATTATTACACTTCTCTATTAAATATATATGTCGGGTTGGCGTTAAGATTAGAGTTAGGGTTAAGGACGTGAAACGAATCCCTATTGACACTAGACGTGATCATTATGCAATAGAGGGGATATTTACTAGTGCAAATATGACTATGATGGAATTGGACAAGTAATCGCGATAATTAGATACTCGAGAAGCTAATGACAATGTTCCTAGGCTGAATAACGAATCCACGGTCAACGGGATGACGAACTCTACTCTTCTTTAGCGTCTAAGTTGTACTCAATGTTAATGCATGAGACAATCACTACGTATCTGAAAGTTACTTGAATCGTCGTCGAGATCGTACGGGGGAGTGGTTCTCCATCGCGGTAACGCTGTCGAGGAAAACTATGATGGGCGTGCCTAAGGGCACGAAATATATAAATATATGTCGGATTGAAGTCAGGATTATGGTGAGGGGCGTTTAATGAATTCTCACTAGAATTAGCCATTGCCGTGATACAATGAAGAGTTTATTAACACAGGCTTATTAACAAGATTAGGCACTCGTAGCACTAGTGATAATGACCTTAGGTTCGAAACGAATCCGCGGTCACGGGATGATGAACGTATGTTCTCGCATAGTTCAAGTCTAACTCTTTGTTAACTAGACGTGAGATATTCACTGGTCGTAAAGATAGTACTGTTACTCGTCAATGAGATCGCACGAAAGAATGACTCTCCGTCTCGATGATGCCGTTGAGGAAAACTATGATGGGTGTGTCTAAGGACATGAGATCCTCGGATTCGTCGAAGAAAGCTTTCGTTCCAAAGGTGAGGGAAATTAGTGCCGTTGCTAATTGGTCGATCACCATATCGGTGTTTTGAAAGAAATGCTGGCCGCCCTTGAGGGGAGGTTGTTGACGGGGGGCATCGTTCGTGGAAGAATAGGTTTCTCCTATCTTCCCGTAGTTGCAACAAAGTCTATTTGAAGGACTTCGCTTGACTAAATCTTAAGATTTATAGCGGGTCCTCACGTTAGCTAAACATACACTGCGAAGGCATGCAGACATCCGGCGATCATCTTACCCGGAGGACAAAATCTGCGTGTGGCGGGCCGCGGGACAGAAACCATTGAAGTATTTACTGCCGCGTGCCGCTACGACTATTTCTTTTAAGGAGAGGTATAGAGTTACTCTGTGCCTTTGTTAGATAAAGCGTTCATCCCTTGACCGCGGCTACGTTCGGCGACTGATTGTCGCCTCGAGCCCAAGCTCACGATCATAAATCTCGAACAATCGGAGTGACATTTGTTTAATCTAAGTTACAACGTTACGGTATTCCCGCGAATCCAAGGAGGGGTTCCGGTGTTCTTTCATCTCCGACATATATTTTGTACCTTACACTTTATCCACGTGTTTTTTCTCTTTATACATCTAATAGCCTCAACAATAGTGCATCAAAAACGTCAGCTATTTTATGAATTAGTTGCTTAAAAAGAATGAAATTGAAAATTATAAAATTTAGAAAATTATATCTATATTTTCGAGCTATCACGGGGAGACGCGGTCGCGAGAAAACGCGTCAACGGGAGTCGTAAATTCCCGTTACGATTGTAATAATCGACACCATGAATAGTTCGATCCCCTTATTTCGGTTAGGATAATAGGGGTGGTTGATGTAGTATAACACTGCGATTAAATTTATATTTCCCACAACTTTGTACACTGATGAGTTACAAATCAGAGTTTGTTCCAACAACTTTGTAATGAAGATAGTTACGCTGGTGCGTATGTATGAGTTAAGTAAGTGACTGATCTAAGGGTGTAAACCCGGTCAAAGGCATGTTGACTGTTTGAAACATGAAAAATCAGTGAAGCTCGACGACGATGACGGTACTTGAGGCTATTGAGGGTACGCAGGAAGGATCTGCGGACATCTGGTTGCCATCTTGCTGCGGTATGTGGCCTGGTCTAGGCAGAGTGTCGCTCGGCGTAACAATATCTACTTAATTATTATCCAATAGATACATGAGTCCCTGCAAGTACATTCAAACTTTCAATCAATTCCCTTTTCTTGAATGAGCTGTTTAAGACTAAACAAGAAAATGAAGATACGTTTAATAAAAATGTAAAAGCTAACATTACGTATATACTTGATATTCTTGTACGATATTATCACATGTTTGCTTTAGCATAGTCTCTGTAAGTGTCGAAGAAACGTCACTAGAGTTTGGCACCAAAAACGACAAACGTAATGCAGTGAGGAATAATTTTTAGTAACGTATTTTATTTTACATTTTGTTTTTTATCTTAGCGGGCTATACAGCTGTTATCCCCAAAGAAGAATGTGTTTAAAAGAAATAAGAACTTGCCGAAACATTACAAGATGATGATTTTGAAAATACCTGAACTTAAGACCATTTTTGCTCTGATTTCTTATCGTATTCTCAGAGGTAAATGACACATCGAAAATGTATCCGACGAAACTGTAACCTTTCTTTGCAACTACAGCTACTTTTTGATGAAAATCTCTTTTTATTATTATTTCGTTTTTTATTTATTCAATCCTTAAGCCGATTATTTGAGTCATTAGGACTTCATATGACTTTAAAGGGAATTTTATTTGGTATATGAGAGGAAATTGCAATTGTGATTATAATAACCATTCCTTGTCCCAAATCGTAGGCAGCAAATCTGGGAAATCTGTTGTATATTTCTTTCTCGTCGTATCGCAGTTTTGGATACAGTTAACTTAACTGAACTCGAAAATGAATTTTTCAGATCGATATCATGCTTTTGGAGGGAGAGTTTTATAACATATTCACAGTTTGATCAGTCTAACAATAATAGAGTTGGTGCTTGATATCGTTTTGTACGTCACGAGTAACAATGTTCTGGGGTGTATTGTCCGTGATGATAATTATAGCTGCTGGGTGTAGATGTCGCTGTTGGGGTACTGCTGTTTTTCTTCCATTTTTGATGCGTAGAAGAAAAATCGGACTCCGGTCGCCGGGATTCGAGCCCGGATTCCGAACGTTCGTAACATAGGGCGTTAACAACTGCACTGCCGTCGTCCGAAGCTAGTTAGTGTCGAGTGGTGGTATTTGCTGTTGAATGCCGCCACAGTTCGATACTGATGGTTATTCTCCTTATTATTTATTACTATTATTATCCTTATTATTCTCCTCTCTATCGGGGTTATTGATTTGACCGAATGATCAATGTCGCTTTTCTTCTTATTCGTTGATATCGTGCACTATGCTTTCAACAAACAATTTATACAGGATCATTCTTATACTGTAACCGACTAAGCTTCCTTTAAAATGAAGGGAGGCAGAGCAGTGATTAGCGGCGTAGATTACGAACGTTCAAGACCCAGGTTCAAATCCCGGCACTCGTAGTCTGATTTTTCTTCCACGATACCTGAAGGAAAAGAAAGCAGTAGTACCTCACAGCGACCTATACACCAGCAGCAACACTATCACCTACCGATACATCCACATCAAAACTGCACGTTTCTACTATACTATATGTATAAATACTATATGTTTCTATTATAAATTAATACTAATACTTACTAATATTATATTGTACTAAACATCATCACAATATTTTTATTTCTAATAAATACATAATTATTCTCGGTGCTAGGAATTTCTCCTCTGTACCAGTTGCGTAGACGTGCTGCTTGGTCTTCGTTTCCACGATTTAATGTTTGCCTTAGAAAGGTACTGTCGAAACGTTCCAATACCGTTCCTGCCTTTAACAAAAGCCTATGTATCTTAAAGTGAACAACAACTTGGTGTTGCGGACTTTGGAGACTTCACAAGCTTAGTTGTCCATTCGACAAAGGTATCAAATTGGTCTTGCGGTCGCACAATTAAACTGTTCGTCGAACTATTAAACTGCCTCGGCCAACATGAATCATTTCTTTTATTTTTCCGTTGAATGGTTGCGTTCCGTTCTCGGCCGCTGCGCGGGGCCTTTTTTTCTTTTTTTTTTTTTTTTCATGAGTAGGGGAAAATGTAATTACGCATGTCCAATGCTCGCGTCATTGGGTTAAGTAGGACTCAGCAGATGGTCGTTATACCCATAAAATCTCCTCCTCTATTCGCTCTTCTTATGGTACAGGTACCAATCCCAAAACTGCGTTTCGGCATTACTTCAGGGTTGGCCCTAACCCTTCCCTCGCTATATCTTATCAATTACTATTTCTGTTAGCTCTTATTCTTCTTCTCCTCTCTACGTCAATCTCCTGCTTATGGCTCGTCGTCATAATTCTTTTGCATAGTGCTTGGAACTTATTCCAGTTGTCCTCTTTCTTAATTACTTCTTCAATAATATTTCCTGTCGTCAATGTCGTGCCAACATAGCTCTCCAGTTCAGCCCTATCGAGGATCCACCTAGGGCAGTGTAACAACGCATGCTCCGCGTCGTCTACGCGTGTTTTCACTAAATACTTTATCATAAATTTTGTCGAATCTTAAAACAACTTTATTTAAATCAGCATCCTTCGACGTGGATTTAAAATTTTCTAGGTTACGCCTCGTCTTTTTCGTTCTAAAATCGTGCAGGACATACATGTGTTCCGACGTTGTCCACACCTTTGGTATTTTCTCTCTCACGTATTTCTTGGCCAATCCTCTATCGGTACTTACCACGTCAATGAAGCTCGTCTCCCCGTTCCTACAGAACGTATAGCTTACCTTCATGTTAATGGGTACGATGCCGTTCTTCACCAACATGTCATCAGGCTCGTACCCCTGCGATCAATTCTCTGGCGACACCACGCATTAGTTTTCGCGTAAAAATAGGTAGTCGTAAAATTTTTCTAGTTTGACATTGGGGGAACAATACCCCCCAATGCCATACCATAACAATACCCCCCTGGTTGTCAGAGTACTTTCATCCCAATGTTTTCCTCTGAACAGGGTCACCCACAAGGATGCATCACCTTTGCCATCCTTGCACCAGTAAGTCTGCTGTCGATAAGGCTCAGTGATAAAGACCACGTCGACTTTGGCTTCGCAGGCATACTGGTACATCGGCTCCTAAGCCAATCTACACCTATTCAAATTTATTATTAGGATTTTTATCTCCTGAATGTATTTCTTCTTCTCATCCTATCCTTCATCGCTGTATATGCCAGCGATCCCGTTATATGTCTCAGGTTGGCTCTTCTCTCCGCCGCGCAGATCGCACGCCTTGGCTCCTTACCACAGCCGTTTATAGTGTGAATGCCATCGCCACACCTCCGACATAGCTCCTTCCTTGGACTTAATACCGTATATCTCGCCCCGTTATGCCCCAGCATATGGCATCTATAACACTTGAGGACATTCGGAATAACTCTAGCTGTTGCTATCGTTAACCTGTTCTAATCCTGATGGTGGGTTTCTCCCTTGGAATGCTATTCGCCGGAACTACCACTACCGCTTGCTGGATTCCCCAAGGTGCTATTCTCAGCGATCTCTAGAGTCTCCCTATTTGCCAACGGCAAAATTTCTACGTCCTTCTTCATGGCCGTCTTCAGCTTCTCTGCAACCTCGTCTGCCGATACCTTATTGTTTATTTCAATTAAGATGTGCCCTATCCTGGTTTTCCTTACATCAGTTGTTTCCCTCAGCAAATCCTTCGCTTCCACTATTTCTCTGTAAGAGTCTATCCAGTTAGCGTCCTGGTCAACTTTAACCAGGATCGCTTCGTTCCTTCTCCTTGCTACTATATCTCTTCTTTCTTTCCTACCGCCTTTATTTCTAGGTGCCTCCTCATCGGTCTTATCAGCTACACTCCTAATCCTTCTTCCATCGCCCATTCACTCTCTCTTTCAACATTTTCTCTATTCCTACCACATACTCCATATTAGCTCCTCCTGCCTCGGCTTTTTCCAATTAGCCGTTCTCCCACGGTGAGATTTCTTTCCTTTTTGCCGACTGGACGACTTCTGCTTGGACGGCTACCGACACTCTACCTCGGTGTATTTCATCTCGCTCCTTAGGGGCCATTTGTGTAGCCACCGTTCTCCTGTCCTGTTGTCCCTTTTTCATTTCAGCATTAATGTCCATCCAACGCCTCACATTCATTATTTCGCTTACATTATCTGTCTTTAACTTCTCCAATATCGGATCTCCCTTGCTGGTATTGCTGATTCTCCCCATCATTCTCTCCATATTCCTTATAAAGAGTTTCAGACTCTTCATGAGACCCACGACATCGGTTAGCCCTAACATTCGGCCTCTGCCTTCGTCCGCGGATGACCCATCCTTCATGGCTACCTCGTTATTTCTTTTGACTCCCAACCCTTTCTTTTTTGCCAACGTTTTCCCTTCTTCTGTCACTCCCCCTTTCTTTCTAGCTTTGCTCGTATCAGGTGTGAGGCAACTACTTTGTCCATACCTTTTTTCTTTCTTTTTCAGATAACGTAGTCCGAGGATATAGCCAAGTTCGTCATAAGTTCGTTCTTCCTTTCTCGTGTCTATTACTGTTGCCAAGGTCGTCATAATCGTTATACTCTTTCCATGTAATACTCTATCAAAATCCTTAATAATATTTGTAACCTTCATCTACCAATATACACATATCTGACTGTCACTTTATAATCAAAACGGATACTCACGAATACTTCAACAGAGCCTTATTTGAACGTTTAACTCTAAGTAAAGGTGGCTCTCACCGGTTAACGTTCAATATAAACACACGGTGTTCTCTTAAAAAAAAATTGCGTCTTTGGTACAAAATTTTATAATTTTAGTACACATTTCTAAGGCAATTGAACAAGTAAAACTTAAATAAAGACTGATTTTATCTTTTAAATCTTATAACAAATATGAATTAATATTATATATTTTTGTAAATCACCTACATTCTGTAACTTAAGCATTTATAATTTTTATAAATGCTTAAACATTCGTAATCTAGTCATTGGTATATAATATAATTCAAAAAGCAAGATTTTTAATAGGCTTCTTAATCAGCTCCGTGTTATAACAAAAATTCATTTCTAAAACAAATAATTTTAAATATTTTATTAAGGTCTATCAAATTTATCTAAAGTTATCTAAATGCTAAAAATAAAGAAGACAAATACTAAAAATGCTAACTAATTTGCTATACTAAAAAACCCCTTGAAATATGTGGATATAAGATATGATACATAGTGAATTATATGTCGGAGATGTAGGGACATCGGGCCTTTCTTTTGGAAGATTCCCCAATACTTGGGCTCGAGGTGACATAACTGGTCGCCGAACGTAGCCACGGTCACGGGATGAACGAAATGTCTTACAGAGGAGGTACCAGTGTTGAGGGATACGCTGTATAAACAATCAAGTCTTGATCAGGAGCAATGCTGGTTTATGTGGAACTGCCTAGTTACGGCGCTTGGGAATTTGTTGATATTCCCAATCGATATGTATTTGATATATGTAACTGTATCTGTCTTTTATTTTGCAATCTCCTTGGAGAGTTTACTGTCGTCGTCTTGGAGTTAGTCTTAGAGAAACCCTGTGCCTGAGCGAACGTGTCAGTGTGCTATCAAAAACATATTAAAACGTACGAAAAGTTTCCCGTTGACCGTGGATTCGTTACAGAACCCAAGAATATTGTCAAAAGCATTCGTTATACTTATTGTTTGCTATTCTAGTTAACCGTTAAACTAAATATTTATCAAACTTTGTAAAGAAATATTAATTTATGTAAATACAACCTTTATTGAACATCACGATGGCAAATACTAACGAAGAATCGTCACGCGCTCGAAATCCTAACGACAACTCGATATATATATATTTTTATATTATTATTAAAAATAACATCAAACCACACAAACATATTTCTTAAATTTAATAATTTACACTTCATTATCAATTAATACAATTTGTATAGGAACAAAAATAAACCAATAAAAAATATATGAGCGAGTTTAACATACAAATACATCAAACATAAAACATTTTAATAAGATTTCGGAAACTATATTAAAATATTAAATATACTTAAAAATACATAAATATTACATAATAATCGATGTTTGAGAAATCAATGATTAAAAATAAGTATTCTTTATTTTTATGATTTTTAGTTTAAAAAGCGCTTGTATAAATAGTGTAATAGTGTTTACAATGTACCGAGATATTAAAATTCATCAGGCATAAAGTTTTATATGTTACAGCGTTTGAATGAGTAAATTCATACAGTTCTTAATTTTGATCATAAAGTTTCTTATAATATAATATACTGATTAAAAAAATATAAAATACTTGTATACCTCATATATTCATAACAGTTTCTTGAATTAAACATTATCTATTTCACTATATCTTGAAGAATGTTTAATCTTTGTATAATGTTTAATATTTGATGCAGCAAATA
The DNA here is from genome assembly GCF_910591885.1 of Bombus terrestris. Taxonomy (NCBI): domain Eukaryota; kingdom Metazoa; phylum Arthropoda; class Insecta; order Hymenoptera; family Apidae; genus Bombus; species Bombus terrestris. The sequence continues at coordinate 10,063,568 of NC_063276.1, read as the reverse complement.
CTATACGTTCATGTATTGTATTGTATTGTACAATAAAACAATAATTCTCCATTCATTATACATCTTCCATTGATATATAGGCCTAAATCGTGTATAAAACACAAATAATAAACACAGTAACTCTTCATGCACATCGTTATGAACAAATGAATATACATAATAGGATTTGGAGGCGGGCATAATCTATACATATCTGGTAAAATAAATTGTGGTGGAAATGGTCTTCGTAAACCCATTATATGCCTAGTTCCTCCAAAGTCTGCATTCTAATTGAAACCAAGGAGAAATCCAACCACTTACAGGAAAAAATGCTAACAACTGTAGCGGTACTCGTCAATAAAAATCATAATGGTTTTAGCCCAGTAAATCCGCTACACAAGAAATCGTGTTTACCCAAAGACGAGCTAATTATATGTCGGGTTGACGTTAAAATTTGAGTTAGGGTTGAGGGCGTGAAACGAATCCCTATTGGCGCTAGACGTGATCATTATGCAATAGAGGAGATATTTACTAGTGCAAATATGACTATGATGGAATTGGACAAGTAATCGCGATAATTAGATACTCGAGAAACTAATGACAATGATCCTAGGCTCACTAACGAATCCGCGGTCAAGGGAATGACGAACTCTACTTTTCTTCAGCGTCTAAGTTGTACTCAATGTCAATGCATGGGGCAATCACTACGTATCTGAGAGTTACTTGAATCGTCTTTGAGATCGTACGGAAGAGTGGTTCTCCATCACGGTAACGCTGTCGAGGAAAACTATGATGGGTGTGCCTAAGGGCACGAAATCATCGGATTCGTGGAGAAAAGCCTTCATTCGGAAAGTGAGGGAAATTGGCGTTACTGCTAATTGGTCAATTTCCATGTTGGTGGTTAGGGAAGGGTGCTAGCCGCCCTTAAGAGAAAGTTCGAGAAGAGGAAGTGTCGTTCATGAGAAAAATAGATTTCTCCTATTTTCTCGTAGTTGGCACGAGGACTGTTTGTCGGTTTGAAGGACTTTAGTTAAACAGATCTTAAGATTTATAGCGGGTCCTCGGGCTAGCTGAACATGTACTGTGGAGACGCGTCGACATCTGGTAATCATCTTACTCAAAGAATAGAGTCTGCGTGTGGCGAGCCACGGGACAGAAATCGTTGAAATGCTTACCGTCGTGCCCCGTCCTAAGTATTTCTTTTAAGGAGAGCTATAGAGTTACTTCATGCCTTTGTTAGATAAAACGTTCATCCCTTGACCGCGACTACGTTCGGCGACTGGTTGTCGCCTCGAGCCCGAGCTCACTATCATAAATCTCGAATAAGTACAGTCGGATCGAATGACACCGGTTTTCTTAATACGGCTATGGTGAAATCTAAATTACGGTACTAAGTGTCTTCCCAAAGTTCCGAGGGGAAGGCTCCGGTGCTCTTTCATCTCCGACATATAGATCCGACGACCTTAGGCGGTTCCGATCGTTAGTCCAAATCCGTCGTTTTTGCCGTGATCATAGGCCCTCGAGTCAACTACCCAAAAAGCCAACAATTGTAAACAAGGTCGAGAGCTCAGCGCCCGTTGAGATGTTTCGAGAACATCTTCGAAATTCAAATCCCAACGCCTTTCGTCAATTCCGACGGATATAAATATAGCGAACAGGGTAGCGACGCATTCTTAGTTATCGAGAGACACGAGGAGCAGCAATTAAGCGATACTTCTTTGCGCCGATCTATTAGTGACCGCGGACCGAGACAGCAAGTGTATTGTACGACTAGTGTACGCATTGGGTATATTCTAATAAACTACGTAGTTAGGCATACCCTGGTGTTTGTGAAAACTAATCACTACCTTATCACCTCACAACCAACAAAATTTAATGTCAGAAAAGTTATATTCCGCATATAACTTGGATACGTACTCAATAATAAACAGGAATAGGAATCTAGTTGATATAATGTGATGAAGATACCCTCTGTTTTCTAATCATATCTCTTTCTTTTGTTTTCTGGGACTGTTGTTACGTCGCGTGAAAAGGTTCGCGCGACGTCCTTCATTGTCTGACCATCAAGGCCCAAGCACCGTTACAATAAGCCTAAGGCCCCACCGTAAATCGAGTCTTATTAGCTTGCAGGAAACTTTAATCCTGCAAGTATTTTCGGTTTATAACTGATACTTAAAAAGTCCTTAGGTCTATTGTACGTTGTTACAGATTACGGAGAAAGCTGGTAGTTATCACGGGAAAACCCGGTAATTATATAGTAGGGAAAACCAGACATTTATGTAATACAAATGTCTGGATTTTCCCATGAGTCATGTTGGTAGGGTGCTTACACCTCCCATCTTCAATCATCGACGTCTTAGCCAATGGGTAGTGCGGATCCTTGTCCTCACTTTCATAACGAAAAGTCTGAACAACGAATCAGCTTCCTTCGTTCAAAATCACACCCATACCGAGCTTTCCTCCGTAATCACATCAGAACGAGTTCCTAGAGTTCCTTCGGCTCTCACAGTACATGGAGTTGCTAGAGTCCCTGCAACTCTCACAGTGCCTAGAGTTCGGACAGTTCCTTCAGCTCTCACGGTGTCTAAAATTCATACAGCTCTCACAGTGCCTAGAGTTCCCAGAGTCCCCATAGCTCCCACAGCTCCTACATCTCTCAGAATTACTACACTTCCGGCTGTTCCTACTGCTCCGACTGCTCCTACTGCTTCTACGCCATCAGGAGAGTCACTATATTGGTTCTCATAAGCAACGAACAGTCAAAGTCAAAATATACACGGACTCTCTCATTTAAGAATAATCCTTTTCTTCGTTACCTGTATCTTAATCAACGGCGTTACTCATTTGTGTGATTGTATAAAGTGTTGGAAATATATATTTTTATAATTCTGTGAATCACAGTGTTATACTACATCAACCACCCCTATTATCCTAACCGAAATAAGGGGATCGAACTATTCGTGGTGTCGATTATTACAATCGTAACGGGAATTTACGACTCCCGTTGACGCGTATTCTAGCGACTGCGTCTCCCCACGATAGCTTGAAAATACAACTGTTCTCTCAATCTTTCTCAATACAGACTTTCACCTGTGAATGATCTGTTGTACCAATAGTATCTGTAACATTTAATTTTCAAGAAACATGACATTCCACATGTCTTGTTATGTACCTGTGATTAGACTTTCTGGTCCATGCCCTTTATCTTTACTTTCTTAAATATGAATGACCCAATGATCTTTTCTTTCTCGTAAATGCTTTTTCTTCATTCTCTTTACTTCTGCCTTCAGTGAAATCTCTTCCCCTAATAAATTATATAACAATTTAGTAAAACTGGAAAATAAGTGTAGTATCTTAAATGGGTCTTAGAGAAAAGGACAAGTAATGACGTTTTGGTTTAACAAATGATATTCAAAACAACGAACTGATTACAATGCTGTCGTACGTCTTATTCTCGTACTCAGCTTTCGACTTCCCGATTCACACTCTCCGGCTTCTGTATTCGCTCGCTCTCGCTTCTCAACTCACACTGTCTTTAGTATCCCTTTGTCTTTTCCCGCCCTATCGCGCACGTGTTCCGAAAACGCCCATGGCCAGGGTCACGCAGGCCTTTTCCACGAAACTATTCACTTGAAAGGACCGACGACACATTGATGTACCCGACGATGCCGCGGCTCTCGCGACATTGTTTATGGTTCGGCCGATATCTTAGGCCTTTTGCCCATGATACTACATAAGTATATTAAACAAATACACAAGAATGTAACAAATAATTTGTACCTTTTTTTCTTTTTTGTACGCGGAGAAATCCCCATGGACACTCCGCCGCTGCGGCAGCAGTAGAGCAGTGTCGGTCTCTTTCTGACTATAACTCCACGATAGCCTGCCAACGCGTGTGACAGGAGTGCCCCGGAATTTCTTGCGAATTACTGCCGGTGCACTCTCAGCGTCCTCTTGATCGAGACAGTCCTAAAATTTCCGAACTGATGAATTGGCGCTAGCGGAAGTCATTGCCCCTAGCGCCATCCCCACTGCTAGTCGCGACTCGTTGGAGCAGCCCTGGGCCGCCTGAGCGCCATCACCCTCCGCCGCGTTACCCTACAAGGACGAGAGTTTCTCTCTCTCTCCCTTTCTGCCCCCTCCTTTACGAGCATAACTCGTAGAAGAAGCGGACAGCCTCGTATTCCTGTCGTCCGCTCAGCATCGCTTCCACGATTGCTGAGGAGGTCAATCTCTCATCTGTGACGAGACGTAGGGTGTAGCGGGGAAACTCCCACGCCGCATACAACTTCAGCGTGCGCAGCGCCGTGTCCTTGCACCCCCCCCGCTGTGGTGACAGATATCCGTCGTCTCGCGTCCGATCTTCATCAGGTACTCGCCGAACATGCCGTGTCCCGTGAGCACCTGAGTCATCCTGTAGGTCATTGGGCATTACATTACATTACATTATGTCGTTTTTTGGTAACGGGTACTTTCCTCAGATAAAAATCCATACAGCACCCGGGTTCCCTGGACCACTTGGGGTTGGGTAAACGCCCAACCGTCGCGCAAGGCACACAGTGCCCTGCTTCCTGGATTAGCTAGGCCTGCAGAGGTTGTCGCTCGTCTCAGGTCGAACGGGGCCCTTTCTAAGCCCTTCCGTCTACCGGGACGGTACCGGAGCAGGTGGGACGCTGCTCACACGCCGAAGGCCATTCGGTGGAGGGAACACCTTAATTCGGCCCTCTTGCCAGCATCTTGGCCATCAACCACTGCCACCACGAGTCCATACCCATTATTTGGCCGAGCAGAGGGGTCGCTACTCCCTCCGGGCTGTAACTCGACCCGCCCGTGGTACCAACCTAAGTCGTTCGTGGAACTATTGTATGGATGTACGACCACGTCACTACCGGCCCGGCGTCCTGCTAACCGAGCTCGGCAGTTCTAGATGGGACTCACGTAAGCGGGGTTTACAGGGCGCCTCCGAACCCTGAACTGTCCCCGACGGTCCCATCCTTGTCATCAGGATCGTGGGTGCGCTACTACCCAAGGCCCCTTGGACAGAGTGTGGCCGCCTCTCTCCGCCGGCAACCTTCCTTGCGGTGTACATAGGGACTCACGTAAGCGGGACGCTTGTCCCGACGGTCCCCCTGGCTGCGGGAACGTGAGATTGCCAGCCCCCATAGGCTCGCAAGGCGAGCCCTCCCTGCGGGAAGGTCAGTGGGCAAGTAGTTTGAGCGATTAGGGGCTCGACCGTTAGGCCGGCCACGCCATTCCTGGAGTATAGCACTCATACTGGCTTCGCTGGATGTTATTTATATCCTACATTCTGGCGTCCAATGCCCGGGGAACGGCGCGCATAGGTGGTCGGCGCGCGACTTGGAAAAACCCTGCCCTCTCCTTTCGGGTCAATGGACAAGTTGAACCTACCCTTTCGGGCGACAGCTCGCTTAGCCGGCGCCTCGCGATGCACGCATCGCGCAGCACCGTTACCAGCGGGAGCCACGAGGAGGCGGAGCTGCCAGCATATAGCTCGGTCCCAGCAGGTTGGCTTTGCAGCCGATTGTCCCTGCACCGTCACGGCACTCATTTGCATGAGCGTCGCCTGCACTGACGGTCGCAGGTCTTATCTCCGACTCGTACTGGTTTCCTTGTCCTCTCATCCTTAGTTCTCTTTCTGTTCCCAGTGTTTTGTGTATTGTCCTGTCATGGGTCCTGTGTTTTCATGCGTGTTTTCATGCGTGTTTTTCTTCTTCGCTGTTTTGTTCTTCTTCTTCTTCGTCTCCTTCCCGCTCCTCTACTATTGGGTGTCGCCGTCTTCTTCTTCGGTGGGTCCCTCTTCGTTGGTTTCTTCCTCTTGTTCCCATCGTTGTTCGGGCACTCGCTGGGCCAGTCTTGGACTATGCCTTAGAGGCCGGCCTGCCTGCCCCTCCAGTTGCGTCGATCCTCTTTCTGGCAGTCGCCCTGGCTGCGTTGCGCCTCCCATTTCTCGTAGGGCGTTCCTTCTCTTCTCCTCCTTCGCTTGGAGTACTTTCCTTGCAAACTGGCAGAAGTGGGGGTATACGCCTTTTGTTACGTACTCCCGCTTTTCTTCCGGCCAGCGCCGATCGAGTTCTCCCAGTTCACTACGGAATTCTTGCCTTTCTCCATTGATGATTGGGCAGTCTTCTAGGATGTGATGGGCGGTTTCTATTTCGCCGCATTCACATGTGTCCAATTCGCTGAGGTTGAATGACTTGAGCTTACCGTTGAAATCCCCGTGGCCGCTAATGAACTGTGTCATGTAGTGGTCGGGTCTCACCCAGCGGTTCTCAAGTCTGTTCTTGATGCTAGCAAAGTAGTCGAAGGTTGTCCTGCCCTTTGGCGTCGTTTGCCAGCGCTCTTGCCACTTCTCTAACGCCTCGCCGACGATGGTTTTCTCGTCAGGCGCTTCGTCGCGCCTCCTCTTCTTATTGTGGAGTCTTGCCCTGATTTCGACTAGGAGGTCAATAGGAATGACTCCGGCGATAACCTGCAGTGCCTCGGTTGACGTGGTTCTGTAGGCCTTGGTCACTCGGAGGAGTGCCATCCTCTGTGACCTTATCAGCTTGCTCCTCGCTTTCCCCTTCAGTAGGTCGCTCCAGCCGGCTGCGGCGTATGTGGTTATCGGCTCGTACAGCCCTCTGTACAGGGTACGCATGGCCGCGTGTCCGAGTCCCCACTTCGCCTTGGCCACCCTCGCGAGGCTGTTGAAGAGTTTTTGGCACTTAACTGTTATTGCCTCCACGTGCTTGTTGACTTTTAGCCCTCCTTCGAGGTGCACTTCAAGGTATTTGATTGCCTGCTCCATCCTTACATTCCTGCTGCTAATCTTAATAATCGGTGGTCTCTCCGCGTCCAGCTTGCCTTTGACGAGCAGCATCTCCGTTTTCTGTTCCGATAACGTTAGCATCTTCCTGGTGCACCAGGTAGGGACTCGGGTAACTACCTCCTGTCCTTTTTCCTGGAGCTCGTCCCTCGTGTTACCGGCAATTAGAATAACGATGTCGTCTGCGTACGCGATGGGTTCGCACTCAGTCGCGTTTTCCGCTAGCTCAGCCAGCAGGTCATCAAATACAAGGTTCCAGAAACTTGGTCCCAGTACCGATCCCTGCGGGCATCCTTTCGTGACGGGCTTGCTCACTGCTTCGTTTTTCCCAGCAATCTGTACGGTTCTTTCGGAGAAGTAGCTCCTTGTCAACCGGTACGGGTTGTCGGGGCATCCTCTTCTTTTGAGCTCGTGCAGCACGTTCGGCCACCAGACATTGTCAAAGGCTCCTGATATGTCGAGTGCGATTGCGAGGACGTACCTCTTCTCGCTCATTTGCTCGACCTTCTCGCGGAGCTTGGTGATCGCGTTCACCGTCGATCTTCCGGGGCGAAAGCCGTATTGTCTATCGGAGGAGAGCGCGTGATCGTGGAAGATAGGTGCCATCCTGGTGGCCATTAGCCTTTCTAGCAGCTTGCCTACCATGGAGAGCAGACAGATTGGCCTGTAGGATTTCGGGCTGCTTCTGTCCCGATCCGGTCCCTTGGGGATGGTGATAACATTTCCAACCTTCCACCGTTTGGGGAATATTCCCCAGGCGAGGCAGCCGTTCATGACCCTTAAGAGCTCCTGGTGTATTCTTCCCCAGGCCCGTTGGATTATTTCGACCTTAATCAGGTCGGGGCCTGGGCACTTCCCCTTCCTCAGCCGTTTCACGGCGTCCCTGAGTTCCTCGAAGCTGAATTCAGGGGTGTCTTCTACGTTGGGGGGGTTTGTCGAGTTCCGCCTTATTTCCTTCTGCTCCTCCGTTTCGGTGTCTTCCTCGTCGTCGGGTAGAAGGGCGGACAACATTGCTGCCGCGGTCGTTCGCCAGTTGGAGGTATATCCGAGCGGCGTCTTCAGCGTCGATGTTGTTTCCTCTCCTCTGAATTTCCTTGCGACTGTTTTGTAAGCGATGCCACAAGGTTCCCTGTTACCCTCTTTGGTGACGAGGTCCTGCCATCTCTGAATTTTTGCTCTTGTCATCATCCTCTTGTACTCCTTTTGTGTTGACCTATACCGCAGCTTCTCCTGATCCCTCGTTGCGGGGTCCCTGGCCCCCTGATATCTTCTTCTCGCCTGGTAGGTGTTTCTCTTTGCCCTGATGAGTTCGGGCGTTCACCACGGTACTGACCTGTAATACCATTTCTTCCTTGGGATGGCGGTGTCGCAGGCTCCTATCAGGGTTGCCTGGAGTTGCCCGGCCATTCTTTCGACGTCCTCTGCCTGCTGGAGGGTTATTTCTTTGAGTGCCTCTATTTTCTCGGCAGAAGTAAAGAGAATGAAGAAAAAGCATTTACGAGAAAGAAAAGATCATTGGGTCATTCATATTTAAGAAAGTAAAGATAAAGGGCATGGACCAGAAAGTCTAATCACAGGTACATAACAAGACATGTGGAATGTCATGTTTCTTGAAAATTAAATGTTACAGATACTATTGGTACAACAGATCATTCACAGGTGAAAGTCTGTATTGAGAAAGATTGAGAGAACAGTTGTATTTTCAAGCTATCGTGGGGAGACGCAGTCGCTAGAATACGCGTCAACGGGAGTCGTAAATTCCCGTTACGATTGTAATAATCGACACCACGAATAGTTCGATCCCCTTATTTCGGTTAGGATAATAGGGGTGGTTGATGTAGTATAACACTGTGATTCACAGAATTATAAAAATATATATTTCCAACACTTTATACAATCACACAAATGAGTAACGCCGTTGATTAAGATACAGGTAACGAAGAAAAGGATTATTCTTAAATGAGAGAGTCCGTGTATATTTTGACTTTGACTGTTCGTTGCTTATGAGAACCAATATAGTGACTCTCCTGATGGCGTAGAAGCAGTAGGAGCAGTCGGAGCAGTAGGAACAGCCGGAAGTGTAGTAATTCTGAGAGATGTAGGAGCTGTGGGAGCTATGGGGACTCTGGGAACTCTAGGCACTGTGAGAGCTGTATGAATTTTAGACACCGTGAGAGCTGAAGGAACTGTCCGAACTCTAGGCACTGTGAGAGTTGCAGGGACTCTAGCAACTCCATGTACTGTGAGAGCCGAAGGAACTCTAGGAACTCGTTCTGATGTGATTACGGAGGAAAGCTCGGTATGGGTGTGATTTTGAACGAAGGAAGCTGATTCGTTGTTCAGACTTTTCGTTATGAAAGTGAGGACAAGGATCCGCACTACCCATTGGCTAAGACGTCGATGATTGAAGATGGGAGGTGTAAGCACCCTACCAACATGACTCATGGGAAAATCCAGACATTTGTATTACATAAATGTCTGGTTTTCCCTACTATATAATTACCGGGTTTTCCCGTGATAACTACCAGCTTTCTCCGTAATCTGTAACAACGTACAATAGACCTAAGGACTTTTTAAGTATCAGTTATAAACCGAAAATACTTGCAGGATTAAAGTTTCCTGCAAGCTAATAAGACTCGATTTACGGTGGGGCCTTAGGCTTATTGTAACGGTGCTTGGGCCTTGATGGTCAGACAATGAAGGACGTCGCGCGAACCTTTTCACGCGACGTAACAACAGTCCCAGAAAACAAAAGAAAGAGATATGATTAGAAAACAGAGGGTATCTTCATCACATTATATCAACTAGATTCCTATTCCTGTTTATTATTGAGTACGTATCCAAGTTATATGCGGAATATAACTTTTCTGACATTAAATTTTGTTGGTTGTGAGGTGATAAGGTAGTGATTAGTTTTCACAAACACCAGGGTATGCCTAACTACGTAGTTTATTAGAATATACCCAATGCGTACACTAGTCGTACAATACACTTGCTGTCTCGGTCCGCGGTCACTAATAGATCGGCGCAAAGAAGTATCGCTTAATTGCTGCTCCTCGTGTCTCTCGATAACTAAGAATGCGTCGCTACCCTGTTCGCTATATTTATATCCGTCGGAATTGACGAAAGGCGTTGGGATTTGAATTTCGAAGATGTTCTCGAAACATCTCAACGGGCGCTGAGCTCTCGACCTTGTTTACAATTGTTGGCTTTTTGGGTAGTTGACTCGAGGGCCTATGATCACGGCAAAAACGACGGATTTGGACTAACGATCGGAACCGCCTAAGGTCGTCGGATCTATATGTCGGAGATGAAAGAGCACCGGAGCCTTCCCCTCGGAACTTTGGGAAGACACTTAGTACCGTAATTTAGATTTCACCATAGCCGTATTAAGAAAACCGGTGTCATTCGATCCGACTGTACTTATTCGAGATTTATGATAGTGAGCTCGGGCTCGAGGCGACAACCAGTCGCCGAACGTAGTCGCGGTCAAGGGATGAACGTTTTATCTAACAAAGGCATGAAGTAACTCTATAGCTCTCCTTAAAAGAAATACTTAGGACGGGGCACGACGGTAAGCATTTCAACGATTTCTGTCCCGTGGCTCGCCACACGCAGACTCTATTCTTTGAGTAAGATGATTACCAGATGTCGACGCGTCTCCACAGTACATGTTCAGCTAGCCCGAGGACCCGCTATAAATCTTAAGATCTGTTTAACTAAAGTCCTTCAAACCGACAAACAGTCCTCGTGCCAACTACGAGAAAATAGGAGAAATCTATTTTTCTCATGAACGACACTTCCTCTTCTCGAACTTTCTCTTAAGGGCGGCTAGCACCCTTCCCTAACCACCAACATGGAAATTGACCAATTAGCAGTAACGCCAATTTCCCTCACTTTCCGAATGAAGGCTTTTCTCCACGAATCCGATGATTTCGTGCCCTTAGGCACACCCATCATAGTTTTCCTCGACAGCGTTACCGTGATGGAGAACCACTCTTCCGTACGATCTCAAAGACGATTCAAGTAACTCTCAGATACGTAGTGATTGCCCCATGCATTGACATTGAGTACAACTTAGACGCTGAAGAAAAGTAGAGTTCGTCATTCCCTTGACCGCGGATTCGTTAGTGAGCCTAGGATCATTGTCATTAGTTTCTCGAGTATCTAATTATCGCGATTACTTGTCCAATTCCATCATAGTCATATTTGCACTAGTAAATATCTCCTCTATTGCATAATGATCACGTCTAGCGCCAATAGGGATTCGTTTCACGCCCTCAACCCTAACTCAAATTTTAACGTCAACCCGACATATAATTAGCTCGTCTTTGGGTAAACACGATTTCTTGTGTAGCGGATTTACTGGGCTAAAACCATTATGATTTTTATTGACGAGTACCGCTACAGTTGTTAGCATTTTTTCCTGTAAGTGGTTGGATTTCTCCTTGGTTTCAATTAGAATGCAGACTTTGGAGGAACTAGGCATATAATGGGTTTACGAAGACCATTTCCACCACAATTTATTTTACCAGATATGTATAGATTATGCCCGCCTCCAAATCCTATTATGTATATTCATTTGTTCATAACGATGTGCATGAAGAGTTACTGTGTTTATTATTTGTGTTTTATACACGATTTAGGCCTATATATCAATGGAAGATGTATAATGAATGGAGAATTATTGTTTTATTGTACAATACAATACAATACATGAACGTATAGTATTTGCTGCATCAAATATTAAACATTATACAAAGATTAAACATTCTTCAAGATATAGTGAAATAGATAATGTTTAATTCAAGAAACTGTTATGAATATATGAGGTATACAAGTATTTTATATTTTTTTAATCAGTATATTATATTATAAGAAACTTTATGATCAAAATTAAGAACTGTATGAATTTACTCATTCAAACGCTGTAACATATAAAACTTTATGCCTGATGAATTTTAATATCTCGGTACATTGTAAACACTATTACACTATTTATACAAGCGCTTTTTAAACTAAAAATCATAAAAATAAAGAATACTTATTTTTAATCATTGATTTCTCAAACATCGATTATTATGTAATATTTATGTATTTTTAAGTATATTTAATATTTTAATATAGTTTCCGAAATCTTATTAAAATGTTTTATGTTTGATGTATTTGTATGTTAAACTCGCTCATATATTTTTTATTGGTTTATTTTTGTTCCTATACAAATTGTATTAATTGATAATGAAGTGTAAATTATTAAATTTAAGAAATATGTTTGTGTGGTTTGATGTTATTTTTAATAATAATATAAAAATATATATATATCGAGTTGTCGTTAGGATTTCGAGCGCGTGACGATTCTTCGTTAGTATTTGCCATCGTGATGTTCAATAAAGGTTGTATTTACATAAATTAATATTTCTTTACAAAGTTTGATAAATATTTAGTTTAACGGTTAACTAGAATAGCAAACAATAAGTATAACGAATGCTTTTGACAATATTCTTGGGTTCTGTAACGAATCCACGGTCAACGGGAAACTTTTCGTACGTTTTAATATGTTTTTGATAGCACACTGACACGTTCGCTCAGGCACAGGGTTTCTCTAAGACTAACTCCAAGACGACGACAGTAAACTCTCCAAGGAGATTGCAAAATAAAAGACAGATACAGTTACATATATCAAATACATATCGATTGGGAATATCAACAAATTCCCAAGCGCCGTAACTAGGCAGTTCCACATAAACCAGCATTGCTCCTGATCAAGACTTGATTGTTTATACAGCGTATCCCTCAACACTGGTACCTCCTCTGTAAGACATTTCGTTCATCCCGTGACCGTGGCTACGTTCGGCGACCAGTTATGTCACCTCGAGCCCAAGTATTGGGGAATCTTCCAAAAGAAAGGCCCGATGTCCCTACATCTCCGACATATAATTCACTATGTATCATATCTTATATCCACATATTTCAAGGGGTTTTTTAGTATAGCAAATTAGTTAGCATTTTTAGTATTTGTCTTCTTTATTTTTAGCATTTAGATAACTTTAGATAAATTTGATAGACCTTAATAAAATATTTAAAATTATTTGTTTTAGAAATGAATTTTTGTTATAACACGGAGCTGATTAAGAAGCCTATTAAAAATCTTGCTTTTTGAATTATATTATATACCAATGACTAGATTACGAATGTTTAAGCATTTATAAAAATTATAAATGCTTAAGTTACAGAATGTAGGTGATTTACAAAAATATATAATATTAATTCATATTTGTTATAAGATTTAAAAGATAAAATCAGTCTTTATTTAAGTTTTACTTGTTCAATTGCCTTAGAAATGTGTACTAAAATTATAAAATTTTGTACCAAAGACGCAATTTTTTTTTAAGAGAACACCGTGTGTTTATATTGAACGTTAACCGGTGAGAGCCACCTTTACTTAGAGTTAAACGTTCAAATAAGGCTCTGTTGAAGTATTCGTGAGTATCCGTTTTGATTATAAAGTGACAGTCAGATATGTGTATATTGGTAGATGAAGGTTACAAATATTATTAAGGATTTTGATAGAGTATTACATGGAAAGAGTATAACGATTATGACGACCTTGGCAACAGTAATAGACACGAGAAAGGAAGAACGAACTTATGACGAACTTGGCTATATCCTCGGACTACGTTATCTGAAAAAGAAAGAAAAAAGGTATGGACAAAGTAGTTGCCTCACACCTGATACGAGCAAAGCTAGAAAGAAAGGGGGAGTGACAGAAGAAGGGAAAACGTTGGCAAAAAAGAAAGGGTTGGGAGTCAAAAGAAATAACGAGGTAGCCATGAAGGATGGGTCATCCGCGGACGAAGGCAGAGGCCGAATGTTAGGGCTAACCGATGTCGTGGGTCTCATGAAGAGTCTGAAACTCTTTATAAGGAATATGGAGAGAATGATGGGGAGAATCAGCAATACCAGCAAGGGAGATCCGATATTGGAGAAGTTAAAGACAGATAATGTAAGCGAAATAATGAATGTGAGGCGTTGGATGGACATTAATGCTGAAATGAAAAAGGGACAACAGGACAGGAGAACGGTGGCTACACAAATGGCCCCTAAGGAGCGAGATGAAATACACCGAGGTAGAGTGTCGGTAGCCGTCCAAGCAGAAGTCGTCCAGTCGGCAAAAAGGAAAGAAATCTCACCGTGGGAGAACGGCTAATTGGAAAAAGCCGAGGCAGGAGGAGCTAATATGGAGTATGTGGTAGGAATAGAGAAAATGTTGAAAGAGAGAGTGAATGGGCGATGGAAGAAGGATTAGGAGTGTAGCTGATAAGACCGATGAGGAGGCACCTAGAAATAAAGGCGGTAGGAAAGAAAGAAGAGATATAGTAGCAAGGAGAAGGAACGAAGCGATCCTGGTTAAAGTTGACCAGGACGCTAACTGGATAGACTCTTACAGAGAAATAGTGGAAGCGAAGGATTTGCTGAGGGAAACAACTGATGTAAGGAAAACCAGGATAGGGCACATCTTAATTGAAATAAACAATAAGGTATCGGCAGACGAGGTTGCAGAGAAGCTGAAGACGGCCATGAAGAAGGACGTAGAAATTTTGCCGTTGGCAAATAGGGAGACTCTAGAGATCGCTGAGAATAGCACCTTGGGGAATCCAGCAAGCGGTAGTGGTAGTTCCGGCGAATAGCATTCCAAGGGAGAAACCCACCATCAGGATTAGAACAGGTTAACGATAGCAACAGCTAGAGTTATTCCGAATGTCCTCAAGTGTTATAGATGCCATATGCTGGGGCATAACGGGGCGAGATATACGGTATTAAGTCCAAGGAAGGAGCTATGTCGGAGGTGTGGCGATGGCATTCACACTATAAACGGCTGTGGTAAGGAGCCAAGGCGTGCGATCTGCGCGGCGGAGAGAAGAGCCAACCTGAGACATATAACGGGATCGCTGGCATATACAGCGATGAAGGATAGGATGAGAAGAAGAAATACATTCAGGAGATAAAAATCCTAATAATAAATTTGAATAGGTGTAGATTGGCTTAGGAGCCGATGTACCAGTATGCCTGCGAAGCCAAAGTCGACGTGGTCTTTATCACTGAGCCTTATCGACAGCAGACTTACTGGTGCAAGGATGGCAAAGGTGATGCATCCTTGTGGGTGACCCTGTTCAGAGGAAAACATTGGGATGAAAGTACTCTGACAACCAGGGGGGTATTGTTATGGTATGGCATTGGGGGGTATTGTTCCCCCAATGTCAAACTAGAAAAATTTTACGACTACCTATTTTTACGCGAAAACTAATGCGTGGTGTCGCCAGAGAATTGATCGCAGGGGTACGAGCCTGATGACATGTTGGTGAAGAACGGCATCGTACCCATTAACATGAAGGTAAGCTATACGTTCTGTAGGAACGGGGAGACGAGCTTCATTGACGTGGTAAGTACCGATAGAGGATTGGCCAAGAAATACGTGAGAGAGAAAATACCAAAGGTGTGGACAACGTCGGAACACATGTATGTCCTGCACGATTTTAGAACGAAAAAGACGAGGCGTAACCTAGAAAATTTTAAATCCACGTCGAAGGATGCTGATTTAAATAAAGTTGTTTTAAGATTCGACAAAATTTATGATAAAGTATTTAGTGAAAACACGCGTAGACGACGCGGAGCATGCGTTGTTACACTGCCCTAGGTGGATCCTCGATAGGGCTGAACTGGAGAGCTATGTTGGCACGACATTGACGACAGGAAATATTATTGAAGAAGTAATTAAGAAAGAGGACAACTGGAATAAGTTCCAAGCACTATGCAAAAGAATTATGACGACGAGCCATAAGCAGGAGATTGACGTAGAGAGGAGAAGAAGAATAAGAGCTAACAGAAATAGTAATTGATAAGATATAGCGAGGGAAGGGTTAGGGCCAACCCTGAAGTAATGCCGAAACGCAGTTTTGGGATTGGTACCTGTACCATAAGAAGAGCGAATAGAGGAGGAGATTTTATGGGTATAACGACCATCTGCTGAGTCCTACTTAACCCAATGACGCGAGCATTGGACATGCGTAATTACATTTTCCCCTACTCATGAAAAAAAAAAAAAAAAGAAAAAAAGGCCCCGCGCAGCGGCCGAGAACGGAACGCAACCATTCAACGGAAAAATAAAAGAAATGATTCATGTTGGCCGAGGCAGTTTAATAGTTCGACGAACAGTTTAATTGTGCGACCGCAAGACCAATTTGATACCTTTGTCGAATGGACAACTAAGCTTGTGAAGTCTCCAAAGTCCGCAACACCAAGTTGTTGTTCACTTTAAGATACATAGGCTTTTGTTAAAGGCAGGAACGGTATTGGAACGTTTCGACAGTACCTTTCTAAGGCAAACATTAAATCGTGGAAACGAAGACCAAGCAGCACGTCTACGCAACTGGTACAGAGGAGAAATTCCTAGCACCGAGAATAATTATGTATTTATTAGAAATAAAAATATTGTGATGATGTTTAGTACAATATAATATTAGTAAGTATTAGTATTAATTTATAATAGAAACATATAGTATTTATACATATAGTATAGTAGAAACGTGCAGTTTTGATGTGGATGTATCGGTAGGTGATAGTGTTGCTGCTGGTGTATAGGTCGCTGTGAGGTACTACTGCTTTCTTTTCCTTCAGGTATCGTGGAAGAAAAATCAGACTACGAGTGCCGGGATTTGAACCTGGGTCTTGAACGTTCGTAATCTACGCCGCTAATCACTGCTCTGCCTCCCTTCATTTTAAAGGAAGCTTAGTCGGTTACAGTATAAGAATGATCCTGTATAAATTGTTTGTTGAAAGCATAGTGCACGATATCAACGAATAAGAAGAAAAGCGACATTGATCATTCGGTCAAATCAATAACCCCGATAGAGAGGAGAATAATAAGGATAATAATAGTAATAAATAATAAGGAGAATAACCATCAGTATCGAACTGTGGCGGCATTCAACAGCAAATACCACCACTCGACACTAACTAGCTTCGGACGACGGCAGTGCAGTTGTTAACGCCCTATGTTACGAACGTTCGGAATCCGGGCTCGAATCCCGGCGACCGGAGTCCGATTTTTCTTCTACGCATCAAAAATGGAAGAAAAACAGCAGTACCCCAACAGCGACATCTACACCCAGCAGCTATAATTATCATCACGGACAATACACCCCAGAACATTGTTACTCGTGACGTACAAAACGATATCAAGCACCAACTCTATTATTGTTAGACTGATCAAACTGTGAATATGTTATAAAACTCTCCCTCCAAAAGCATGATATCGATCTGAAAAATTCATTTTCGAGTTCAGTTAAGTTAACTGTATCCAAAACTGCGATACGACGAGAAAGAAATATACAACAGATTTCCCAGATTTGCTGCCTACGATTTGGGACAAGGAATGGTTATTATAATCACAATTGCAATTTCCTCTCATATACCAAATAAAATTCCCTTTAAAGTCATATGAAGTCCTAATGACTCAAATAATCGGCTTAAGGATTGAATAAATAAAAAACGAAATAATAATAAAAAGAGATTTTCATCAAAAAGTAGCTGTAGTTGCAAAGAAAGGTTACAGTTTCGTCGGATACATTTTCGATGTGTCATTTACCTCTGAGAATACGATAAGAAATCAGAGCAAAAATGGTCTTAAGTTCAGGTATTTTCAAAATCATCATCTTGTAATGTTTCGGCAAGTTCTTATTTCTTTTAAACACATTCTTCTTTGGGGATAACAGCTGTATAGCCCGCTAAGATAAAAAACAAAATGTAAAATAAAATACGTTACTAAAAATTATTCCTCACTGCATTACGTTTGTCGTTTTTGGTGCCAAACTCTAGTGACGTTTCTTCGACACTTACAGAGACTATGCTAAAGCAAACATGTGATAATATCGTACAAGAATATCAAGTATATACGTAATGTTAGCTTTTACATTTTTATTAAACGTATCTTCATTTTCTTGTTTAGTCTTAAACAGCTCATTCAAGAAAAGGGAATTGATTGAAAGTTTGAATGTACTTGCAGGGACTCATGTATCTATTGGATAATAATTAAGTAGATATTGTTACGCCGAGCGACACTCTGCCTAGACCAGGCCACATACCGCAGCAAGATGCCAACCAGATGTCCGCAGATCCTTCCTGCGTACCCTCAATAGCCTCAAGTACCGTCATCGTCGTCGAGCTTCACTGATTTTTCATGTTTCAAACAGTCAACATGCCTTTGACCGGGTTTACACCCTTAGATCAGTCACTTACTTAACTCATACATACGCACCAGCGTAACTATCTTCATTACAAAGTTGTTGGAACAAACTGTGATTTGTAACTCATCAGTGTACAAAGTTGTGGGAAATATAAATTTAATCGCAGTGTTATACTACATCAACCACCCCTATTATCCTAACCGAAATAAGGGGATCGAACTATTCGTGGTGTCGATTATTACAATCGTAACGGGAATTTACGACTCCCGTTGACGCGTTTTCTCGCGACCGCGTCTCCCCGCGATAGCTCGAAAATATAGATATAGTTTTCTAAATTTTATAATTTTCAATTTCATTCTTTTTAAGCAACTAATTCATAAAATAGCTGACGTTTTTGATGCACTATTGTTGAGGCTATTAGATGTATAAAGAGAAAAAACACGTGGATAAAGTGTAAGGTACAAAATATATGTCGGAGATGAAAGAACACCGGAACCCCTCCTTGGATTCGCGGGAATACCGTAACGTTGTAACTTAGATTAAACAAATGTCACTCCGATTGTTCGAGATTTATGATCGTGAGCTTGGGCTCGAGGCGACAATCAGTCGCCGAACGTAGCCGCGGTCAAGGGATGAATGCTTTGTCTAACAAAGGCACGAGGCAACTCTATAACTCTCCTTAAAAGAAATACTTGGGACAGGGCACGACGGTAAGCGCTTCGACGATTTCCGTCCCGTGACCCGCCACACGCAGACTCTATTCTTCGAGTAAGACAATCACCAGATATTGACGCATCTTTACACCACATGTTCAGCTAGCTCGAAGACTCGCTATAAATCTTAAGATTTATTTAACGAAAGTCCTTCAAACCGACAAATAGTCTTTGTTCCAACTACGGGAACTTGGAGAAATCTGTTTTCCTCACGTACGACGTTACCCGATAGCAACTTTCTCTCAAGGGCAGCTGGCACCCTTCCCTAACCACCAACATGGAAATTGACCAATTAACAGTAACGTCAATTTCCCTCACTTTCCGAACGAAGACTTTTCTCCGCGAATCCGATGACCTCGTGCCCTTAGACACACCCATCATAGTTTTCTTCGACAGCGTCACCGCGACGGAGAGTCACTCTCTAGTGCGATCTCATCAGTAATCGACCTGTCTTTCGTATACGAAATAATTGCCCCCGTGCTCTAACATATAGTGTAACTTAGACGCAAACGAAGGGTAAAGTCCAGTATCCGTTGACCGCGGAAACGTTTCCGGAGCCGAGACCATTGTCATAGTGCCGCGAATATCGAAATCTTGCGATTATCTATCGACGCTGTAAATCTCCCTAATTTGTGTCAATGAACTCAACCATTGTTACACCGCACCTATGGCTAATTCCAACGAAGATTCACCGAACACCCCCACCCCCAATCCTGACGTGCATCCGACATATAAATAAATTTACCATTTGATAAAATACAAAATGGATTCTAAATTATAATATTGTGTATTAAAACATTAAGTACCAGATATTAATTGCAATATATAAACAAATATTTAAAAACTAGATTTTCTTAAGTATTCTTTTAGATTCAAAACATGATGACAGGAATAACAAATATAATATAATATAATATAAATAAACAAATATTTAAAAACTAGATTTTCTTAAGTATTCTTTTAGATTCAAAACATGATGACAGAAATAGTTACACAAATGATAAGTACAAATTATTTTATTCTGGTCGCGTCTCCTCCGTGGGAGCTTCGGGCGTTGGTACTCAAGCGGAGATATTCCCATATGACAGCGTTGGATGAGGGAAGACGCGGCCTAGCAGGCGGCTCCAGACGATCTAGGAACCGCCGAGGAGGATGCGTGGAACTAGTGGCGGTCTCAGCTGATCAACGAGGCAGGCGAACATCGAGGCGTGGAGGCGGTCTTCCCAAGTTGGGAGGCATGGAGGAGCCGCCGCGCTGCCCACTGACCTTGAGTTTTCAAGATGGCGGCAAGTGGGACGGACGCGTGCACGTCGCTCCGCAGTCTATAAACGAAAAAACCGGGCAAATTAAAAAGTTCGGGCGTAAAAATTAATTTAAAGCAAAGTGGGAGTGCCGCAGAAAATGCGTAGTTAAAAAGAATTGTGGAGATCGCCGAATTCAGAGCGAAAAAAGCTAATGAAAATCGCCACGTGCGAAAGTGAGGTTAGCGGACGCGACGGACAGGGAAAAATCGAAAAATCAAATATTACGGGGCGAAAAATAATTTGACAGGCAGAGTGAGTGCTAAAAACAAAGTGCACGTAAAAAGAATAGTGGAAATTGCCGCAATAGGCGCGAAAAAAGCAAAAAAAAGTGCCGCGTGCGCGAAGCGAGGTTAGGCCACGTGGCGGACAAAAACGCGAAAACCAAAGATTTCGGGAGCGAAATATAATTTTACAGGTAGAGTGAGTGCTAAAAACAAAGTGCACGCAAACCGATTAGTGGAAATTGCCGTAACAGGCGCGAAAAAAGCAAAAAAAAGTGCCGCGTGCGCGAAGCGAGGTTAGGCCACGTGGCGGACAAAAACGCGAAAATCAAGTTTTCCGGAGCGAAATATAATTTTACAGGTAGAGTGAGTGCTAAAAACAAAGTGCACGTAACAAAATTAGTGGAAATTGTCGCAATAAGCGCGAAAAAAGCAAAAAAGTGCCGCGTGCGGGAGGATAGGTTAGCGGACGAGCGGCAGCCATCTTGGGTCGAGCGACCGAAGCGCCGCCGCCCGGGCATCTTGAGAACCAAGAGCACGTTGCTAGGCGGCAAATTCAAATTCAAATTTAAAATCAAGGATTTTTGAACCGTGAAGGGCACGCCGCCGGTCTCAGCGCGGGAGTGCTCGGGAGTGCTCGCGGGAATAAAGCGCCAATTGAAAGTCCGCGTCGGGGAATCAATACGCCGCTGGACATAGCCACCGGGAAGCGAACAGCCGCAGCAGCAGCCGCAAGACGCGGCAAGGAGCCGGTGATGCCGACGCTAGGGCAATCGTCGCCAGGCGCAGAGGCCAGAGTGGTCCTGCAGCCCCTGAGGAAACAGAAGGAAAAGAACGCGGCCACTCCAAGCCCGAGGATACCAGAGAAGACGACGAGAGCAAGCCTGGGGAGAAACAACCCCCCAAGAGATGAGGAGAAATTGGCTAGAGAGGATAAGCGGCAAGTGCCCGATATAAAGGCACAGGCCAGTGACATAGAGAAGAAGGTCACGGCGTTCTGCTTAGACTCGGCCAGAAAAATAAATAAAGAACACGCCGCATTAATCCTGCGGTATTTCAAAGAAATGAGGGGCATTGTTGACGAGCTACTGCTCCATAATAGCTACCTGACAGGCAGGCTAGAGCAGAGTGCCGGAGAGGAGAAGAACAAGGAAACGGCGATACTGAACGCCGTCAGCAAAGCAACCAGGCGGCTAGAAACAGCCGTCTTGAGAACGACGCATCAGAAACAGAGAGAGCCGACATACGCGGAGAAAGTGAAGATAACGAGCAACAAGGTCGAGCAGACGGCGGTAAAGCCGCCGAAAAATGTGGTCATAATTCGACCGGAAAGAGAAGGTGGCGAGATTCAATCGAGCGAAGAAGCACTTGACGCGGTGTTCACCCTAGTGAATCCCCGCAAGAGAGGAATCCAAGTCACGGCCGTCCGGAAAATAAAGGGGAACGGCCTAGCTGTTGAGACGACGAAGCCGGAGAGTCTAAAAGAGTTCACCGAGAACTCGAAACTAAAGGAGGTTGGACTAAAGGCAAGCACGCCGCAGCGGAGACACCCCAGGATGATCATTTACGACGTCCCGAGAGACATTCCAGAGAAGGAGATCCTGGCCTGCATGAGGAAGCAGAACCAAGAAAGACTAAATGAGGACGACGTCGCAGCCATCAAGTTCTGCTTCAGGACCGGCAGAAAGGATCAAGAGGAGACGAACTGGGTCATCGAAGTGCCCCCCCCCCCCCAGGTAAGGGAGAAACTATTGAGAGGAAAGATCTTCCTCTCATGGAACGCATGCAAAGTTAAAGACTACATAGCAATCAGCCGCTGCTACAAGTGTCAAGGATACGGACACGTGGCAAAATATTGCCGCGTTAACTATGAAATCTGCGCGCACTGCGCAGAAAGTGGGCACAGCACTAAAGAGTGCAAAGACAAGGATGGGCACGCCACCTGCGTAAACTGCAGGAAGGCAGGGAAGAAGGGCGACCACGCAGCTTCCAGCGCGAAATGCCCAATGTACACGAAAGCCCTGGAAGCAATAATAGCAAGGACGCACTATGAATAAAAAGGGACACAGTGACAGAAGAGGATTTGGGAGGAAGAGGGAAATAAGGATCCTGCAGCACAACATGCAGCGATCCAAAACAATTCCTTATGAGATCCGGACGCAAATGGACGCTGATGGTGACGACATAATATTAATCCAAGAACCATACAGCGTCGATGGGGAAATACCCGGATTCGGCACAGGAGTTGCGATCGCCTGCAGAGGGTCGAAGTACGACCCGCCAATGGCGGCCGTAGGGATAAAATCAGAGACCCTAAAGCCCCTTGAGGTCGCCGAACTCTGCACAACACACTGCTCCTGCGTGCAGATAGGCGACGGGGAAACAGAAGTGTACGCGGCAAGCCTGTACGTTCCGCCGACAGGAAACATCGAGGTCGGCGCGCAACAGTTGGAGAAGGTACTACGGTGTCTCAGAGGCAAGAGGATCATCATCGGCCTGGATGCGAACGCAAAATCACCGCTGTGGTGCAGCAGGAGCACCGACGACAGAGGCGAAGCCCTAGAGGCAGTCATAGCGCAGTACGGTCTCCATGTCCTGAATCAACCAGGACAACCCTACACGTTTGAAACTACTCAAGGGCGATCAAACATAGACGTGACGATGGCGAGCCCAGAGGCAATACTCCTCGTAAAGGGCTGGAGGATACGCGAAGATGGAACCTCCAGTGACCACCGGATACTGGAAACGCTCCTCGACTTCGGGACGAGATGCACCACAGCGCAGCTTCAGGAAAGACGCTATAACACGCGTAAGGCCAACTGGGAGGTATTTCAGAGAGTTGTCACAGAGAAAATAGAGGCACTCAAAGAAATAACCCTCCAGCAGGCAGAGGACGTCGAAAGAATGGCCGGGCAACTCCAGGCAACCCTGATAGGAGCCTGCGACACCGCCATCCCAAAGAAGAAATGGTATTACAGGTCAGTACCCTGGTGGACGCCCGAGCTCACCAGAGCAAAGAGAAACACCTACCAGGAGAGAAGAAGATATCAGGGGGCCAGGGACCCCGCAACGAGGGAGCAGGAGAAGCTGCGATATAGGTCAACACGAAAGGAGTACAAGGTCAGTGGGCAAGTAGTTTGAGCGATTAGGGTCTCGACAGTTAGGCCGGCCACGCCATTCCTGGAGTATAGCACTCATACTGGCTTCGCTGGATGTTATTTATATCCTACTTTCTGGCGTCCAATGCCCGGGGAACGGCGCGCACAGGTGGTTGGCGCGCGACTTGGAAAAACCCTGCCCTCTCCTTTCGGGTCAATGGACAAGTTGAACCTACCCTTTCGGGCGGCAGCTCGCTTAGCCGGCGCCTCGCGATGCACGCATCGCGCAGCACCGTTACCAGCGGGGGCCACGAGGAGGCGGAGCTGCCAGCATATAGCTCGGTCCCAGCAGGTTGGCTTTGCAGCCGATTGTCCCTGCACCGTCACGGCACTCATTTGCATGAGCGTCGCCTGCACTGACGGTCGCAGGTCTGATCTCCGACTCGTACTGGTTTCCTTGTCCTCTCATCCTTAGTTCTCTTTCTGTTCCCAGTGTTTTGTGTATTGTCCTGTCATGGGTCCTGTGTTTTCATGCGTGTTTTCATGCGTGTTTTTCTTCTTCGCTGTTTTGTTCTTCTTCTTCTTCGTCTCCTTCCCGCTCCTCTACTATTGGGTGTTGCCGTCTTCTTCTTCGGCGGGTCCCTCTTCGTTGGTTTCTTCCTCTTGTTCCCATCGTTGTTCGGGCACTCGCTGGGCCAGTCTTGGACCATGCCTTAGAGGCCGGCCTGCCTGCCCCTCCAGTTGCGTCGATCCTCTTTCTGGCAGTCGCCCTGGCTGCGTTGCGCCTCCCATTTCTCGTAGGGCGTTCCTTCTCTTCTCCTCCTTCGCTTGGAGTACTTTCCCTGCAAACTTGCAGAAGTGGGGGTATACGTTTTTTGTTACGTACTCCCGCTTTTCTTCCGGCCAGCGCCGATCGAGTTCTCCCAGTGCATTACGGAATTCCTGCCTTTCTTGATTGAAGATTGGGCAGTCCTCTAGGATGTGATGGGCGGTTTCTATTTCGCCGCATTCACATGTGTCCAATTCGCTGAGGTTGAATGACTTGAGCTTACCGTTGAAATCCCCGTGGCCGCTAATGAACTGTGTCATGTAGTGGTCGGGTCTCACCCAGCGGTTCTCAAGTCTGTCCTTGATGCTAGCAAAGTAGTCGAAGGTTGTCCTGTCCTTTGGCGTTGTTTGCCAGCGCTCTTGCCACCTCTCTAACGCCTCGCCGACGATGGTTATCTCGTCGGGCGCTTCGTCGTGCCTCCTCTTCTTATTGTGGAGTCTTGCCCTGATTTCGACTAGGAGGTCAATAGGAATGACTCCGGCGATAACCTGCAGTGCCTCGGTTGACGTGGTTCTGTAGGCCTTGGTCACTCGGAGGAGTGCCATCCTCTGTGACCTTATCAGCTTGCTCCTCGCTTTCCCCTTCAGTAGGTCGCTCCAGCCGGCTGCGGCGTATGTGGTTTTCGGCTCGTAGAGCCCTCTGTACAGGGTACGCATGGCCGCGTGTCCGAGTCCCCACTTCGCCTTGGCCACCCTCGCGAGGCTGTTGAAGAGTTTTTGGCACTTACCTGTTATTGCCTCCACGTGCTTGTTGACTTTTAGCCCTCCTTCGAGGTGCACTCCAAGGTATTTGATTGCCTGCTCCATCCTTACATTCCTGCCGCTAATCTTAATAATCGGTGGTCTCTCCGCGTCCAGCTTGCCTTTGACGAGCAGCATCTCCGTTTTCTGTTCCGATAACGTTAGCTTCTTCCTGGTGCACCAGGTAGGGACTCGGGTAACTACCTCCTGTCCTTTTTCCTGGAGCTCGTCCCTCGTGTTACCGGCAATTAGAATAACGATGTCGTCTGCGTACGCGATGGGTTCGCACTCAGTCGCGTTTTCCGCTAGCTCAGCCAGCAGGTCATCAAATACAAGGTTCCAGAAACTTGGTCCCAGTACCGATCCCTGCGGGCATCCTTTCGTGACGGGCTTGCTCACTGCTTCGTTTTTCCCAGCAATCTGTACGGTTCTTTCGGAGAAGTAGCTCCTTGTCAACCGGTACGGGTTGTCGGGGCATCCTCTTCTTTTGAGCTCGTGCAGCACGTTCGGCCACCAGACATTGTCAAAGGCTCCTGATATGTCGAGTGCGATTGCGAGGACGTACCTCTTCTCGCTCATTTGCTCGACCTTCTCGCGGAGCTTGGTGATCGCGTCCACCGTCGATCTTCCGGGGCGAAAGCCGTATTGTCTATCGGAGGAGAGCGCGTGATCGTGGAAGATAGGTGCCATCCTGGTGGCCATTAGCCTTTCTAGCAGCTTGCCTACAATGGAGAGCAGACAGATTGGCCTGTAGGATTTCGGGCTGCTTCTGTCCCGATCCGGTCCCTTGGGGATGGTGATAACATTTCCAACCTTCCACCGTTTGGGGAATATTCCCCAGGCGAGGCAGCCGTTCATGAGCCTTAAGAGCTCCTGGTGTATTCTTCCCCAGGCCCGTTGGATTATTTCGACCTCAATCAGGTCGGGGCCTGGGCACTTCCCCTTCCTCAGCCGTTTCACGGCGTCCCTGAGTCCCTGAGTTTTCAAGATGGCGGCAAGTGGGACGGACGCGTGCACGTCGCTCCGCAGTCTATAAACGAAAAAACCGGGCAAATTAAAAAGTTCGGGCGTAAAAATTAATTTAAAGCAAAGTGGGAGTGCCGAAGAAAATGCGTAGTTAAAAAGAATTGTGGAGATCGCCGTATTCAGAGCGAAAAAAGCTAATGAAAATCGCTACGTGCGAAAAGTGAGGTTAGCGGACGCGACGGATAGGAAAAAACCGAAAAATCAAAGATTTCGGGAGCGAAAAATAATTTGATAGGCAGAGTGCGTGCTAAAAACAAAGTGCATGCAAAAAGATTAGTGGAAATTGCCGCAATAGGCGCGAAAAAAGCAAAAAAGTGCCGCGTGGGGGAAGCGAGGTTAGGCCACGTGGCGGACAAAAACGCGAAAACCAAAGATTTCGGGAGCGAAATATAATTTTACAGGTAGAGTGAGTGCTAAAAACAAAGTGCACGCAAACAGATTAGTGGAAATTGCCGCAACAGGCGCGAAAAAAGCAAAAAAAAGTGCCGCGTGCGCGAAGCGAGTGTAGCGTAAATTACATCAGAGACCAGGACACACACACACACACCTCGGGCAGGATGGTGTCCCGGTCGGCATACTTCGCACCCGATGCACCGGCGAGAGGAACACATGGTGACCTTGGCGACAATGTATATTGGCAGAGTACCTAAGGATTCATTTATGGCCTAACGGTCCTACCATAAAATGTTCCAGAAGCGTAGCAACGGTCACGTACGTCTACAGGGTAGTGGGGGGGTAATGAGAGAACAGATGACCGAAAGTAAAAAGCTTGTAGGGACTCACTCTCGTACGGTCACGGCTAGAGTTCGGAAGTGTCTTATACTTGTATAAACGAAATAAGAATAAAGTGTTCTCCTTCCTAATAAAATTTCTCTTTATTTTTACGTGACATTTTGGCGATCCGTGCCAGGATCCATCAACTTCAAGAAAACGAAATTACGCATTTCGGGCTACGGTCAACTTTGAAGATTGAGGATCAGTGGACCACTGTAACAGAGCAGACACTTTCGACGTTTCGACAAAGGAACACCGCAACGGAACCTTTCCTACGGGTTAAACGATCAAGGTGAGCAAGCCCTGGATTCTTTTGTCAAATACAGATCGAGAACAGACAGCACAATTAGTATAACAATGGCAACGCCACGAGAAGACAAAACCGAAACTGTTAGCGCCGCTTTAACTAACAGCGGAATAGACTCAACAGTTAAAGCTTTGCTTGATGCAATGCAGAAGCAAAATGAGAGACTGACCCAACAAATGAGTATGCTTACACTGCGTATGGATGAAGTTGTAGCAAACACAAAAACGGGAAATGTATCGGAGGCCAGTTCCCTAATAACCGTAGACGAAGTAACCCACACCGCTAAAGATCAATCGGTCCTTCGAGAACCTCGCCCATTACTTCAAACACCACCTCAACCATCCTGGGAAAGGACTTTTCCTGAACAATATACGCAACCAGAGCTAAAAGCTGAGAGTGCATTAAAATGCATTCCGATATTAAACGGAAAGGATGATATAGACGTGGAGGATTTTATTCATGAAATACAAGAAGTAAGAATGATGTGTAGCGAACCAACACTATTACTAAAAATGATTAAAATAGAGAAGATTGTAGGAAAAGCCGCAATGGCAATCCGCAATATTCGTATTACCGAATTCGAATCTCTGTATGAAGCATTGAGACGTAATGTAGCTGCGCAAGTATCAGTGAGAGAACAACAGGACGAATTAAGAGGAATGAGGCAAGGATTAACTGAGAGCGTGCAAAACTATAACATCAGATTTCGAAGCGTTTTTAACAAACTCCAACACAGCATTACCAACGAGTATAGAGACGAACTAACTCGACGGGTGATGAACGAGCAACTATACATGGACTCTGTGACCGACTATGTAAGAGGCCTTCGTCCAGAAATAAGGCAGGCGCTAATGGCTAATCTCCCCCCAAATCTCATCGAAGCAGAAAGGAAAGCAATGAATATGGAAAGATACTTTCGCGAGCACAGCTCTCGCAGACAAATGACGCGACAAACAACCGCCCCGCCATTTTATCGTAACCAGGCTTCTCATCCAGTAGACAATCGCCTCGCTATTACAAGTAACACAAATAATAAAACTTCACTCACACAAAATATTCTACCAAGAACGAACAATTTTACGAAGTTTGGGAACAGACCATTAAGCGAAAGGACGCAAGCGAAATGTCCCCAAATGCAATCGATTGGGACACCTTCCAAATCAATGCCAAAATTTTCCGATACCGCCTCAAAGAAAAGCCCCTCCAGGAATAAACCACGTTCAAGAACAATCAGAATTAACAATGCTACCTCAGGAAGATTACCCACAATACTATTACAATTACCAGGACGACCAGGATTGCGATTTCTCGTTGACTCCGGGGCAGGAATCAACTTGCTTAAACAAAGATGCTACCCAGGAAAGACAACAATACCAGACACAAAGAAATTCTCCATGGGACATTCCGAATACGAATCTAATTCCAAAGTCAAATTGAATTTGTTCGACAAAAAGATAGACTTCTCTTTAATAGATGACGATTTCCCAATTATAGAAGATGGCGTATTAGGCTTACCCGGTTTGAATCAATATCGATTCGAAATCTCCAACGAAACATTGAAATTAGATAACAACACCCTTCTGCTGCAACAAGAACCAACCCTTGCACCAGGAGAAACCATTCAAAAAATTGTATACCTCGAAGGGAAGCCAACGCCAGTGTGCTTTATCAATGGTGGTAAGTCCTCAATTCAAGTTTCTAACATTATCGAAAATACAAATACCATAGATCAAATCCAAAAATTCAAATCTTCGATTCGACTATCGCACATAGAAAAACCTCTCAGAGAACCTATAGAAAAGATTCTTCTCTATTACATGGATGTATTTAATTTAGACAGCGAAACATTACCGTGTACATCTCTTGCTAAACATTCCATTACATTGAAAGAAGATAAAATCATCAACGTAAAATCCTACCGTCCTCCCGAATACCATAAAATCGAAATAAACAAACAAATGACGGAAATGTTAGACAAAAAGATTATAGAACCCTCCGACTCTCCCTATAACTCTCCCGTCTGGGTCGTCCCAAAGAAAATCGACGCGTCGGGGAAACAAAAGTGGCGAATAGTGATTGACTTTCGGAAGTTAAACGAATTAACGGACCAAGACGCATATCCATTACCCGACATTGACGATATACTATCGCAACTAGGGAACGCAAAATATTTCTCCGCTTTAGACTTATCCTCGGGATTCCACCAAATACCCATGGATGAGAATTCGAGGAAGTACACTGCATTTAGCACACCACAAGGACACTTCCACTATAACAGAATGCCATTCGGGCTCAAGAACGCACCCGCTACCTTTCAAAGAATGATGGACACCGCGTTAAGAGGTTTAATTAATAATCATTGTTTCGTCTATCTCGATGATATCATTATATTCGGGCAATCGATAGAGGAACATAATAAAAACTTAGCCATTATACTCCAAAGACTCAGGGAAGTAGGTCTAAAAGTACAACCGGATAAATGTGAATTCCTAAAACCCGAATTGGAATATTTAGGACACTTAGTGACAGCAAACGGAGTAAAACCTAACCCTGAAAAGATAGAAGCAGTAAAGAACTTCAAACTACCCAAAAATCCTACGGATGTAAAATCGTTCCTTGGGTTAGCCGGATACTATAGAAAATTTATTAGGAATTTCTCGAAAATTGCCAAACCGTTAACGGAACTAACTAAGAAAGACATACAATTCCACTGGACTGACAAAACACAACTTAGCTTCGATACATTAAAAGAAAGACTATGCCAAGCACCGGTACTAAAATACCCCGACTATACGAAAACATTTACGTTAACAACGGACGCCAGTAATGAAGGTCTAGGAGCCATCCTTTCACAAGATGGACACCCTTGTTGCTTCATTTCAAGGACATTAAACCCCCCTGAACGAAATTATACTACGACGGAAAAAGAATTATTGGCCATCGTTTGGGCAGTTAGAAGATTTAGGCAATATTTATTAGGCCGCAAATTCAAAATTCAAACAGACCACCAAGCCCTTAAATGGCTCCACAACTGCAAGGACCCCTCTAGTCGATTGATTCGATGGAGATTGAGATTAGAGGAATACGAATACGATATAGAGTACGTAAAAGGAAAGGAAAACGTAGCCGCTGACACCCTATCCAGAGTACACGCGATAACACAAACTGACGTTTTATTAAGACAATTCAGAGACTGAGAAAAATCAGAAGAAATACCAAAATTATTGAAACTAACATCTAACAAAGACAACTTTTTCCAATTAACAAAACCATATCTGGGCCCATATGACGAAACCGTATGGTTACAGAAAATATCAGACATACTTAAAACAAATAGAAAGATAGGAATAGGAGACAATAACTTAAACGCACAAGACAAAGCACACATAAAAAGATTTCTTTTATTTTTCAATGACCAACGCGACGACATAGAATTTGCTTACGAACCAATACAGAGTTTAAGCGAAGAGGAAATAGAACAAGTACTAAAAGAAAATCATGACTTGGTAGGACATCCCGGAATACAAAAGACGTACGACAGAATCCGAGGCAAATATGATATCCCACATCTAATAGACAGAATAAAAGGCAGAATAGGAACTTGCGCGACATGTCAAACATCAAAGACTACTCGGATAAGAGGAAAGGAGGAACCACAGATAACCGACACCCCGTTAGAATCTAACGACAAAATCGCTATGGATGTGATAGGCCCGTTGAAAAAGACCAAGATAGGAAACCAATACATTCTCTCTATACACGATGAACTAACCAAATATTTAATACTTGTGCCCCTAAAAACACAACAGACCCAATCAATCTGGAATGCTTTACTGAATCATTACATTTATATATTCTCCGCACCGAAACGTATATTAACTGACAGAGGACAAAGTTTCATTAGCGAGCTAATGCAACGATACGAAGAAGCATTTAAGATCAAACACATAAAAACCACCTAATTCCATCCACAATCCAACGGAAGCCTAGAACGAACACATGCTCTAATATCCGACATGTTAAAAGCTATACAAAACGATAATGAAACAGAATGGGATCAAAACCTAAATTTTGTGTGTCTAGCATATAACACTATGGTTCATGATGCCACTGGATATACCCCTTTCGAACTAACATTTGGACACAAGGCCAATCTCCCATCTACCATATCCCAAAATCCGCAAAGAACATACGCTGATGAGGTCAGCTTCAGGAAACGAGAATGGGATGCCAAGCTACTTAAAGCCAGGGAAACTCTAATGAAGAGTAAACAAAGATACCAAAGAGATCAAAGAAAAAAAATTATTAAACCTCAATCCATTTTTAGAGAAGGAGATTTGATATTAGTTCATAATGATCATAAAAAACACAAGTTAGATACTGAATGGCTAGGGCCATACACCATTGAAAAAGTAAGAACCCCTTATTACGAAATAATGGTGAATGACTCGATTAGGAAAATACATGGTAATCGTATTAAACCTTATTTTCCAGAACGGTCTTCACCTTCTCCATAAGTAGCTGTTATGCACTTTGTTTTTATTTTGTCTTGTCGATTAAGACAAAGAAGAAAACACACTTTTAGCCAATTAGCCTCCATAAAACAATCCTGAAGAAACACTGAGATTTTAGAGGACCAAAATCAATCTAAGGAGGGAGGTATGTAACGTAAATTACATCAGAGACCAGGACACACACACACACACCTCGGGCAGGATGGTGTCCCGGTCGGCATACTTCGCACCCGATGCACCGGCGAGAGGAACACATGGTGACCTTGGCGACAATGTATATTGGCAGAGTACCTAAGGATTCATTTATGGCCTAACGGTCCTACCATAAAATGTTCCAGAAGCGTAGCAACGGTCACGTACGTCTACAGGGTAGTGGGGGGGTAATGAGAGAACAGATGACCGAAAGTAAAAAGCTTGTAGGGACTCACTCTCGTACGGTCACGGCTAGAGTTCGGAAGTGTCTTATACTTGTATAAACGAAATAAGAATAAAGTGTTCTCCTTCCTAATAAAATTTCTCTTTATTTTTACGTGACATTTTGGCGATCCGTGCCAGGATCCATCAACTTCAAGAAAACGAAATTACGCATTTCGGGCTACGGTCAACTTTGAAGATTGAGGATCAGTGGACCACTGTAACAGAGCAGACACTTTCGACGTTTCGACAAAGGAACACCGCAACGGAACCTTTCCTACGGGTTAAACGATCAAGGTGAGCAAGCCCTGGATTCTTTTGTCAAATACAGATCGAGAACAGACAGCACAATTAGTATAACAATGGCAACGCCACGAGAAGACAAAACCGAAACTGTTAGCGCCGCTTTAACTAACAGCGGAATAGACTCAACAGTTAAAGCTTTGCTTGATGCAATGCAGAAGCAAAATGAGAGACTGACCCAACAAATGAGTATGCTTACACTGCGTATGGATGAAGTTGTAGCAAACACAAAAACGGGAAATGTATCGGAGGCCAGTTCCCTAATAACCGTAGACGAAGTAACCCACACCGCTAAAGATCAATCGGTCCTTCGAGAACCTCGCCCATTACTTCAAACACCACCTCAACCATCCTGGGAAAGGACTTTTCCTGAACAATATACGCAACCAGAGCTAAAAGCTGAGAGTGCATTAAAATGCATTCCGATATTAAACGGAAAGGATGATATAGACGTGGAGGATTTTATTCATGAAATACAAGAAGTAAGAATGATGTGTAGCGAACCAACACTATTACTAAAAATGATTAAAATAGAGAAGATTGTAGGAAAAGCCGCAATGGCAATCCGCAATATTCGTATTACCGAATTCGAATCTCTGTATGAAGCATTGAGACGTAATGTAGCTGCGCAAGTATCAGTGAGAGAACAACAGGACGAATTAAGAGGAATGAGGCAAGGATTAACTGAGAGCGTGCAAAACTATAACATCAGATTTCGAAGCGTTTTTAACAAACTCCAACACAGCATTACCAACGAGTATAGAGACGAACTAACTCGACGGGTGATGAACGAGCAACTATACATGGACTCTGTGACCGACTATGTAAGAGGCCTTCGTCCAGAAATAAGGCAGGCGCTAATGGCTAATCTCCCCCCAAATCTCATCGAAGCAGAAAGGAAAGCAATGAATATGGAAAGATACTTTCGCGAGCACAGCTCTCGCAGACAAATGACGCGACAAACAACCGCCCCGCCATTTTATCGTAACCAGGCTTCTCATCCAGTAGACAATCGCCTCGCTATTACAAGTAACACAAATAATAAAACTTCACTCACACAAAATATTCTACCAAGAACGAACAATTTTACGAAGTTTGGGAACAGACCATTAAGCGAAAGGACGCAAGCGAAATGTCCCCAAATGCAATCGATTGGGACACCTTCCAAATCAATGCCAAAATTTTCCGATACCGCCTCAAAGAAAAGCCCCTCCAGGAATAAACCACGTTCAGGAACAATCAGAATTAACAATGCTACCTCAGGAAGATTACCCACAATACTATTACAATTACCAGGACAACCAGGATTGCGATTTCTCGTTGACTCCGGGGCAGGAATCAACTTGCTTAAACAAAGATGCTACCCAGGAAAGACAACAATACCAGACACAAAGAAATTCTCCATGGGACATTCCGAATACGAATCTAATTCCAAAGTCAAATTGAATTTGTTCGACAAAAAGATAGACTTCTCTTTAATAGATGACGATTTCCCAATTATAGAAGATGGCGTATTAGGCTTACCCGGTTTGAATCAATATCGATTCGAAATCTCCAACGAAACATTGAAATTAGATAACAACACCCTTCTGCTGCAACAAGAACCAACCCTTGCACCAGGAGAAACCATTCAAAAAATTGTATACCTCGAAGGGAAGCCAACGCCAGTGTGCTTTATCAATGGTGGTAAGTCCTCAATTCAAGTTTCTAACATTATCGAAAATACAAATACCATAGATCAAATCCAAAAATTCAAATCTTCGATTCGACTATCGCACATAGAAAAACCTCTCAGAGAACCTATAGAAAAGATTCTTCTCTATTACATGGATGTATTTAATTTAGACAGCGAAACATTACCGTGTACATCTCTTGCTAAACATTCCATTACATTGAAAGAAGATAAAATCATCAACGTAAAATCCTACCGTCCTCCCGAATACCATAAAATCGAAATAAACAAACAAATGACGGAAATGTTAGACAAAAAGATTATAGAACCCTCCGACTCTCCCTATAACTCTCCCGTCTGGGTCGTCCCAAAGAAAATCGACGCGTCGGGGAAACAAAAGTGGCGAATAGTGATTGACTTTCGGAAGTTAAACGAATTAACGGACCAAGACGCATATCCATTACCCGACATTGACGATATACTATCGCAACTAGGGAACGCAAAATATTTCTCCGCTTTAGACTTATCCTCGGGATTCCACCAAATACCCATGGATGAGAATTCGAGGAAGTACACTGCATTTAGCACACCACAAGGACACTTCCACTATAACAGAATGCCATTCGGGCTCAAGAACGCACCCGCTACCTTTCAAAGAATGATGGACACCGCGTTAAGAGGTTTAATTAATAATCATTGTTTCGTCTATCTCGATGATATCATTATATTCGGGCAATCGATAGAGGAACATAATAAAAACTTAGCCATTATACTCCAAAGACTCAGGGAAGTAGGTCTAAAAGTACAACCGGATAAATGTGAATTCCTAAAACCCGAATTGGAATATTTAGGACACTTAGTGACAGCAAACGGAGTAAAACCTAACCCTGAAAAGATAGAAGCAGTAAAGAACTTCAAACTACCCAAAAATCCTACGGATGTAAAATCGTTCCTTGGGTTAGCCGGATACTATAGAAAATTTATTAGGAATTTCTCGAAAATTGCCAAACCGTTAACGGAACTAACTAAGAAAGACATACAATTCCACTGGACTGACAAAACACAACTTAGCTTCGATACATTAAAAGAAAGACTATGCCAAGCACCGGTACTAAAATACCCCGACTATACGAAAACATTTACGTTAACAACGGACGCCAGTAATGAAGGTCTAGGAGCCATCCTTTCACAAGATGGACACCCTTGTTGCTTCATTTCAAGGACATTAAACCCCCCTGAACGAAATTATACTACGACGGAAAAAGAATTATTGGCCATCGTTTGGGCAGTTAGAAGATTTAGGCAATATTTATTAGGCCGCAAATTCAAAATTCAAACAGACCACCAAGCCCTTAAATGGCTGCACAACTGCAAGGACCCCTCTAGTCGATTGATTCGATGGAGATTGAGATTAGAGGAATACGAATACGATATAGAGTACGTAAAAGGAAAGGAAAACGTAGCCGCTGACACCCTATCCAGAGTACACGCGATAACACAAACTGACGTTTTATTAAGACAATTCAGAGACTGGGAAAAATCAGAAGAAATACCAAAATTATTGAAACTAACATCTAACAAAGACAACTTTTTCCAATTAACAAAACCATATCTGGGCCCATATGACGAAACCGTATGGTTACAGAAAATATCAGACATACTTAAAACAAATAGAAAGATAGGAATAGGAGACAATAACTTAAACGCACAAGACAAAGCACACATAAAAAGATTTCTTTTATTTTTCAATGACCAACGCGACGACATAGAATTTGCTTACGAACCAATACAGAGTTTAAGCGAAGAGGAAATAGAACAAGTACTAAAAGAAAATCATGACTTGGTAGGACATCCCGGAATACAAAAGACGTACGACAGAATCCGAGGCAAATATGATATCCCACATCTAATAGACAGAATAAAAGGCAGAATAGGAACCTGCGCGACATGTCAAACATCAAAGACTACTCGGA
Organism: Bombus terrestris; assembly: GCF_910591885.1. NCBI lineage: Eukaryota > Metazoa > Arthropoda > Insecta > Hymenoptera > Apidae > Bombus > Bombus terrestris. Next base: position 10,027,632 of record NC_063276.1, on the reverse strand, counting down.
TAAGAGGAAAGGAGGAACCACAGATAACCGACACCCCGTTAGAATCTAACGACAAAATCGCTATGGATGTGATAGGCCCGTTGAAAAAGACCAAGATAGGAAACCAATACATTCTCTCTATACACGATGAACTAACCAAATATTTAATACTTGTGCCCCTAAAAACACAACAGACCCAATCAATCTGGAATGCTTTACTGAATCATTACATTTATATATTCTCCGCACCGAAACGTATATTAACTGACAGAGGACAAAGTTTCATTAGCGAGCTAATGCAACGATACGAAGAAGCATTTAAGATCAAACACATAAAAACCACCTAATTCCATCCACAATCCAACGGAAGCCTAGAACGAACACATGCTCTAATATCCGACATGTTAAAAGCTATACAAAACGATAATGAAACAGAATGGGATCAAAACCTAAATTTTGTGTGTCTAGCATATAACACTATGGTTCATGATGCCACTGGATATACCCCTTTCGAACTAACATTTGGACACAAGGCCAATCTCCCATCTACCATATCCCAAAATCCGCAAAGAACATACGCTGATGAGGTCAGCTTCAGGAAACGAGAATGGGATGCCAAGCTACTTAAAGCCAGGGAAACTCTAATGAAGAGTAAACAAAGATACCAAAGAGATCAAAGAAAAAAAATTATTAAACCTCAATCCATTTTTAGAGAAGGAGATTTGATATTAGTTCATAATGATCATAAAAAACACAAGTTAGATACTGAATGGCTAGGGCCATACACCATTGAAAAAGTAAAAACCCCTTATTACGAAATAATGGTGAATGACTCGATTAGGAAAATACATGGTAATCGTATTAAACCTTATTTTCCAGAACGGTCTTCACCTTCTCCATAAGTAGCTGTTATGCACTTTGTTTTTATTTTGTCTTGTCGATTAAGACAAAGAAGAAAACACACTTTTAGCCAATTAGCCTCCATAAAACAATCCTGAAGAAACACTGAGATTTTAGAGGACCAAAATCAATCTAAGGAGGGAGGTATGTAACGTAAATTACATCAGAGACCAGGACACACACACACACACCTCGGGCAGGATGGTGTCCCGGTCGGCATACTTCGCACCCGATGCACCGGCGAGAGGAACACATGGTGACCTTGGCGACAATGTATATTGGCAGAGTACCTAAGGATTCATTTATGGCCTAACGGTCCTACCATAAAATGTTCCAGAAGCGTAGCAACGGTCACGTACGTCTACAGGGTAGTGGGGGGGTAATGAGAGAACAGATGACCGAAAGTAAAAAGCTTGTAGGGACTCACTCTCGTACGGTCACGGCTAGAGTTCGGAAGTGTCTTATACTTGTATAAACGAAATAAGAATAAAGTGTTCTCCTTCCTAATAAAATTTCTCTTTATTTTTACGTGACATTTTGGCGATCCGTGCCAGGATCCATCAACTTCAAGAAAACGAAATTACGCATTTCGGGCTACGGTCAACTTTGAAGATTGAGGATCAGTGGACCACTGTAACAGAGCAGACACTTTCGACGTTTCGACAAAGGAACACCGCAACGGAACCTTTCCTACGGGTTAAACGATCAAGGTGAGCAAGCCCTGGATTCTTTTGTCAAATACAGATCGAGAACAGACAGCACAATTAGTATAACAATGGCAACGCCACGAGAAGACAAAACCGAAACTGTTAGCGCCGCTTTAACTAACAGCGGAATAGACTCAACAGTTAAAGCTTTGCTTGATGCAATGCAGAAGCAAAATGAGAGACTGACCCAACAAATGAGTATGCTTACACTGCGTATGGATGAAGTTGTAGCAAACACAAAAACGGGAAATGTATCGGAGGCCAGTTCCCTAATAACCGTAGACGAAGTAACCCACACCGCTAAAGATCAATCGGTCCTTCGAGAACCTCGCCCATTACTTCAAACACCACCTCAACCATCCTGGGAAAGGACTTTTCCTGAACAATATACGCAACCAGAGCTAAAAGCTGAGAGTGCATTAAAATGCATTCCGATATTAAACGGAAAGGATGATATAGACGTGGAGGATTTTATTCATGAAATACAAGAAGTAAGAATGATGTGTAGCGAACCAACACTATTACTAAAAATGATTAAAATAGAGAAGATTGTAGGAAAAGCCGCAATGGCAATCCGCAATATTCGTATTACCGAATTCGAATCTCTGTATGAAGCATTGAGACGTAATGTAGCTGCGCAAGTATCAGTGAGAGAACAACAGGACGAATTAAGAGGAATGAGGCAAGGATTAACTGAGAGCGTGCAAAACTATAACATCAGATTTCGAAGCGTTTTTAACAAACTCCAACACAGCATTACCAACGAGTATAGAGACGAACTAACTCGACGGGTGATGAACGAGCAACTATACATGGACTCTGTGACCGACTATGTAAGAGGCCTTCGTCCAGAAATAAGGCAGGCGCTAATGGCTAATCTCCCCCCAAATCTCATCGAAGCAGAAAGGAAAGCAATGAATATGGAAAGATACTTTCGCGAGCACAGCTCTCGCAGACAAATGACGCGACAAACAACCGCCCCGCCATTTTATCGTAACCAGGCTTCTCATCCAGTAGACAATCGCCTCGCTATTACAAGTAACACAAATAATAAAACTTCACTCACACAAAATATTCTACCAAGAACGAACAATTTTACGAAGTTTGGGAACAGACCATTAAGCGAAAGGACGCAAGCGAAATGTCCCCAAATGCAATCGATTGGGACACCTTCCAAATCAATGCCAAAATTTTCCGATACCGCCTCAAAGAAAAGCCCCTCCAGGAATAAACCACGTTCAGGAACAATCAGAATTAACAATGCTACCTCAGGAAGATTACCCACAATACTATTACAATTACCAGGACGACCAGGATTGCGATTTCTCGTTGACTCCGGGGCAGGAATCAACTTGCTTAAACAAAGATGCTACCCAGGAAAGACAACAATACCAGACACAAAGAAATTCTCCATGGGACATTCCGAATACGAATCTAATTCCAAAGTCAAATTGAATTTGTTCGACAAAAAGATAGACTTCTCTTTAATAGATGACGATTTCCCAATTATAGAAGATGGCGTATTAGGCTTACCCGGTTTGAATCAATATCGATTCGAAATCTCCAACGAAACATTGAAATTAGATAACAACACCCTTCTGCTGCAACAAGAACCAACCCTTGCACCAGGAGAAACCATTCAAAAAATTGTATACCTCGAAGGGAAGCCAACGCCAGTGTGCTTTATCAATGGTGGTAAGTCCTCAATTCAAGTTTCTAACATTATCGAAAATACAAATACCATAGATCAAATCCAAAAATTCAAATCTTCGATTCGACTATCGCACATAGAAAAACCTCTCAGAGAACCTATAGAAAAGATTCTTCTCTATTACATGGATGTATTTAATTTAGACAGCGAAACATTACCGTGTACATCTCTTGCTAAACATTCCATTACATTGAAAGAAGATAAAATCATCAACGTAAAATCCTACCGTCCTCCCGAATACCATAAAATCGAAATAAACAAACAAATGACGGAAATGTTAGACAAAAAGATTATAGAACCCTCCGACTCTCCCTATAACTCTCCCGTCTGGGTCGTCCCAAAGAAAATCGACGCGTCGGGGAAACAAAAGTGGCGAATAGTGATTGACTTTCGGAAGTTAAACGAATTAACGGACCAAGACGCATATCCATTACCCGACATTGACGATATACTATCGCAACTAGGGAACGCAAAATATTTCTCCGCTTTAGACTTATCCTCGGGATTCCACCAAATACCCATGGATGAGAATTCGAGGAAGTACACTGCATTTAGCACACCACAAGGACACTTCCACTATAACAGAATGCCATTCGGGCTCAAGAACGCACCCGCTACCTTTCAAAGAATGATGGACACCGCGTTAAGAGGTTTAATTAATAATCATTGTTTCGTCTATCTCGATGATATCATTATATTCGGGCAATCGATAGAGGAACATAATAAAAACTTAGCCATTATACTCCAAAGACTCAGGGAAGTAGGTCTAAAAGTACAACCGGATAAATGTGAATTCCTAAAACCCGAATTGGAATATTTAGGACACTTAGTGACAGCAAACGGAGTAAAACCTAACCCTGAAAAGATAGAAGCAGTAAAGAACTTCAAACTACCCAAAAATCCTACGGATGTAAAATCGTTCCTTGGGTTAGCCGGATACTATAGAAAATTTATTAGGAATTTCTCGAAAATTGCCAAACCGTTAACGGAACTAACTAAGAAAGACATACAATTCCACTGGACTGACAAAACACAACTTAGCTTCGATACATTAAAAGAAAGACTATGCCAAGCACCGGTACTAAAATACCCCGACTATACGAAAACATTTACGTTAACAACGGACGCCAGTAATGAAGGTCTAGGAGCCATCCTTTCACAAGATGGACACCCTTGTTGCTTCATTTCAAGGACATTAAACCCCCCTGAACGAAATTATACTACGACGGAAAAAGAATTATTGGCCATCGTTTGGGCAGTTAGAAGATTTAGGCAATATTTATTAGGCCGCAAATTCAAAATTCAAACAGACCACCAAGCCCTTAAATGGCTGCACAACTGCAAGGACCCCTCTAGTCGATTGATTCGATGGAGATTGAGATTAGAGGAATACGAATACGATATAGAGTACGTAAAAGGAAAGGAAAACGTAGCCGCTGACACCCTATCCAGAGTACACGCGATAACACAAACTGACGTTTTATTAAGACAATTCAGAGACTGGGAAAAATCAGAAGAAATACCAAAATTATTGAAACTAACATCTAACAAAGACAACTTTTTCCAATTAACAAAACCATATCTGGGCCCATATGACGAAACCGTATGGTTACAGAAAATATCAGACATACTTAAAACAAATAGAAAGATAGGAATAGGAGACAATAACTTAAACGCACAAGACAAAGCACACATAAAAAGATTTCTTTTATTTTTCAATGACCAACGCGACGACATAGAATTTGCTTACGAACCAATACAGAGTTTAAGCGAAGAGGAAATAGAACAAGTACTAAAAGAAAATCATGACTTGGTAGGACATCCCGGAATACAAAAGACGTACGACAGAATCCGAGGCAAATATGATATCCCACATCTAATAGACAGAATAAAAGGCAGAATAGGAACCTGCGCGACATGTCAAACATCAAAGACTACTCGGATAAGAGGAAAGGAGGAACCACAGATAACCGACACCCCGTTAGAATCTAACGACAAAATCGCTATGGATGTGATAGGCCCGTTGAAAAAGACCAAGATAGGAAACCAATACATTCTCTCTATACACGATGAACTAACCAAATATTTAATACTTGTGCCCCTAAAAACACAACAGACCCAATCAATCTGGAATGCTTTACTGAATCATTACATTTATATATTCTCCGCACCGAAACGTATATTAACTGACAGAGGACAAAGTTTCATTAGCGAGCTAATGCAACGATACGAAGAAGCATTTAAGATCAAACACATAAAAACCACCTAATTCCATCCACAATCCAACGGAAGCCTAGAACGAACACATGCTCTAATATCCGACATGTTAAAAGCTATACAAAACGATAATGAAACAGAATGGGATCAAAACCTAAATTTTGTGTGTCTAGCATATAACACTATGGTTCATGATGCCACTGGATATACCCCTTTCGAACTAACATTTGGACACAAGGCCAATCTCCCATCTACCATATCCCAAAATCCGCAAAGAACATACGCTGATGAGGTCAGCTTCAGGAAACGAGAATGGGATGCCAAGCTACTTAAAGCCAGGGAAACTCTAATGAAGAGTAAACAAAGATACCAAAGAGATCAAAGAAAAAAAATTATTAAACCTCAATCCATTTTTAGAGAAGGAGATTTGATATTAGTTCATAATGATCATAAAAAACACAAGTTAGATACTGAATGGCTAGGGCCATACACCATTGAAAAAGTAAGAACCCCTTATTACGAAATAATGGTGAATGACTCGATTAGGAAAATACATGGTAATCGTATTAAACCTTATTTTCCAGAACGGTCTTCACCTTCTCCATAAGTAGCTGTTATGCACTTTGTTTTTATTTTGTCTTGTCGATTAAGACAAAGAAGAAAACACACTTTTAGCCAATTAGCCTCCATAAAACAATCCTGAAGAAACACTGAGATTTTAGAGGACCAAAATCAATCTAAGGAGGGAGGTATGTAACGTAAATTACATCAGAGACCAGGACACACACACACACACCTCGGGCAGGATGGTGTCCCGGTCGGCATACTTCGCACCCGATGCACCGGCGAGAGGAACACATGGTGACCTTGGCGACAATGTATATTGGCAGAGTACCTAAGGATTCATTTATGGCCTAACGGTCCTACCATAAAATGTTCCAGAAGCGTAGCAACGGTCACGTACGTCTACAGGGTAGTGGGGGGGTAATGAGAGAACAGATGACCGAAAGTAAAAAGCTTGTAGGGACTCACTCTCGTACGGTCACGGCTAGAGTTCGGAAGTGTCTTATACTTGTATAAACGAAATAAGAATAAAGTGTTCTCCTTCCTAATAAAATTTCTCTTTATTTTTACGTGACATTTTGGCGATCCGTGCCAGGATCCATCAACTTCAAGAAAACGAAATTACGCATTTCGGGCTACGGTCAACTTTGAAGATTGAGGATCAGTGGACCACTGTAACAGAGCAGACACTTTCGACGTTTCGACAAAGGAACACCGCAACGGAACCTTTCCTACGGGTTAAACGATCAAGGTGAGCAAGCCCTGGATTCTTTTGTCAAATACAGATCGAGAACAGACAGCACAATTAGTATAACAATGGCAACGCCACGAGAAGACAAAACCGAAACTGTTAGCGCCGCTTTAACTAACAGCGGAATAGACTCAACAGTTAAAGCTTTGCTTGATGCAATGCAGAAGCAAAATGAGAGACTGACCCAACAAATGAGTATGCTTACACTGCGTATGGATGAAGTTGTAGCAAACACAAAAACGGGAAATGTATCGGAGGCCAGTTCCCTAATAACCGTAGACGAAGTAACCCACACCGCTAAAGATCAATCGGTCCTTCGAGAACCTCGCCCATTACTTCAAACACCACCTCAACCATCCTGGGAAAGGACTTTTCCTGAACAATATACGCAACCAGAGCTAAAAGCTGAGAGTGCATTAAAATGCATTCCGATATTAAACGGAAAGGATGATATAGACGTGGAGGATTTTATTCATGAAATACAAGAAGTAAGAATGATGTGTAGCGAACCAACACTATTACTAAAAATGATTAAAATAGAGAAGATTGTAGGAAAAGCCGCAATGGCAATCCGCAATATTCGTATTACCGAATTCGAATCTCTGTATGAAGCATTGAGACGTAATGTAGCTGCGCAAGTATCAGTGAGAGAACAACAGGACGAATTAAGAGGAATGAGGCAAGGATTAACTGAGAGCGTGCAAAACTATAACATCAGATTTCGAAGCGTTTTTAACAAACTCCAACACAGCATTACCAACGAGTATAGAGACGAACTAACTCGACGGGTGATGAACGAGCAACTATACATGGACTCTGTGACCGACTATGTAAGAGGCCTTCGTCCAGAAATAAGGCAGGCGCTAATGGCTAATCTCCCCCCAAATCTCATCGAAGCAGAAAGGAAAGCAATGAATATGGAAAGATACTTTCGCGAGCACAGCTCTCGCAGACAAATGACGCGACAAACAACCGCCCCGCCATTTTATCGTAACCAGGCTTCTCATCCAGTAGACAATCGCCTCGCTATTACAAGTAACACAAATAATAAAACTTCACTCACACAAAATATTCTACCAAGAACGAACAATTTTACGAAGTTTGGGAACAGACCATTAAGCGAAAGGACGCAAGCGAAATGTCCCCAAATGCAATCGATTGGGACACCTTCCAAATCAATGCCAAAATTTTCCGATACCGCCTCAAAGAAAAGCCCCTCCAGGAATAAACCACGTTCAGGAACAATCAGAATTAACAATGCTACCTCAGGAAGATTACCCACAATACTATTACAATTACCAGGACGACCAGGATTGCGATTTCTCGTTGACTCCGGGGCAGGAATCAACTTGCTTAAACAAAGATGCTACCCAGGAAAGACAACAATACCAGACACAAAGAAATTCTCCATGGGACATTCCGAATACGAATCTAATTCCAAAGTCAAATTGAATTTGTTCGACAAAAAGATAGACTTCTCTTTAATAGATGACGATTTCCCAATTATAGAAGATGGCGTATTAGGCTTACCCGGTTTGAATCAATATCGATTCGAAATCTCCAACGAAACATTGAAATTAGATAACAACACCCTTCTGCTGCAACAAGAACCAACCCTTGCACCAGGAGAAACCATTCAAAAAATTGTATACCTCGAAGGGAAGCCAACGCCAGTGTGCTTTATCAATGGTGGTAAGTCCTCAATTCAAGTTTCTAACATTATCGAAAATACAAATACCATAGATCAAATCCAAAAATTCAAATCTTCGATTCGACTATCGCACATAGAAAAACCTCTCAGAGAACCTATAGAAAAGATTCTTCTCTATTACATGGATGTATTTAATTTAGACAGCGAAACATTACCGTGTACATCTCTTGCTAAACATTCCATTACATTGAAAGAAGATAAAATCATCAACGTAAAATCCTACCGTCCTCCCGAATACCATAAAATCGAAATAAACAAACAAATGACGGAAATGTTAGACAAAAAGATTATAGAACCCTCCGACTCTCCCTATAACTCTCCCGTCTGGGTCGTCCCAAAGAAAATCGACGCGTCGGGGAAACAAAAGTGGCGAATAGTGATTGACTTTCGGAAGTTAAACGAATTAACGGACCAAGACGCATATCCATTACCCGACATTGACGATATACTATCGCAACTAGGGAACGCAAAATATTTCTCCGCTTTAGACTTATCCTCGGGATTCCACCAAATACCCATGGATGAGAATTCGAGGAAGTACACTGCATTTAGCACACCACAAGGACACTTCCACTATAACAGAATGCCATTCGGGCTCAAGAACGCACCCGCTACCTTTCAAAGAATGATGGACACCGCGTTAAGAGGTTTAATTAATAATCATTGTTTCGTCTATCTCGATGATATCATTATATTCGGGCAATCGATAGAGGAACATAATAAAAACTTAGCCATTATACTCCAAAGACTCAGGGAAGTAGGTCTAAAAGTACAACCGGATAAATGTGAATTCCTAAAACCCGAATTGGAATATTTAGGACACTTAGTGACAGCAAACGGAGTAAAACCTAACCCTGAAAAGATAGAAGCAGTAAAGAACTTCAAACTACCCAAAAATCCTACGGATGTAAAATCGTTCCTTGGGTTAGCCGGATACTATAGAAAATTTATTAGGAATTTCTCGAAAATTGCCAAACCGTTAACGGAACTAACTAAGAAAGACATACAATTCCACTGGACTGACAAAACACAACTTAGCTTCGATACATTAAAAGAAAGACTATGCCAAGCACCGGTACTAAAATACCCCGACTATACGAAAACATTTACGTTAACAACGGACGCCAGTAATGAAGGTCTAGGAGCCATCCTTTCACAAGATGGACACCCTTGTTGCTTCATTTCAAGGACATTAAACCCCCCTGAACGAAATTATACTACGACGGAAAAAGAATTATTGGCCATCGTTTGGGCAGTTAGAAGATTTAGGCAATATTTATTAGGCCGCAAATTCAAAATTCAAACAGACCACCAAGCCCTTAAATGGCTGCACAACTGCAAGGACCCCTCTAGTCGATTGATTCGATGGAGATTGAGATTAGAGGAATACGAATACGATATAGAGTACGTAAAAGGAAAGGAAAACGTAGCCGCTGACACCCTATCCAGAGTACACGCGATAACACAAACTGACGTTTTATTAAGACAATTCAGAGACTGGGAAAAATCAGAAGAAATACCAAAATTATTGAAACTAACATCTAACAAAGACAACTTTTTCCAATTAACAAAACCATATCTGGGCCCATATGACGAAACCGTATGGTTACAGAAAATATCAGACATACTTAAAACAAATAGAAAGATAGGAATAGGAGACAATAACTTAAACGCACAAGACAAAGCACACATAAAAAGATTTCTTTTATTTTTCAATGACCAACGCGACGACATAGAATTTGCTTACGAACCAATACAGAGTTTAAGCGAAGAGGAAATAGAACAAGTACTAAAAGAAAATCATGACTTGGTAGGACATCCCGGAATACAAAAGACGTACGACAGAATCCGAGGCAAATATGATATCCCACATCTAATAGACAGAATAAAAGGCAGAATAGGAACCTGCGCGACATGTCAAACATCAAAGACTACTCGGATAAGAGGAAAGGAGGAACCACAGATAACCGACACCCCGTTAGAATCTAACGACAAAATCGCTATGGATGTGATAGGCCCGTTGAAAAAGACCAAGATAGGAAACCAATACATTCTCTCTATACACGATGAACTAACCAAATATTTAATACTTGTGCCCCTAAAAACACAACAGACCCAATCAATCTGGAATGCTTTACTGAATCATTACATTTATATATTCTCCGCACCGAAACGTATATTAACTGACAGAGGACAAAGTTTCATTAGCGAGCTAATGCAACGATACGAAGAAGCATTTAAGATCAAACACATAAAAACCACCTAATTCCATCCACAATCCAACGGAAGCCTAGAACGAACACATGCTCTAATATCCGACATGTTAAAAGCTATACAAAACGATAATGAAACAGAATGGGATCAAAACCTAAATTTTGTGTGTCTAGCATATAACACTATGGTTCATGATGCCACTGGATATACCCCTTTCGAACTAACATTTGGACACAAGGCCAATCTCCCATCTACCATATCCCAAAATCCGCAAAGAACATACGCTGATGAGGTCAGCTTCAGGAAACGAGAATGGGATGCCAAGCTACTTAAAGCCAGGGAAACTCTAATGAAGAGTAAACAAAGATACCAAAGAGATCAAAGAAAAAAAATTATTAAACCTCAATCCATTTTTAGAGAAGGAGATTTGATATTAGTTCATAATGATCATAAAAAACACAAGTTAGATACTGAATGGCTAGGGCCATACACCATTGAAAAAGTAAGAACCCCTTATTACGAAATAATGGTGAATGACTCGATTAGGAAAATACATGGTAATCGTATTAAACCTTATTTTCCAGAACGGTCTTCACCTTCTCCATAAGTAGCTGTTATGCACTTTGTTTTTATTTTGTCTTGTCGATTAAGACAAAGAAGAAAACACACTTTTAGCCAATTAGCCTCCATAAAACAATCCTGAAGAAACACTGAGATTTTAGAGGACCAAAATCAATCTAAGGAGGGAGGTATGTAACGTAAATTACATCAGAGACCAGGACACACACACACACACCTCGGGCAGGATGGTGTCCCGGTCGGCATACTTCGCACCCGATGCACCGGCGAGAGGAACACATGGTGACCTTGGCGACAATGTATATTGGCAGAGTACCTAAGGATTCATTTATGGCCTAACGGTCCTACCATAAAATGTTCCAGAAGCGTAGCAACGGTCACGTACGTCTACAGGGTAGTGGGGGGGTAATGAGAGAACAGATGACCGAAAGTAAAAAGCTTGTAGGGACTCACTCTCGTACGGTCACGGCTAGAGTTCGGAAGTGTCTTATACTTGTATAAACGAAATAAGAATAAAGTGTTCTCCTTCCTAATAAAATTTCTCTTTATTTTTACGTGACATTTTGGCGATCCGTGCCAGGATCCATCAACTTCAAGAAAACGAAATTACGCATTTCGGGCTACGGTCAACTTTGAAGATTGAGGATCAGTGGACCACTGTAACAGAGCAGACACTTTCGACGTTTCGACAAAGGAACACCGCAACGGAACCTTTCCTACGGGTTAAACGATCAAGGTGAGCAAGCCCTGGATTCTTTTGTCAAATACAGATCGAGAACAGACAGCACAATTAGTATAACAATGGCAACGCCACGAGAAGACAAAACCGAAACTGTTAGCGCCGCTTTAACTAACAGCGGAATAGACTCAACAGTTAAAGCTTTGCTTGATGCAATGCAGAAGCAAAATGAGAGACTGACCCAACAAATGAGTATGCTTACACTGCGTATGGATGAAGTTGTAGCAAACACAAAAACGGGAAATGTATCGGAGGCCAGTTCCCTAATAACCGTAGACGAAGTAACCCACACCGCTAAAGATCAATCGGTCCTTCGAGAACCTCGCCCATTACTTCAAACACCACCTCAACCATCCTGGGAAAGGACTTTTCCTGAACAATATACGCAACCAGAGCTAAAAGCTGAGAGTGCATTAAAATGCATTCCGATATTAAACGGAAAGGATGATATAGACGTGGAGGATTTTATTCATGAAATACAAGAAGTAAGAATGATGTGTAGCGAACCAACACTATTACTAAAAATGATTAAAATAGAGAAGATTGTAGGAAAAGCCGCAATGGCAATCCGCAATATTCGTATTACCGAATTCGAATCTCTGTATGAAGCATTGAGACGTAATGTAGCTGCGCAAGTATCAGTGAGAGAACAACAGGACGAATTAAGAGGAATGAGGCAAGGATTAACTGAGAGCGTGCAAAACTATAACATCAGATTTCGAAGCGTTTTTAACAAACTCCAACACAGCATTACCAACGAGTATAGAGACGAACTAACTCGACGGGTGATGAACGAGCAACTATACATGGACTCTGTGACCGACTATGTAAGAGGCCTTCGTCCAGAAATAAGGCAGGCGCTAATGGCTAATCTCCCCCCAAATCTCATCGAAGCAGAAAGGAAAGCAATGAATATGGAAAGATACTTTCGCGAGCACAGCTCTCGCAGACAAATGACGCGACAAACAACCGCCCCGCCATTTTATCGTAACCAGGCTTCTCATCCAGTAGACAATCGCCTCGCTATTACAAGTAACACAAATAATAAAACTTCACTCACACAAAATATTCTACCAAGAACGAACAATTTTACGAAGTTTGGGAACAGACCATTAAGCGAAAGGACGCAAGCGAAATGTCCCCAAATGCAATCGATTGGGACACCTTCCAAATCAATGCCAAAATTTTCCGATACCGCCTCAAAGAAAAGCCCCTCCAGGAATAAACCACGTTCAGGAACAATCAGAATTAACAATGCTACCTCAGGAAGATTACCCACAATACTATTACAATTACCAGGACGACCAGGATTGCGATTTCTCGTTGACTCCGGGGCAGGAATCAACTTGCTTAAACAAAGATGCTACCCAGGAAAGACAACAATACCAGACACAAAGAAATTCTCCATGGGACATTCCGAATACGAATCTAATTCCAAAGTCAAATTGAATTTGTTCGACAAAAAGATAGACTTCTCTTTAATAGATGACGATTTCCCAATTATAGAAGATGGCGTATTAGGCTTACCCGGTTTGAATCAATATCGATTCGAAATCTCCAACGAAACATTGAAATTAGATAACAACACCCTTCTGCTGCAACAAGAACCAACCCTTGCACCAGGAGAAACCATTCAAAAAATTGTATACCTCGAAGGGAAGCCAACGCCAGTGTGCTTTATCAATGGTGGTAAGTCCTCAATTCAAGTTTCTAACATTATCGAAAATACAAATACCATAGATCAAATCCAAAAATTCAAATCTTCGATTCGACTATCGCACATAGAAAAACCTCTCAGAGAACCTATAGAAAAGATTCTTCTCTATTACATGGATGTATTTAATTTAGACAGCGAAACATTACCGTGTACATCTCTTGCTAAACATTCCATTACATTGAAAGAAGATAAAATCATCAACGTAAAATCCTACCGTCCTCCCGAATACCATAAAATCGAAATAAACAAACAAATGACGGAAATGTTAGACAAAAAGATTATAGAACCCTCCGACTCTCCCTATAACTCTCCCGTCTGGGTCGTCCCAAAGAAAATCGACGCGTCGGGGAAACAAAAGTGGCGAATAGTGATTGACTTTCGGAAGTTAAACGAATTAACGGACCAAGACGCATATCCATTACCCGACATTGACGATATACTATCGCAACTAGGGAACGCAAAATATTTCTCCGCTTTAGACTTATCCTCGGGATTCCACCAAATACCCATGGATGAGAATTCGAGGAAGTACACTGCATTTAGCACACCACAAGGACACTTCCACTATAACAGAATGCCATTCGGGCTCAAGAACGCACCCGCTACCTTTCAAAGAATGATGGACACCGCGTTAAGAGGTTTAATTAATAATCATTGTTTCGTCTATCTCGATGATATCATTATATTCGGGCAATCGATAGAGGAACATAATAAAAACTTAGCCATTATACTCCAAAGACTCAGGGAAGTAGGTCTAAAAGTACAACCGGATAAATGTGAATTCCTAAAACCCGAATTGGAATATTTAGGACACTTAGTGACAGCAAACGGAGTAAAACCTAACCCTGAAAAGATAGAAGCAGTAAAGAACTTCAAACTACCCAAAAATCCTACGGATGTAAAATCGTTCCTTGGGTTAGCCGGATACTATAGAAAATTTATTAGGAATTTCTCGAAAATTGCCAAACCGTTAACGGAACTAACTAAGAAAGACATACAATTCCACTGGACTGACAAAACACAACTTAGCTTCGATACATTAAAAGAAAGACTATGCCAAGCACCGGTACTAAAATACCCCGACTATACGAAAACATTTACGTTAACAACGGACGCCAGTAATGAAGGTCTAGGAGCCATCCTTTCACAAGATGGACACCCTTGTTGCTTCATTTCAAGGACATTAAACCCCCCTGAACGAAATTATACTACGACGGAAAAAGAATTATTGGCCATCGTTTGGGCAGTTAGAAGATTTAGGCAATATTTATTAGGCCGCAAATTCAAAATTCAAACAGACCACCAAGCCCTTAAATGGCTGCACAACTGCAAGGACCCCTCTAGTCGATTGATTCGATGGAGATTGAGATTAGAGGAATACGAATACGATATAGAGTACGTAAAAGGAAAGGAAAACGTAGCCGCTGACACCCTATCCAGAGTACACGCGATAACACAAACTGACGTTTTATTAAGACAATTCAGAGACTGGGAAAAATCAGAAGAAATACCAAAATTATTGAAACTAACATCTAACAAAGACAACTTTTTCCAATTAACAAAACCATATCTGGGCCCATATGACGAAACCGTATGGTTACAGAAAATATCAGACATACTTAAAACAAATAGAAAGATAGGAATAGGAGACAATAACTTAAACGCACAAGACAAAGCACACATAAAAAGATTTCTTTTATTTTTCAATGACCAACGCGACGACATAGAATTTGCTTACGAACCAATACAGAGTTTAAGCGAAGAGGAAATAGAACAAGTACTAAAAGAAAATCATGACTTGGTAGGACATCCCGGAATACAAAAGACGTACGACAGAATCCGAGGCAAATATGATATCCCACATCTAATAGACAGAATAAAAGGCAGAATAGGAACCTGCGCGACATGTCAAACATCAAAGACTACTCGGATAAGAGGAAAGGAGGAACCACAGATAACCGACACCCCGTTAGAATCTAACGACAAAATCGCTATGGATGTGATAGGCCCGTTGAAAAAGACCAAGATAGGAAACCAATACATTCTCTCTATACACGATGAACTAACCAAATATTTAATACTTGTGCCCCTAAAAACACAACAGACCCAATCAATCTGGAATGCTTTACTGAATCATTACATTTATATATTCTCCGCACCGAAACGTATATTAACTGACAGAGGACAAAGTTTCATTAGCGAGCTAATGCAACGATACGAAGAAGCATTTAAGATCAAACACATAAAAACCACCTAATTCCATCCACAATCCAACGGAAGCCTAGAACGAACACATGCTCTAATATCCGACATGTTAAAAGCTATACAAAACGATAATGAAACAGAATGGGATCAAAACCTAAATTTTGTGTGTCTAGCATATAACACTATGGTTCATGATGCCACTGGATATACCCCTTTCGAACTAACATTTGGACACAAGGCCAATCTCCCATCTACCATATCCCAAAATCCGCAAAGAACATACGCTGATGAGGTCAGCTTCAGGAAACGAGAATGGGATGCCAAGCTACTTAAAGCCAGGGAAACTCTAATGAAGAGTAAACAAAGATACCAAAGAGATCAAAGAAAAAAAATTATTAAACCTCAATCCATTTTTAGAGAAGGAGATTTGATATTAGTTCATAATGATCATAAAAAACACAAGTTAGATACTGAATGGCTAGGGCCATACACCATTGAAAAAGTAAGAACCCCTTATTACGAAATAATGGTGAATGACTCGATTAGGAAAATACATGGTAATCGTATTAAACCTTATTTTCCAGAACGGTCTTCACCTTCTCCATAAGTAGCTGTTATGCACTTTGTTTTTATTTTGTCTTGTCGATTAAGACAAAGAAGAAAACACACTTTTAGCCAATTAGCCTCCATAAAACAATCCTGAAGAAACACTGAGATTTTAGAGGACCAAAATCAATCTAAGGAGGGAGGTATGTAACGTAAATTACATCAGAGACCAGGACACACACACACACACCTCGGGCAGGATGGTGTCCCGGTCGGCATACTTCGCACCCGATGCACCGGCGAGAGGAACACATGGTGACCTTGGCGACAATGTATATTGGCAGAGTACCTAAGGATTCATTTATGGCCTAACGGTCCTACCATAAAATGTTCCAGAAGCGTAGCAACGGTCACGTACGTCTACAGGGTAGTGGGGGGGTAATGAGAGAACAGATGACCGAAAGTAAAAAGCTTGTAGGGACTCACTCTCGTACGGTCACGGCTAGAGTTCGGAAGTGTCTTATACTTGTATAAACGAAATAAGAATAAAGTGTTCTCCTTCCTAATAAAATTTCTCTTTATTTTTACGTGACATTTTGGCGATCCGTGCCAGGATCCATCAACTTCAAGAAAACGAAATTACGCATTTCGGGCTACGGTCAACTTTGAAGATTGAGGATCAGTGGACCACTGTAACAGAGCAGACACTTTCGACGTTTCGACAAAGGAACACCGCAACGGAACCTTTCCTACGGGTTAAACGATCAAGGTGAGCAAGCCCTGGATTCTTTTGTCAAATACAGATCGAGAACAGACAGCACAATTAGTATAACAATGGCAACGCCACGAGAAGACAAAACCGAAACTGTTAGCGCCGCTTTAACTAACAGCGGAATAGACTCAACAGTTAAAGCTTTGCTTGATGCAATGCAGAAGCAAAATGAGAGACTGACCCAACAAATGAGTATGCTTACACTGCGTATGGATGAAGTTGTAGCAAACACAAAAACGGGAAATGTATCGGAGGCCAGTTCCCTAATAACCGTAGACGAAGTAACCCACACCGCTAAAGATCAATCGGTCCTTCGAGAACCTCGCCCATTACTTCAAACACCACCTCAACCATCCTGGGAAAGGACTTTTCCTGAACAATATACGCAACCAGAGCTAAAAGCTGAGAGTGCATTAAAATGCATTCCGATATTAAACGGAAAGGATGATATAGACGTGGAGGATTTTATTCATGAAATACAAGAAGTAAGAATGATGTGTAGCGAACCAACACTATTACTAAAAATGATTAAAATAGAGAAGATTGTAGGAAAAGCCGCAATGGCAATCCGCAATATTCGTATTACCGAATTCGAATCTCTGTATGAAGCATTGAGACGTAATGTAGCTGCGCAAGTATCAGTGAGAGAACAACAGGACGAATTAAGAGGAATGAGGCAAGGATTAACTGAGAGCGTGCAAAACTATAACATCAGATTTCGAAGCGTTTTTAACAAACTCCAACACAGCATTACCAACGAGTATAGAGACGAACTAACTCGACGGGTGATGAACGAGCAACTATACATGGACTCTGTGACCGACTATGTAAGAGGCCTTCGTCCAGAAATAAGGCAGGCGCTAATGGCTAATCTCCCCCCAAATCTCATCGAAGCAGAAAGGAAAGCAATGAATATGGAAAGATACTTTCGCGAGCACAGCTCTCGCAGACAAATGACGCGACAAACAACCGCCCCGCCATTTTATCGTAACCAGGCTTCTCATCCAGTAGACAATCGCCTCGCTATTACAAGTAACACAAATAATAAAACTTCACTCACACAAAATATTCTACCAAGAACGAACAATTTTACGAAGTTTGGGAACAGACCATTAAGCGAAAGGACGCAAGCGAAATGTCCCCAAATGCAATCGATTGGGACACCTTCCAAATCAATGCCAAAATTTTCCGATACCGCCTCAAAGAAAAGCCCCTCCAGGAATAAACCACGTTCAGGAACAATCAGAATTAACAATGCTACCTCAGGAAGATTACCCACAATACTATTACAATTACCAGGACGACCAGGATTGCGATTTCTCGTTGACTCCGGGGCAGGAATCAACTTGCTTAAACAAAGATGCTACCCAGGAAAGACAACAATACCAGACACAAAGAAATTCTCCATGGGACATTCCGAATACGAATCTAATTCCAAAGTCAAATTGAATTTGTTCGACAAAAAGATAGACTTCTCTTTAATAGATGACGATTTCCCAATTATAGAAGATGGCGTATTAGGCTTACCCGGTTTGAATCAATATCGATTCGAAATCTCCAACGAAACATTGAAATTAGATAACAACACCCTTCTGCTGCAACAAGAACCAACCCTTGCACCAGGAGAAACCATTCAAAAAATTGTATACCTCGAAGGGAAGCCAACGCCAGTGTGCTTTATCAATGGTGGTAAGTCCTCAATTCAAGTTTCTAACATTATCGAAAATACAAATACCATAGATCAAATCCAAAAATTCAAATCTTCGATTCGACTATCGCACATAGAAAAACCTCTCAGAGAACCTATAGAAAAGATTCTTCTCTATTACATGGATGTATTTAATTTAGACAGCGAAACATTACCGTGTACATCTCTTGCTAAACATTCCATTACATTGAAAGAAGATAAAATCATCAACGTAAAATCCTACCGTCCTCCCGAATACCATAAAATCGAAATAAACAAACAAATGACGGAAATGTTAGACAAAAAGATTATAGAACCCTCCGACTCTCCCTATAACTCTCCCGTCTGGGTCGTCCCAAAGAAAATCGACGCGTCGGGGAAACAAAAGTGGCGAATAGTGATTGACTTTCGGAAGTTAAACGAATTAACGGACCAAGACGCATATCCATTACCCGACATTGACGATATACTATCGCAACTAGGGAACGCAAAATATTTCTCCGCTTTAGACTTATCCTCGGGATTCCACCAAATACCCATGGATGAGAATTCGAGGAAGTACACTGCATTTAGCACACCACAAGGACACTTCCACTATAACAGAATGCCATTCGGGCTCAAGAACGCACCCGCTACCTTTCAAAGAATGATGGACACCGCGTTAAGAGGTTTAATTAATAATCATTGTTTCGTCTATCTCGATGATATCATTATATTCGGGCAATCGATAGAGGAACATAATAAAAACTTAGCCATTATACTCCAAAGACTCAGGGAAGTAGGTCTAAAAGTACAACCGGATAAATGTGAATTCCTAAAACCCGAATTGGAATATTTAGGACACTTAGTGACAGCAAACGGAGTAAAACCTAACCCTGAAAAGATAGAAGCAGTAAAGAACTTCAAACTACCCAAAAATCCTACGGATGTAAAATCGTTCCTTGGGTTAGCCGGATACTATAGAAAATTTATTAGGAATTTCTCGAAAATTGCCAAACCGTTAACGGAACTAACTAAGAAAGACATACAATTCCACTGGACTGACAAAACACAACTTAGCTTCGATACATTAAAAGAAAGACTATGCCAAGCACCGGTACTAAAATACCCCGACTATACGAAAACATTTACGTTAACAACGGACGCCAGTAATGAAGGTCTAGGAGCCATCCTTTCACAAGATGGACACCCTTGTTGCTTCATTTCAAGGACATTAAACCCCCCTGAACGAAATTATACTACGACGGAAAAAGAATTATTGGCCATCGTTTGGGCAGTTAGAAGATTTAGGCAATATTTATTAGGCCGCAAATTCAAAATTCAAACAGACCACCAAGCCCTTAAATGGCTGCACAACTGCAAGGACCCCTCTAGTCGATTGATTCGATGGAGATTGAGATTAGAGGAATACGAATACGATATAGAGTACGTAAAAGGAAAGGAAAACGTAGCCGCTGACACCCTATCCAGAGTACACGCGATAACACAAACTGACGTTTTATTAAGACAATTCAGAGACTGGGAAAAATCAGAAGAAATACCAAAATTATTGAAACTAACATCTAACAAAGACAACTTTTTCCAATTAACAAAACCATATCTGGGCCCATATGACGAAACCGTATGGTTACAGAAAATATCAGACATACTTAAAACAAATAGAAAGATAGGAATAGGAGACAATAACTTAAACGCACAAGACAAAGCACACATAAAAAGATTTCTTTTATTTTTCAATGACCAACGCGACGACATAGAATTTGCTTACGAACCAATACAGAGTTTAAGCGAAGAGGAAATAGAACAAGTACTAAAAGAAAATCATGACTTGGTAGGACATCCCGGAATACAAAAGACGTACGACAGAATCCGAGGCAAATATGATATCCCACATCTAATAGACAGAATAAAAGGCAGAATAGGAACCTGCGCGACATGTCAAACATCAAAGACTACTCGGATAAGAGGAAAGGAGGAACCACAGATAACCGACACCCCGTTAGAATCTAACGACAAAATCGCTATGGATGTGATAGGCCCGTTGAAAAAGACCAAGATAGGAAACCAATACATTCTCTCTATACACGATGAACTAACCAAATATTTAATACTTGTGCCCCTAAAAACACAACAGACCCAATCAATCTGGAATGCTTTACTGAATCATTACATTTATATATTCTCCGCACCGAAACGTATATTAACTGACAGAGGACAAAGTTTCATTAGCGAGCTAATGCAACGATACGAAGAAGCATTTAAGATCAAACACATAAAAACCACCTAATTCCATCCACAATCCAACGGAAGCCTAGAACGAACACATGCTCTAATATCCGACATGTTAAAAGCTATACAAAACGATAATGAAACAGAATGGGATCAAAACCTAAATTTTGTGTGTCTAGCATATAACACTATGGTTCATGATGCCACTGGATATACCCCTTTCGAACTAACATTTGGACACAAGGCCAATCTCCCATCTACCATATCCCAAAATCCGCAAAGAACATACGCTGATGAGGTCAGCTTCAGGAAACGAGAATGGGATGCCAAGCTACTTAAAGCCAGGGAAACTCTAATGAAGAGTAAACAAAGATACCAAAGAGATCAAAGAAAAAAAATTATTAAACCTCAATCCATTTTTAGAGAAGGAGATTTGATATTAGTTCATAATGATCATAAAAAACACAAGTTAGATACTGAATGGCTAGGGCCATACACCATTGAAAAAGTAAAAACCCCTTATTACGAAATAATGGTGAATGACTCGATTAGGAAAATACATGGTAATCGTATTAAACCTTATTTTCCAGAACGGTCTTCACCTTCTCCATAAGTAGCTGTTATGCACTTTGTTTTTATTTTGTCTTGTCGATTAAGACAAAGAAGAAAACACACTTTTAGCCAATTAGCCTCCATAAAACAATCCTGAAGAAACACTGAGATTTTAGAGGACCAAAATCAATCTAAGGAGGGAGGTATGTAACGTAAATTACATCAGAGACCAGGACACACACACACACACCTCGGGCAGGATGGTGTCCCGGTCGGCATACTTCGCACCCGATGCACCGGCGAGAGGAACACATGGTGACCTTGGCGACAATGTATATTGGCAGAGTACCTAAGGATTCATTTATGGCCTAACGGTCCTACCATAAAATGTTCCAGAAGCGTAGCAACGGTCACGTACGTCTACAGGGTAGTGGGGGGGTAATGAGAGAACAGATGACCGAAAGTAAAAAGCTTGTAGGGACTCACTCTCGTACGGTCACGGCTAGAGTTCGGAAGTGTCTTATACTTGTATAAACGAAATAAGAATAAAGTGTTCTCCTTCCTAATAAAATTTCTCTTTATTTTTACGTGACACGAGATTAGGCCACGTGGCGGACAAAAACGCGAAAATCAAGATTTCGGGAGCGAAATATAATTTTACAGGTAGAGTGAGTGCTAAAAACAAAGTGCACGTAAAAAGAATAGTGGAAATTGCCGCAATAGGCGCGAAAAAAGCAAAAAAAAGTGCCGCGTGCGCGAAGCGAGGTTAGGCCACGTGGCGGACAAAAACGCAAAAACCAAAGATTTCGGGAGCGAAATATAATTTTACAGGTAGAGTGAGTGCTAAAAACAAAGTGCACGCAAACAGAATAGTGGAAATTGCCGCAATAGGCGTGAAAAAAGAAAAAAAAAGTGCCGCGTGCGCGAAGCGAGGTTAGGCCACGTGGCGGACAAAAAAGGCGAAAATCAAGATTTCGGGAGCGAAATGGAATTTTACAGGTAGAGTGAGTGCTAAAAACAAAGTGCACGTAAAAAGAATAGTGGAAATTGCCGCAATAGGCGCGAAAAAAGCAAAAAAAAGTGCCGCGTGCGCGAAGCGAGGTTAGGCCACGTGGCGGACAAAAACGCAAAAACCAAAGATTTCGGGAGCGAAATATAATTTTACAGGTAGAGTGAGTGCTAAAAACAAAGTGCACGCAAACAGATTAGTGGGAATTGCCGCAACAGGCGCGAAAAAAGCAAAAAAAAGTGCCGCGTGCGCGAAACGAGGTTAGGCCACGTGGCGGACAAAAACGCGAAAATCAAGTTTTCGGGAGCGAAATATAATTTTACAGGTAGAGTGAGTGCTAAAAACAAAGTGCACGTAAAAAAATTAGTGGAAATTGTCGCAATAAGCGCGAAAAAAGCAAAAAAGTGCCGCGTGCGGGAAGATAGGTTAGCGGACGAGCGGCAGCCATCTTGGGTCGAGCGACCGAGGCGCCGCCGCCCGGGCATCTTGAGAACCAAGAGCACGTTGCTAGGCGGCAAATTCAAATTCAAATTTAAAATCAAGGATTTTTGAACCGTGAAGGGCACGCCGCCGGTCTCAGCGCGGGAGTGCTCGGGAGTGCTCGCGGGAATAAAGCGCCAATTGAAAGTCCGCGTCGGGGAATCAATACGCCGCTGGACATAGCCACCGGGAAGCGAACAGCCGCAGCAACAGCCGCAAGACGCGGCAAGGAGCCGGTGATGCCGACGCTAGGGCAATCGTCGCCAGGCGCAGAGGCCAGAGTGGTCCTGCAGCCCCTGAGGAAACAGAAGGATAAGAAAGCGGCCACTCCAAGCCTGAGGATACCAGAGAAGACGACGAGAGCAAGCCTGGGGAGAAACAACCCCGCCAGAGATGAGGAGAAATTGGCCGGAGAGGATAAGCGGCAAGTGCCCGATATAAAGGCACAGGCCAGTGACATAGAGAAGAAGGTCACGGCGTTCTGCTTAGACTCGGCCAGAAAAATAAACAAAGAACACGCCGCAGTAATCCTGCGGTATTTCAAAGAAATGAGAGGCATTGTTGACGAGCTACTGCTCCATAATAGCTACCTGACAAGCAGGCTAGAGCAGAGTGCCGGAGAGGAGAAGAACAAGGAAACGGCGATACTGAACGCCGTCAGCAAAGCAACCAGGCGGCTAGAAACAGCCGTCTTGAGAACGACGCAGCAGGAACAGAGAGAGCCGACATACGCGGAAAAAGTAAAGATAACGAGCAACAGGGTCGAGCAGACGGCGGTGAAGCCGCCGAAAAATGTGGTCATAATTCGACCGGAAAGAGAAGGTGGCGAGATGCAATCGAGCGAAGAAGCACTTGACGCGGTGTTCACCCTAGTGAATCCCCGCAAGAGAGGAATCCAAGTCGCGGCCGTCCGGAAAATAAAGGGGAACGGCCTAGTCGTTGAAACGACGAAGCCGGAGAGCTTAAAAGAGTTCACCGACAACTCGAAACTAAAGGAGGCTGGACCAAAAGCCAAAACGCCGCAGCGGAGACCCTCCAGGATGATCATTTACGACGTCCCGAGAGACATTCCAGAGAAGGAGATCCTGGCCTGCATGAGGAAGCAGAACCAAGAAAGACTAAATGAGGACGACGTCGCAGCCATCAAGTTCTGCTTCAGGACCGGCAGAAAGGATCAAGAGGAGACGAACTGGGTCATCGAAGTGCCCCCCCCCCCAGGTAAGGGAGAAACTATTGAGAGGAAAGATCTTCCTCTCATGGAACGCATGCAAAGTTAAAGACTACATAGCAATCAGTCGCTGCTTCAAGTGTCAAGGATACGGACACGTGGCAAAATATTGCCGCGTTAACTATGAAATCTGCGCGCACTGCGCAGAAAGTGGGCACAGCACTAAAGAGTGCAAAGACAAGGATGGGCACGCCACCTGCGTAAACTGCAGGAAGGCAGGGAAGAAGGGCGACGACGCAGCTTCCAGCGCGAAATGCCCAATGTACACGAAGGCCCTGGAAGCAATAATAGCAAGGACGCACTATGAATAAAAAGCGACACAGTGACAGAAGAGGACTTGGGAGGAAGAGGGAAATAAGGATCCTGCAGCACAACATGCAGCGATCCAAAACAATTCCTTATGAGATCCGGACGCAAATGGACGCTGATGGTGACGACATAATATTAATGCAAGAACCATACAGCGTCGATGGGAAAATACCCGGATTCGGCACAGGAGTTGCGATCGCCTGCAGAGGGTCGAAGCACGACCCGCCAATGGCGGCCGTAGGGATAAAATCAGAGACCCTAACGCCCCTTGAGGTCGCCGAACTCTGCACAACACACTGCTCCTGCGTGCAGATAGGCGACGGGGAAACAGAAGTGTACGCGGCAAGCCTTGTACTTTCCGCCGACAGCAAACATCAAGGTCGGCGCGCAACAGTTGGAGAAGGTACTACGGTGTCTCAGAGGCAAGAGGATCATCATCGGCCTGGATGCGAACGCAAAATCACCGCTGTGGTGCAGCAGGAGCACCGACGACAGAGGCGAAGCCCTAGAGGCAGTCATAGCGCAGTACGGTCTCCATGTCCTGAATCAACCAGGACAACCCTACACGTTTGAAACTACTCGAGGGCGATCAAACATAGACGTGACGATGGCGAGCCCAGAGGCAATACTCCTCGTAAAGGGCTGGAGGATACGCAAAGACGGAACCTCCAGTGACCACCGGATACTGGAAACGCTCCTCGACTTCGGGACGAGATGCACCACACCGCAGCTTCAGGAAAGACGCTATAACACGCGTAAGGCCAACTGGGAGATATTTCAGAGAGTTGTCACAGAGAAAATAGAGGCACTCAAAGAAATAACCCTCCAGCAGGCAGAGGACGTCGAAAGAATGGCCGGGCAACTCCAGGCAACCCTGATAGGAGCCTGCGACACCGCCATCCCAAAGAAGAAATGGTATTACAGGTCAGTACCCTGGTGGACGCCCGAGCTCACCAGAGCAAAGAGAAACACCTACCAGGCGAGAAGAAGATATCAGGGGGCCAGGGACCCCGCAACGAGGGAGCAGGAGAAGCTGCGGTATAGGTCAACACAAAAGGAGTACAAGAGGATGATGACAAGAGCAAAAATTCAGAGCTGGCAGGACTTCGTCACCAAAGAGGGTAACAGGGAACCTTGGGGCATTGCTTACAAAACAGTCGCAAGGAAACTCAGAGGAGAGGCAACAACATCGACGCTGAAGACGCCGCTCGGATATACCTCCAACTGGCGAACGACCGCGGCAGCGATGTTGTCCGCCCTTCTACCCGACGACGAGGAAGACACCGAAACGGAGGAGCAGAAGGAAATAAGGCGGAACTCGACAAACCCCCCCAACGTAGAAGACACCCCTGAATTCAGCTTCGAGGAACTCAGGGACGCCGTGAAACGGCTGAGGAAGGGGAAGTGCCCAGGCCCCGACCTGATTGAGGTCGAAATAATCCAACGGGCCTGGGGAAGAATACACCAGGAGCTCTTAAGGGTCATGAACGGCTGCCTCGCCTGGGGAATATTCCCCAAACGGTGGAAGGTTGGAAATGTTATCACCATCCCCAAGGGACCGGATCGGGACAGAAGCAGCCCGAAATCCTACAGGCCAATCTGTCTGCTCTCCATGGTAGGCAAACTGCTAGAAAGGCTAACGGCCACCAGGATGGCACCTATCTTCCACGATCACGCGCTCTCCTCCGACAGACAATACGGCTTTCGCCCCGGAAGATCGACGGTGGACGCGATAACCAAGCTCTGCGAGAAGGTCGAGCAAATGAGCGAGAAGAGGTACGTCCTAGCAATCGCACTCGACATATCAGGAGCCTTTGACAACGTCTGGTGGCCGAACGTGCTGCACGAGCTCAAAAGAAGAGGATGCCCCGACAACCTGTACCGGTTGACAAGAAGCTACTTCTCCGAAAGAACCGTACAGATTGCTGGGAAAAACGAAGCAGTGAGCAAGCCCGTCACGAAAGGATGCCCGCAGGGATCGGTACTGGGACCAAGTTTCTGGAACCTTGTATTTGATGACCTGCTGGCTGAGCTAGCGGAAAACGCGACTGAGTGCGAACCCATCGCGTACGCAGACGACATCGTTATTCTAATTGCCGGTAACACGAGGGACGAGCTCCAGGAAAAAGGACAGGAGGTAGTTACCCGAGTCTCTACCTGGTGCACCAGGAAGAAGCTAACGTTATCGGAACAGAAAACGGAGATGCTGCTCGTCAAAGGCAAGCTGGGCGCGGAGAGACCACCGATTATTAAGATTAGCGGCAGGAATGTAAGGATGGAGCAGGCAATCAAATACCTTGGAGTGCACCTCGAAGGAGGGCTAAAAGTCAACAAGCACGTGGAGGCAATAACAGGTAAGTGCCAAAAACTCTTCAACAGCTTCGCGAGGGTGGCCAAGGCGAAGTGGGGACTCGGACACGCGGCCATGCTTACCCTGTACAGAGGGCTCTACGAGCCGATAGCCACATACGCCGCAGCCGGCTGGAGCGACCTACTGAAGGGGAAAGCGAGGAGCAAGCTGATAAGGTCACAGAGGATGGCACTCCTCCGAGTGACCAAGGCCTACAGAACCACGTCAACCGAGGCACTGCAGGTTATCGCCGGAGTCATTGCTATAGACCTCCTAGTCGAAATCAGGGCAAGACTCCACAATAAGAAGAGGAGGCGCGACGAAGCGCCCGACGAGAAAACCATCGTCGGCGAGGCGTTAGAGAGGTGGCAAGAGCGCTGGCAAACAACGCCAAAGGACAGGACAACCTTCGACTACTTTGCTAGCATCAAGGACAGACTTGAGAACCGCTGGGTGAGACCCGACCACTACATGAC